>NC_134088.1:24129962-24479545 GCF_000715075.1 Nicotiana tabacum | reverse complement strand
TGCTAAATAATGAGTTAATAAGAATTATTAATGTTATTTGTGATATATTGGTTAACTTTTATTTTTCAAAAATTAACTTCTTCTAACCTTCTATGCATGTATCACCATTTAAGAGCTAGCTTTTATAATTCCATAACCGGTTTATCAAAAAGCATATTAGCAAACTGAATTACATTAACCAATGCTCTCTTCATTTTTGTAAAATATTTGGAGAATTTGAGGAGTAGCTTTGAATATTTTGTTTGCCTCATTTCATCCAATAACTTATTCCATTACTATTCCCTTCTTTCTCTTCTTCTTATTTCTATTTTCAAACTTTAAACACTCAAAATATATTTCTCCAATAAATTGCAAAGATTTTACTATTTGTGAGCAATTCATACTACTTTGTGAAAACTAAAAATGAATTTCATGTTGTGAGCTACAAATCCAATTCTTGTAGTGCATTACAAGTTATCTATTTACATTGATTGGTTCTTTAAAATTTTCAAGATATAATATTAAAAGTATCTCAATGAATTGCTAGGATCATTTTGAAGTAAGATAAATTAAAATGTATGTGTAACGATCCGGCCGGTCGTTTTGAATATTATAACCCCGTTCCCCCATTTACAGCTTAATTTATGCTTTACAGTTATTTTATGACTTGCCGGGGTAGTTGGTTCGGGTCCGGAAGGGATTCGGAGTGAAATGAGACACTTAGTCTCATAATTAAAAAATTTAAGTTAGAAAAGTGATCGGATATGAACTTATGTGTAAACGACCTCAAATTTAAATTTTGATGATTCAAATAGCTCCGTATGGTGATTTTGGACTTAGGAGCGTGTCCGAAAAATTACTTGGAGGTCCATGGTGGAATTATGCTTGAAATGTCGAAAGTTGAATTTTTGAAAAGTTTGACCGGTGGTGACTTTTTGATATCGGGGTCAAAATCTGATTCTAAAAATTGGAATACCTCTATTATGTCATTTATGCTTGTGTGCAAAATTTGAGGGCAATCGGACTTGATTTGATAGGTTCCGGCGTCGTTTGTGGAAACTTGAAATTTCAAAGTTTATTAGGCTTGAATTAGGGTGTGATTCGTGATTTTAGCATTGTTTGAGGTAATTTGAGGGTTCGGCTAAGTTCGTATGATGTTATGGACTTAACGGTATGTTTGGTTGAGGTCCCGGGGGGCCTCGGTTGAGTTTCGGGAGGTTAACGGATCATTTTTGGACTTGGCATGTTGGTTGAAGACTGATGGTGTGTTTTTCTGGTTTCCTTCTTCGCGTTCACGAGTGGGCCTTCGCGTTCGCAAAGGGGAATTTGAGGCAGGTCTGATTTGTTCTTCGCGTTCGTGAGAGGGCCCTCACGTTCGCTAAAAGTAGCTGAGTTGTTCAATGCGTTTGGGTATCGCGTTCGCGAAGGGAAAATATAGTTGGCATGGATTTTTGCCTTCGCGTTCGCGAAGAAGAGCTCCTTAAAGCATCGCATTCGCGAGCAGTGTCTCGCGTTCGCGAAGAGCAAATGTTGGACATCACAATTTTGCGCTTCGCGAATGCGAGGGACCTATCGCGTTCGCGAATAAGAGGGGTCTCGACAGAAAGTTTAAGTTAAAAAAATAGGACTTCGTCCCATTTTCCATTTTTAACGAATTGGAGCTCGGATTGAGGCAATTTTTGGGAGATTTTCAGAGAAAATAACGGGGTAAGTGTTCTTAACTCAATATTAGTTAAATTACCCGATTTCATGGTTGTTTTTATCATTTAATTAGTGAATTGAGTTGAAAATGTTTGAAAATCCTCTTGGATAAATTTGAGGATTTGAGGGCCGAATTGTTATCGGAATTTAGTAATTTTGGTATGGTTAGACTCGTGGTGGAATGAGGGTTTATATTTTGTAACTTTTGTCGAATTTCGAGATGTGGGCCCCACGAGCGATTTTTTTAGCCAAAATTCGGATTTTTATGGATTATATTTTTATATGGAATTAATTCCAATAAATTTTATTGTCTGAAACGAATTATTTGTGACTATATTCGAGGCATTCATATGCCGATTTGCGAGACAAAGGCATAGCAGAGTAAATAATTTCACGCTCTGAGGTAAGTAACAGTTTTAAATCTGGTCCTGAGGGTATGAACCCCCGGATTTTGTGTCATGTGATTATTTTGGAGGTGACGCACATGCTAAGTGACGGGCGTGTGAGCGTTCACCGAGGGGATTATAACTTGGTCTGTCATGTGGAAACTGTAAAGCTGAATAACTTGTTGATAGTTATGTGCTCTCTATGTGTTGTAGAAATTTGACTATAAGTGTCACGACTCAATTTCACCTATAGGTCGTGATGGCGCCCAACACTACAGCTAGGCAATCCCAGTTAATAAATTAAGCGTATATTGACAAAATTTAGAACCAAGAAAAATAATAAAGCCCAAATTCTACCAATGTATGTGCCAAGACCTGGTGTCACAAGTGTATGAGCATCTAGTAGATTATACAAAACCTCAATTACTGTCTGAAATAAAATAGATAGAATAAAAAGATACAAGGAGAGACACTAGTAGCTGCAGAACGGCTCAGAAAGGCAGCTCACCACTATGCTCCTGGATAGCGTGGGTGTAAGACGATAGGTCCCCCACTAGTACTTGTCTCAGATCCTACACAAAAAGTATAGCAAGTGTAGTATGAGTACGTAAATAACGTGTACCCAATAAGTATCAAGCCTAATCTCGAAGTGGTAGAGACGAGATGGCCGACTTTGACACTCATTATGGGTCAATAATAATAATTGAAATACAATTAGGATATTTAAATTAGCATGATTTACAGAATTTAAAATAATTTATTTAAATCAGCGGAAATAATCAAATTCCTTCAAATGCAACAATTCTTAATATATTAATTAAATTCCTTCAATTCAAATAATTTCTAATTTATCAATTAAATATCATTTACAGGAATAACAATTAATTCTTTAACAAGCAAGAATAATAATTCATTAAATTTTAAGGATTTTTTAATTTATCAATTAGTTTCGCAAGCTGAAATAAATTATTAAAGTATCGTGTAATTATTATTATTAAGCACGATTTCTGCCGAGGACGTATGACCCGATCCAGAGTGTCGTGTACACTGCCGAGGAACATGCGGCGCGATCCATAGATGCATCTATCCTGCCGAGGCGTTCGGCCCGCTCCACAAGAAAGGAGGACATTTTCTTATGTACCTCCGGAAGGAGAGTATATTTATTATAAGATAAATTCGGGAGGAAGAACAATTTCTCTTATCAATTAATTAATTTAAACAGAAAATCAAGTATATGAGATTTTCATCCTTTAATATTTTTATCTAACAATTCAGAATATATGTATATATCAAACAATATTAATTAAACAAAGAATACAATTTACACAAGTAATTCATGCTGTGAGTTCTAAACTACCCGAACTTTAGCATAAATAGTAGCTACGCACGGACTCTCGTCGCCTCGTGCGTACGTAGCTCCCACAATTAGCAATAATTATTTAATTTTAATCACCTATGAGGTAATTTCTCCCTCGCAAGATTAGACAAGAGACTTACCTCGTCTTGCTCTAATTTAATCCACTATAAGGCCTTTTTCACGATTATCCATCTCTGCCTGGCTCAAATCTAGCTAAAACTAATCGACACAATCACTAAAAATTATAGGAATCAATTCTATAAGAAAATACTACATTTTCAATAAAAATTCTGAAATTAATTAAAAATTCGTCTGTGGGACCCACAATTCGGAATCCGGCGAAAGTTACGAAATATGAACACACATTCAACCACGAGTCTACCCATACCAAAATCACTAAATTCCGATAACAATTTGGCCCTCAAATCCTCAAATCTATCCAAGAGGGTTTTCAAACTTTTCCAACTCAATTCACCAATTAAATGATAAAAATAGTGATGGATTCGGGTAATTTAACCAATATTGAGTTAGGAACACTTACCCCGTAATTTTCTCTAAAAATCTCCCAAAAATCGCCTAAATCCGAGCTCCAAATCGTTAAAAATGAAAAATGGGACGAAGTCCCATTTTCAGAACTTAGACTCTCTGCCTAGTGATTTCTTCTACGCGATCGCGAACTTCCTCACGCGATCGCGTAGCACAAATTTTCTGCCCAAAACATTAACCCTACGCGATCGCGATGCACCAGGTTCTGTCTCTACGCGATCGCATCCCTCTTCACGCGATCGTGTAGCACAAACGCGTGGGCCAGCTTCCTCTCAAATTTCCCCTACACGATCGCAAACAATGACACGCGATCGCGATACACACACATGCCAATCCTACGCGATCGCGGACGTATCCACGTGATCGTAGTGAACAAATATTCAGTTGCCTAAATTAACCCTACGCGATCGCAACCCCATTCACGCGATCACGTAGAACAAATCCACCTCTGCCTAAATTACTTTACGCGATCACAGACCAACATACGCGATCGCGTATAAGGATACAAGAAGAAAATCACAACAGCTATTAGCAGTGTTCCAAAGGCCAAAAGTGATCTGTTAGTCGGCTGAAATTCAGCCGAGCCCCTCGGGACCTCAACCAATTATACCAACAAGTCCCAAAATATCATACGAACTAAGTCGAACCCTCAAATCACACCAAACAACGCTAAAACCACGAATCTTCCCTCAATTCAAGCTTAATGAAACTTAAGATTTCCAACTTCTACATTATGTACCGAAATCTATCAATTCAAGTCCGATTGACCTCAAATTTTGCACACAAGTCATAAATGATATAACGGAGCTATGAAAATTTTCAAAATTAGACTACGACTCCGATATCAAAAAGTCAACTCCCCGGTCAAACTTCCAAACTTAAATTTCTATTTTAGCCATTTCAAGCCTAATTTAACTACAGACTTTCAAATAAAATTACGAACACGTTCCTAAGTCCAAAATCACCATACAGAGCTGGTGGAATCGTCAAAATTCTATTCCGGTGTCGTTTTCTCAAAATATTGACCGAAGTCAAATTTAGCACTTTAAGGCCAACTTAAGGAACCAAGTATTCCAGTTTTAACCCAAACACTTCCAAATCCCGAACCAACCATCCCCGCAAGTCATAAATCATTAAAAGCACATACTGGAAGTTTTATTTTAGGGAACATGGTTCTAAAAGTTAAAATGACCGGTTGGGTCATTACATTCTCCACCTCTTAAACAAACGTTCGTCCTCGAACGGGTTTAGAATTGTACCTAGAGTGCTGAATAAGTGTGGATATCTGCTCCGCATGTCTTCCTCGGCCTCCCAAGTCGCTTCCTCGACTGGTTGGCCCCTCCACTGGACTTTTACTGCAGAAATCCTCTTGGACGTCAACTGGCGAACTTGTTTATCAACAATACCAAATGACTCTTCTTCATAACCCAAACTCTAATCTAGCTGAACTGTGCTAAAGTCCAACACATGTGATAGGTCGGCATGATACTTCCAGAGCATAGATACATGGAAAATCGGATGAACTCCCGATAGACTGGAAGGCAATGCAAGTTCATAAGCAACCTCTCCAACTCGTCTCAACACCTCAAATGAGCCTATAAACCTTGGGCTCAACTTGCCCTTCTTTCCGAATCTCATAATCCCCTTCATCGGCGAAACCTTCAAGAGAACCTTTTCACCTACCATAAAGAATAAATCATGCGCTTTCTGATCCGCGTAACTCTTCTGTCTTGACTGTGCTGTACGAAGTCGCTCTTGAATCAACTTTACCTTTTCCAAGGCATCCTTTACCAAATCAGTACCATATAACTTAGCCTCACCGGGCTCAAACCATCCGATAGGTGAACGTCATCGACGGCCATATAAAGCCTCAAATGGAGCCATCTCGATGCTAGATTGGTAACTGTTATTATAAGCAAACTCGGCCAAAGGCAAGAGACGATCCCACTGATCTCCAAAATCAATCACACATGCATTGAGCATATCCTCCAAAATCTGAATTGTCCGCTCTGACTACCCGTCGGTCTGCGGATGAAAGGATGTGCTGAGCTCTACACGGGTCCCCAACTCACTCTATACTGCTCTCCAGAAATGTGAAGTAAACTGAGGACCTCTGTCTGATATGATAGAAATTGGCACACCGTGCAACCGAACTATCTCCTGAATATAAATCTAGGCCAACCTCTTTGAAGTATACGTAGTCACAACAGGAATAAAATGTGCCGACTTGGTCAACCTGTCAACAATCACCCAAACTACATCAAACTTCCTCAAGGTCCGCGGCAACCCAACTACAAAGTCCATAGTAATTCGTTCCCATTTCCACTTTGGTATAGTCATCTGCCGAAGTAGGCCACTTGGCCTCTGGTGCTCATATTTAACTTGCTGGCAATTTAGACACCTAGCTACATACTCAACTATGTCCTTTTTCATTCGTTGCCACCAATAATGCTGCCTCAAGTCACGATACATCTTCGTAGCACCTGGATGAATAGAATACCGAGAACCATGTGCCTCCTCTAGGATCTTTTTCCTCAGTCTATCCATATTAGGAGCACATAGACGATCCTGGAGTCACAAAACACCATCCGCACCAATAGTAACTTCCTTGGCACCACCTCGTAGTACCGTTTCTCGAAGAACCATTAAGTGTGGATCATCATACTGACGAGCCTTGATCTGCTCAAATAGTGAAGACTGAGCTACAACACATGCAAGAACTCGACTGGGCTCTGAAATGTCCAACCTCACAAGTCGGTTAGCCAACGATTGAATATCCAAAGCTAATGGCCTCTCCTCTACTGAAATGAAAGTCAAACTACCCATACTCTTCGCCTTCCTACTCAAGGCGTCTGCGACCACATTTGCTTTGCCCGGATGATATAGGATAGTAATATCATAATCTTTTAGTAACTCAAGCCATCTACGCTGCCTCAAATTTAGGTCCCTCTGCTTGAACAAATGCTGCAAACTGTGATGGTCAGTATAAACTTCACAAGACACCCCATAAATATAATGCCTCCAAATCTTAAGGGCGTGAACAATCGCAGCTAACTCCAAATCATGTACCGGATAATTCTGCTCGTGAGGCTTCAACTGACGTGAAGCATATGCAATAACTCGCCCTTCCTTCATTAATACACAACCCAAACCAACGCGTGAAGCGTCGCAATACACTATATACATTTTCGAACCAGAAGGTAACACTAACACCGGTGTTGTAGTCAATGTTGTCTTGAGCTTCTGAAAAATTGCCTCACAATCATTGGACCATCGGAACTGAACACCCTTCTGGGTTAATTTGGTCAAAGGTGCTGCAATAGATGAAAAACCTTCCACAAACCGACGATAATAACCTACTAAACCCAGAAAACTCCTGATCTCAGTCGCCGAAGTGGGACGATGCCAATTTTGAACTGCCTTAAATTTTTTGGGATCAACTTTAATACCTTCGCCCGATACAATATGTCCCAAAAATGCTATAGACTCTAGCCAAAACTCACATTTAGAGAATTTAGCATATAGCTTTTGTTCCCGCAATGTCTGAAGCACTACTCTCATATATTGCTCATGTTCTTCCTTACTGTGCGAGTAGATCAAAATGTCATCAATGAAGACAATGACAGATAAATCAATATACGGCCTGAATACCCTGTTCATCAAATCCATAAACGTTGCCGGGGCATTAGTTAAACCAAAAGACATTACCAGAAACTCATAATGACCATATCTAGTACGGAAAGCAGTTTTCGGAACATCTGAATCTCTAATCTTTAACTAATGATACACCGACCTCAAGTCGATCTTAGAGAACACCCTAGCATCCTGCAATTGGTCAAATAAGTCATCAATACGTGGCAACGAGTACTTGTTCTTAATAGTGACTTTGTTTAATTGGCGATAACCAATACATATCCGCATTGTTCCATCCTTCTTTGTCATAAATAATATCGGTGCACCCCAAAGCGATATACTCGGTCTGACGAACCCTTTAGCTAGTAATTCTTCAAGCTGTTCTTTCAACTCTTTCAATTCTTTCGGAGACATGCGATACAGTGGGATAGATATAGGCTGAGTATCTGAAGCCAAGTCAATAAAAAATCAATATCACAATCAGGTGGCATACCTGGAAGATCTGAAGGAAATACATCGTAGAACTCTCGAACTACTGGCACTGAATCAATAGCCGAAGTCTCTCCAGTAGTATCCCGAACATAGGCTAGATAAGCCAAACTACCTTTCTCAACCATGTGTTGAGCCTTTATAAAAGAAATAACCCGATTAAATGAACTAACCGACAAACCCTTCCACTCCAGCCTAGGCAAAGATGGAATAGCCAAGGTAACAATTTTGGCATGACAATCTAGAATAGCATGATATGGAGATAACCAGTCCATACCCAGAATAATTTCAAAATCGATCATCTCGAGCAATAAGAGATCTGCTCTAGTTTCATAACCACGGAATGTAATAATACAAGACCGGTAGATCCGGTTCATAATAACAGAATCGCCTACAGGAATGGACACATAAACAGGAATACTCAAGGACTCACGAGAAACACCCAAGAATGGAGCAAATAGAGATGACACATATGAATACGTGGATCCTGGATCAAATAATACTGAGGCATCTTTGCCGCAAACAGAAATAATACCTGTAATCACAGCATCTGAGGCCTCTGCATCTGGTCTAGCCGGAAAAGTATAGAACCGAGCTGGAGCGCCAACTGGCTGGCCTCCGCCAGGTTGACCTCCACCTCTAGGACGACCCCTACCCACCTGTCATCCACCTCTTGGTGGTCGGAGTACTAGTGGAGCAACTGGTCCGGTAAGCATAGGCTGCTGACCCTGCTGTACTGGTCTACCCCGAAGCCTGGGGCAAAACCTTCGCATGTGACTGGGATCCCCGCACTCATAACAACTCTTCGGTGCGATGGGCTGCTGACTAAGAGTCTGGCCCTGGGGACCTGAATACCCACTGGGAGGACCTTGAATAGCTTGTGGGCGGTAGGAACTCTCTGGTATAGCACTGAGATAAGGTCGCACTGGAGCACCTGGAGGAGGTGGTGGTGCTGGAAATGGGGGTCTGCTGGACTGACCCCTCACGAACTGACCTCTGCCCCCAGACGGAGCACCTCTGAACTCTCCAGAGTACCTGAACCGCTTATCTCTCATAATCTGCTCTCGGCTCCGCTGACGCACACCCTCAATCCTCCGGGCTATCTCCATAACTCGCTCATAAGAAGTACCCATCTCAACCTCTCGAGCCATAGTGGCCTGAATACCAGTATATAAATCGGCTACAAACCTCCGCACTCTCTCCGCCTCAGTAGGGAGTATCATAAGTGCATAGTGAGATAATTTAGAAAACCTTGCCTCATAATCAGTCACTGACATCTAACCCTACTGGAGCTGCTCAAACTGAAATCGCAACTCTTCCCTTTGGGAGGGTGGAATATACCTGTCCAAGAAGATACGGGTGAACCTGTCCCAAGTCATGGGAGGAGAATTTGTTGGTCTGCCAAGAGCATAAGACTGCCACCATTTATGAGCTCTGTCCTCTAGCTGAAAAGTAGCAAAGTCAACCCCATGAGATTCCAATATCCTCATGTTGTGCAGTCTGTCCCTGCAACGATCAATGAAGTCCTGTGGATTCTCATGTCGCTCACCCCCAAAGACAGGAGGATGTAGTCTAGTCCATCTGTCCAATAGTTTCTGAGGATCGGCGACTACAGCTGGCCTGGGCTCAGGTGTAGTTGCTTCCACTGGCTGGGCTCCACATACGGGCAGTACACCCTAGGTCTGATACCATGTTGTCCAGTTATGCTGCATGTCCATGAGCCTGCGTGGTAGGGGTCTGTGCTCCCCCGCCCACCTGAGATGTCGTTGGGTCTGCGGGAAATAAACCGGCCTGAGTCATATTGTCCATGAACCGTAACATACGACCCATGACATCCTGAAATCCCGGTGCAGATGTGAAATCCACTGGAGCTGGCTCTGCCACAGGCACCTCACCCTACTCTTCAATAATGGGATTCTCTGTTGGACCCACTGGCGGCATAACTGGAACAGTCCTGGGATGTCCTCGCCCTCTACCAGACTACCACGGGCTGGAGCCCTCCCTCAGCCTCAGCCTCTAGCAACTGGGGAGTAGCTATTCCCTGGTCTGGAACTTCATTCGAGCGCGTTCTCACCATTTGTGAGAGAATAAGAGAAGGATATTTAGTACTACATTAATTGCACGGTGGAATATGAAGAAAGGTAATTTCCTAACACCCTATAGCCTCTCGAAGATAAGTGCAGACGTCTCCGTACCGATCCGCAAGACTCTATTAGGCCTGCTCATAACATGTGAGACCTAAGTGAACCTAGTGCTCTGATACCATGTTGTCACGACCCAATTTCACTTATAGGTCGTGATGGCGCCCAACACTACAGCTAGGCAAGCCCAGTTAATAAATTAAGCATATATTGACAAAATTTAAAGCCAAGAAAAATAATAAAGCCCAAATTCTACCAATGTGTGTGCCAAGACTTGATGTCATAAGTGTATGAGCATCTAGTAGATTATACAAAACCTCAATTACTGTCTGAAATAAAATAGACAGAATAAAAAGATACAAGGAGAGACACTAGTAGCTGCAGAATGGCTCAGAAAGGCAGCTCACCACTATGCTCCTCGATAGCGTGGGTGTAAAACGATAGGTCCCCCACTAGTACTTGCCTCAGTTCCTGCACAAAAAGTGCAGCAAGTGTAGTATGAGAACGTAAATAACGTGTACCCAGTATGTATCAAGCCTAATCTCGAAGTGGTAGAGACGAGATGGCCGACTTTGACACTCACTATGGGTCAATAATAATAATAATTGAAATACAATTAGGACATTTAAATCAACATGATTTACAGAATTTAAAATAATTTATTTAAATCAGCGAAAATAATCAAATTCCTTCAAATGCAACAATTCTCAATATATTAATTAAATTCCTTCAATTCAAATAATTTCCAATTTATCAATTAAATGTCATTTACAGGAATAACAATTAATTCTTTAACAAGCAAGAATAATAATTCATTAAATTTCAAGGATTTTTCAATTTATCAATTAGCTTTGCAAGCTGAAATAAATTATTAAAGTATCATGTAATTATTATTATTAAGCACGATTTCTGCCGAGGACGTATGACCCGATCCAGAGTGTCGTGTAAACTGCCGAGGGACGTGCGGCGCGATCCATAGATGCATCTATCCTGCTGAGGCGTTCGGCCCGCTCCACAAGAAAGGAGGACATTTTCTTATGTACCTCCGGAAGGAGAGTATATTTATTATAAGATAAATTCGGGAGGAAGAACAAATTTTTTTAACAATTAATTAATTTAAATAAAAAATCAAGTATATGAGAATTTCATCCTTTAATATTTTTATCTAACAATTCACAATATATGTATATATCAAATAATATTAATTAAACAAAGAATACAATTTACTCAAGTAATTCATGCTTTGAGTTATAAACTACCCTGATTTTAGCATAAATAGTAGCTACGCACGGACTCTCGTCACCTCGTGCGTACGTAGCCCCCACAATTAGCAAAAATTATTTAATTTTAATCACCTATGAGGTAATTTCTCCCTCGCAAGATTAGACAAGAGACTTACCTCGTCTTGCTCCAATTTAATCCACTATAAGACCTTTTCCACGATTATCCAACTCTGTCTAGATCGAATCTAGCCAAAAATAATCGATACAATCACTAAATTATAGGAATCAATTCTATAAGAAAATACTACATTTTCAATAAAAAATTCTGAAATTAATTAAAAATTCGTCCGTAAGACCCACGTCTCGGAATCCGGTGAAAGTTACGAAATATTAACATCCATTCAACCACGAATCTACCCATACCAAAATCACTAAATTCCGATAACAATTCGGCCCTCAAATCCTCAAATCTATCCAAGATGGTTTTCAAACTTTTCCAACTCAATTCACCAATTAAATGATAAAAATAGTGATGGATTCGGGTAATTTAATCAATATTGAGTTAGGAACACTTACCCCGTTATTTTCTTTGAAAATCTCCCACAAATCGCCTAAATCTGAGCTCCAAATCGTTAAAAATGAAAAATGGGACGAAGTCCCATTTTCAGAACTTAGACTCTCTGCCTAGTGATTTCTTCTACGCGATCGCGTATCACAAATTTTCTGCCCAAACATTAACCTTACGCGATCGCATCAAGTCCCACGCGATCGCAATGCACCAGGTTCTGACTCTATGCGATCGCATCCCTCTTCACGTGATCGCGTAGCAAAACGCGTGGCCCAACTTCCTCTCAAATTTCCCCTACGCGATCGCAAATAATGACACGCGATCGCGATACACACATTGGCCAATTCTACGCGATCGCGGACGTATCCACACGATCGCAGTGAACAAATTCCCAGCTGCCTAAATTAACCCTACGTGATCGCAACCCTATTCATGCGAACGCGTAGAATAAATCCACCTCTGCCTAAATTACTTTACGTGATCGCAAACCAACATACGCGATCGCGTATAAGGATACCAGAAGAAAATACCAGCAGCTATTAGTAGTGTTCCAAAGGCCAAAAGTGATCCGTTAGTCATCCGAAATTCACTCGAGCCCCTCGGGACCTCAACCAATTATACCAACAAGTCCCAAAACATCATACGAACTAAGTCGAACCCTCAAATCACACCAAACAACGCTAAAATCACGAATCATCCCTCAATTCAAGCTTAATGAAACTTAAGATTTCCAACTTCTATATTATGTACCGAACCCTATCAATTCAAGTCCGATTGACCTCAAATTTTGCACACAAGTCATAAATGACATAACGGAGCTATAAAATTTTTCAGAACTGGACTACGACTCCGATATCAAAAAGTCAACTCCCCGGTTACACTTCCAAACTTAAATTCTTATTTTAGCCATTTCAAGCCTAATTTAAGTACAAACTTCCAAATAAAATTGCGAACACGCTCCTAAGTCCAAAATCACCATACGGAGCTGTTGGAATCGTCAAAATTCTATTCCGGAGTCGTTTTATCAAAATATTGACCGAAGTCAAATTTAGCACTTTAAGGCCAACTTAAAGAACCAAGTATTCCGGTTTCAACCCAAACACTTTCAAATCCCGAACCAACCATCCCCGCAAGTCATAAATTATTAAAAGCACATGCATGGAGTTTTATTTTAGGAAACGAGGTTCTAAAAGTTAAAATGACCGGTTGGGTCATTACAATAAGTCATGTTAGAAACCATGCTTAGGCTATATGTGGGTATTGATGGGACCCACAGAGGTTGTGTACATGTTGAATTATCTGCTTAAATTGTTATTTTGTACTTAGTCACAGTTTACTTGATTATTTTATCTCAGTCTCTATTGTTCATTATTGATGTATCATATCATTGTTGTTTGGGCTGATTTTATGATTGTTGAGAGCCCGAGAGAATGGAGAGCTTTATGATTGAGAGAGGCCGAGGGCCTGATTGTGAGATATTGATATCATAGCACGTGAGTTGGCCGTGCAGATCCTTATATTATACTATACTATAGCACGTGAGTTGGTCGTGCAGCATGTGAGTTGGCCTTGCGGATCCTTATATTATACTATAGCATGTGAGTTGGCTGTGCGGATCCAGATATTTATATTATGGCACGTGAGTTGTCCGTGCAGATTATACCGCTTGGGGCACGTGAGTTATCCGTGCAGATTATAACGCTTGGGATGTAGGAGCCCCTCCAGAGTTTATACAACCCTAGTGAGCACGGGTACCCATTGAGTGTGAGTGTGAGTGATGAGAGCTGGGAGCCTAGTGGGTGATTGTTGTCCTGAGAGGCTGTACTTGTTTTTCATTAGTTGATGCACTTAATTGTTATCTGCTATCGTGATAAAATTTCTGAAAGATTCTATATCCGGATTACATGAACTTGAATTGTATAAAATTGATTTGACTTAAACTGTCGGATTTGAAAACATGTTTATTCTTTGCCGAAATTACTGAAAATGAACTATAATTGTATAGCTCGTCACTATCTTCAGTTTCTTATTTATTATTGCTACTTGCTGAGTTAGTTGTACTCATACTACACCCTGCACTTCGTGTGCAGATTCAGGTGTTCCCGGACATAGAGGGTGTTGATTCTTGTGTATAGTTGATTTTCCGGAGATTCAGAGGTAGCTGTAGTATTTCGCAAACCATGTCTTTTCTTCCCTATTTCTTTATTACTCTATTTTGGTCTTAGACTATTATAGACCGTACTTTTTCCTACTTGTATTCATATTAGATGCCCATGTACTCAGTGACACCAGGTTTTGGGGAGTGTTCATATTAGTATTTGTGAGATTTTGTATTGTATTTAAATATTATATTTCCAAACTTAAAAGAAATTATAATTTATTGAGATTATCGGCTTGCCTAGTATCGAGATAGGCACCGTCACGACATGTTGGATTTTGAATCGTAACAATATGAATACTTATTTTATCAGTAAAATATTGAAAATTATTTATTTTTTCATTTTTAATTTAGCAAATCACTGCACGCCTTCCTAAAAGGAAGCATTATGAATGCGAATTGTGTATTTGAGAAAATGCAATGGCATTTTGGTCCCTCTTCAATGTCCAAAACGAGTATGTGGACTTGAGGAATCTAATACACTTTCTCGCTCTCGATTGAACTTGAATACAAAAAAAACTTTTTGTATCTTTAATTTTATAAGATCATATTTATATTTTTTAAGAATTTAATTATATTTAGTTTTATAACTCAAATACATTTTTAGTAATATAACCTTTTTAACTTTGTCATTCATATGAATTACACGCGGCATGTGAAAAAACTAGTATACCCAAAAACACGTAATCATCAGTGAGGGAGCGAGGAGAGCAGTAAAACAGTAATCATCGGTGAGGGAGCGAGGGGAGCACTAAAAGAGTGGCATTCCTAATGTTTTTCCCCCCCCCGAATTTTATTCATATTTAAATAGTCAACATTTTACATTTATGTAATTAAATTAACTTTCTTTTCCAATTTTGGCCAATGAATTATTTTCCTTCTAATACCCTCCTTAAACCCCAAAATCACTACATCCACCGCGTTTCTTCCGCCGCCTCCTCCGCCGTAATCTCATTCATACGACGGCGTTTAGGGGATAATCATGAACTCTCCATCACCGCACCACGAAGAAGACGAACACGAAGAAGAGGTCTTCATAGATGAAAGTGATATCATTCAAGAAATAAACGTCGATGAAGAAGGTATAAAACAAAATCCAATCTTTTCCCCCAAACTCTTCTTTTTATATTATTTTAGTTTAGTTAGATTTATGGACAATTACAAAACAAATAATGGTTGCAGAGTTAATTGATGCTGATGAAGATGATGAAGGAGAAGAAGATGGAGGAGGAAGATTGTTAGGTGAGTTATGTTTGGCTCAATGGAAGTCTTTTGTTTTAAGTTTTCAGCTTTCTATTTGACTTAATCACTTCTAGAAACCTTCTGAGTATATACAGCCAAAATTTCATATATCTTGGTTCCTCATGTTTCTGCTGTAATTACTTTTACTTGCTCCCTCCATCCCAATTTATGTGAATGTATTTGACTGCACTCCAGGTTTAAGAAATAAAGAAAGACTATTGTAACTTGTGGTCTAAAACAAGCCATGGACATTTGTTGGGCTATAAATCATCTTATAAAGGGTAAAATGCATATTTCAAAGTTAAATTGTTTCTATATATAGAATGATGTTATTTTTTTCGGGACAGACTAAAAAGTGAAGTGTACCACATAAATTGTGACAGGGAGAGGATATCTTACTGCAAGCTGCGAACTTTGCGAAATTGAATTATTGCTGTAATTCTGGGTTTGGACTTTGTATTACTTATTTTTCGGTTGGGTGCATTTGTTTTGGGGGGGAGTGGGGAGAGGGGAGGGGGGAGGGGAGTGGGGTGTTTAGTTCAAAACTTTTTTTTTGGATTAATTAGCATACTGATATGGATGTTTGGGATAATTGTTCCAGATGAAGCTGATGATTCGGTTCATACATTCACGGGCCATACTGGTATTGTACTTCTTTTAGTATTCTTGTAATTTGATATTTGAATGATGAACAGCGCTCAGTTGATATTCTTATTCAGTTGCAACTTTCGTTTTAGTCCTGCTGCAGTTGGAAAACTGGAGGTTGCCTAATGTTATGTTGAGTCTCTTTGTGTGTCGGTTAAAAAAACATGTGTGAGGTATAGATAGGTTGTTTAGCTGACTAAATGGGGAAACGTTGCCTTTTCAGTCGCATAGAATTCTACACTTAGAAGTGATATTGCCTTTGATTGATGGTGCTTCAAATAAGTGGACAGATTTTACTAGGAAGTGCATTGTCGAATCGTCAATCAAATAAGCAAAGCTAATTTTTCCAATAGGCAAGCTTGAACAAATACTGAGTACTAAAAGAAAAATTGGACGATGAAAGAGAAAACCAGTGGTCATGGTGGAGCATACATACAATTTCTTAAGATATGAAAAAAGAAAACCAGCGGTTTTAAAGACACTGATGGATCATGGTGTAGTAGTAGTCGTAGAAAGTAGAACCAGATGCCAATGCTTATTACCAAACAAGTTTTATGCGTGGAATATGAAATTTGAAAAAGGGCTATGTTTTTCTTGGATCGAGATTGTTCCCGAAGGACAAGATTCAATTTTTCCCAAATTAAGATAAAAATTAGGATTTTGTTTATATCCAACTAAATCTTATTGATTTCAGTTGGAGCATTCTATAACATGCTTTTGGAAAAGGACATCCTGCAATGAAAGAGAAAAAATTACTTGATCAAAAAATGAAAAAGAACAAAATATGATATGATTCTAGCTAACTGTTCTAGGCTTCTGGTTCTGGAAATATAAACAAGATTTTTGCATCAGATGTTGGTCCTCTTTCTGGTATTTGTATCCGGGAGTTTCACACACATCAATGTAATTATTTTTGCATTTCCAAAAATTTGCATCTGCTGCTGGTGAACCTGCTTCGCATAAGATGGTTTAACCTCACTGGCACAATGATTTTATATCTGGGAATTTCACACACATCAATGTAATTATTTTGGCATTTCCAAAAATTTGCATCTGCTGCTGGTGACCTGCTTCACATAAGATGGTTTAACCTCACTGGCACAATGATTTTAGATATGGAGCTTAAATGTGTTTCATGGATTTTGTAGTAGTTAATAGTTAGATGCAGCCATGAGTTCTTTTGGATAAGGTTAGATGCAGCCATGAGTTTACTGTTGTCAATGCATCCTAATTGGGTATAGTGTATAAGTAGTTTGTACTTTATGGTGCTTACTTTTTTCTTGATAATTTAATTTTTCAATACCTTTTCCTCTTTATAGGTGAACTATATACCGTTACCTGCAGCCCAACAGATGCTAGTTTGGTGGCAACAGGTGGTGGAGATGATAGAGGATTTATGTGGAAGATTGGTTATGGTGATTTTGCTTTTGAGTTACAAGGTAATTGAGTCTTGACTAACCCCAAGAATCCTTTTCTTTTGTTTATCATCTGAATGATTCATGGTTTAATGTAAGTTGTTTGATTATGCTGCAGGTCACACAGATTCTGTATCGAGTTTGGCTTTTAGTACTGATGGTCAGTTGCTTGCTTCTGGGAGCCTTGACGGGAATATAAGAGTGTGGAACATAACTTCAGGTGGTCTGAATGGCACACTTGAAGGTCCTGGAGGCGGAATAGAGGTGAAACATTTTCTCGTGCGTAACAAATCCTATTTTTGTGTAAAATTTGGAATCAATTATGAAATGTGAGGTGCTCAGTGGGTCAGGTGGCATCCGAGAGGACATGTGGTGTTGGCAGGTTCAGAGGATTCTTCCGTTTGGATGTGGAATGCTGATAACAGTGCTTTCATGAACACGTTTTTAGGTCATAGTGGTAGTGTAACCTGTGGTGGTTTCACTCCTGATGGTACTTCCCTGTTTCTCTGGTAAAATTTCCAGTGTTTACCTCCTTTTGAGTAGAACTTATGTTTCTTATATATGCTTGCTCAGGTAAATCGATTTGTACTGGGTCCGATGATGCAACCCTGAGGATATGGGATCCAAAGAGTGCCCAGAGTATCCATGCGGTAAGAGGTGAGATTTTTGCTTTCTGGCTGCTAATATCTTGATTTCTTTTGCATCACACATTCCAAAATTAGGTGAAAAGTAAAGCTTTTATTCTGCCTCCAACACTCCCTCGTCCGACCCACATACCACAAATAGGGGTAGGAAGCTTACAGATAGAAGGCTTTCTCTCATTTGCGCAAAAATATGTTTCCCTATTTCGGGGAATGTGGCTGAGATATAAAATGCTGGATAAAAACTGTGGATAGTAGCATATGCTAATAATATATTGCTGAGTTAGCATTTCTTTTTCATTTTCAAGGACCTTAATCCATGCTTATTGATTATCTTGCTTGTTTCTTTCTTTCAATATGCTATATTGAGCTGGCTCTCTGTACTTCCATTCCAATAAATGATGTTAGCACTCTTATCAGTGGCGAGATTTGCTGTCATAACATTGGTCTTTTATTAGAGAAACTATTTTTCTAGATTTAGACCCCACTTTTAGGATTAAACTTGGGTTTTTGTTGTTGTTTGTACTTTTCTAGATTAATACTCACTCTATTTCAATTTAAATGACACACTTTCCTTATTAGTCCGTTCCAAAAAAAAATGACACATTTCTATATTTGGAGATAATTTAACTTTAAATTTTTTATTTTACCCACTTTACCCTTAATGAGAAGCTTTTATGCCACACAAATGTCATGGCCCTACAAAGTTTTTGCCCCTTAAGCTTTTAGGACCACATATTTCAAGAGTTTCTTTTTTTCTTAAACTTTGTGCCAAGTCAAACTACATCATTTAAATTGAAATGGAGGGAGTATATGATTTGTCAGATCTGGTCTTACTATTATTATTTGTTAATTTCTGAAAATGTTTATTTATTGTTGCAAGGTCATCCGTACCACACGGAAGGACTGACATGCTTGACGATCAGCTCGGATTCAGCTCTTGCTCTCTCAGGTTCAAAGGATGGTTCGGCTCACATTGTCAATATAACTACTGGAAGGGTCAGAATCTTCGATGAATGATAATTTTCTCTTTACATTTTTCACAATGGTTTTTTATGTAATTTGATGCTTCCAGACTTTGGACGGTGTTTGTCTGATCACTGATTATTATTTTCTATGTCAGGTTGTCACTTCTCTGAGTTCTCATACAGATTCGATAGAATGTGCCAGCTTTTCGGCAAGGTTTTGTCTACATCTGACATCTCTCTATCTATCCTTGTATTTTAACCCTTTGAATGCCCTTTATCTGTAAGGGGACAGAGGAGACGGATTGGTAAATAATTAAAATATCGTGCAACAATCACCACAAATAAGTGAACATGCCTTGACCACTGAACCCTTGACTGTTTTATTGTAAAATTAGCCCGAGAGGAATCAAATGTTGTCAGATCTCCTGAGGACGATTTTACTAAAGAGACAGTAGTTATGTGGACATAGTCCAGTATAACATATTAGATTATTGGTTAAGAACATATTTAAAAAACGGAAAAGGGTAAAAAATACCCATCTACTATTGGATATTGTTTAAAGTTACTCTCCATTATACTATTTGGTCATTTTAATCCCTACCGAAGGGGGCACGTGGAGGCCTTCTAAACCTTACCACCAACCCTGAATTAAATTAACTCGACCCATTACCCATAATCCAGTAAAATCTGGTGTTCTTCACAGTTTGCTTCTAAAATCTGAAATCTCATTTATTCTTGTTCTTCATTGAGAAATCTGGCGTTTAACTAACAAATTATCCAAAACTAGAAAAATCGTGTTTGCTTCATATTTTTTCTTCACGGTTTGCTTCTACAACAACACAGTGAATTCCCATAAGTGGGGTCTAGGGAGGGTAGGGTGTACACAGCCTTACCCCTACCCTGGGAAGGTAGAGAGGATGTTTCCGATAGACCCTCGGCTAAAGAGAAAAATGAATAGAAACAGTGGCAACAAGTAGTAACAATAAGAAGATATTAAGGAAGCGAAATAAAGATAGCAATCAAACAATAGGTAGTAATAGCAACTAAGAATAAAAAGATACCGTACCAACGCTAGTGCTACCGGGCTGAGAAAGAAAAGGGACACGCTTGACTACTTACTAATCATCTACCCTAATCCTCGACTTCCACGCCCTCCTATCAGGGGTCGTGTTCTTGGCAAGCTCCAACTGTGCCATATCCTGCCTAATGACCTCTCCCCAATACCTCACATTTTGCTTCTAAAATCTGAAATCTCACTAATTCTTGTTCTTCATTGAGAAGTCTGGTGTTTAACTAAAAAATTATCCTTGATCTCTTCTCTTGAAACCCGGATTTGGAAGTTGGGTTCGAAAATCCCGTCACTGATTTGGGGTTTAGAACTAGGTCACCATTGCCGAGCTTAAAACTTCGAATCTGGGTTTGCATTTTCGCAGGTCTGAGGTATGTTTGTTCTGAAGCTGATAAGCAAATCGTCGAAGACCCCTCGAAATGTAGACTTATAAGCGAATTCGTAAAATGCGATTGATGAGTCGAGGCTCTCAAATCTGGAAATTCGTCGAAGTTGTGACTCAAATCAATTGGGTGTTCGAATTTCTTGTGGGAAATACCTTGTGAAGCTTGTACTGATATTTGATTTTGTTTGGAGAGGATTCAAACACCATAAGGCATAAGCTGTTGGGTCTCTTGGAAATTCGAATTTGAGGTTTAAAAAAAAATGAAGAACGATTGGAATTGAATTTTGAAGGTCTCGGCTGAATTTTAAAAATATATTTGCTTCTAAATTTTACTGGGTTATGGATAATGGGTAATGGGTCTGGCTTAAATTTTAATTCAGGATTAGGGGTTAAAAAGGCTTAGAAAGCCTCCACGTGTCCCCTCTGTTAAATGGAGGGCAAATCTGATCAATAGTAAGATGGTAGGGATTTAAATGACCAAATAGTATAGTTGAGGGTAACTTTAAACAATATCCAATAGTAGAGGGGTATTTTTAACCCTTTTCCGTAAAAAAAAAACACTTCGATGCACCTTCAGTATCAACTGTCTCTAAGCAGTTATCTATTAATTTATCTGAGGATCTTTTTGGGCGTGAAATTGAATTTGCTGTGCTGCATTCAGATGTTGTGGAGTTCTCATTGATCTCTAATTGTCTTTAAGTAACAGATTATGGTATTCAAATGAGAACAACCTGCTAAGACAGCTTCTTGTCCTTAAGAAGGTTCAAAAGTGTATATTGTTATTGCTGAAAACTGGAAGACTGTTGATGCCAGGTCTTGCCTTTCTCCTGAATGAGAGGCTTTATTGTAGAACTTTGGTGACCTCAAAGTTTTAATGAGTTAATCCATTACGGGTAAGACATGCTCAAATTGGTTATGGACTCCGTGCCGCAAAGTTCCAACATTTAGACATGAGTTGGACCTAAGAAAGCACCAAACTTTCCAGGATAAGAAAGTCATGGTGGAATAATATAGCATCAATTTAGTTATTTGTTTGTTGGACTAGCAAGTCGAAGCTTGTTTTCCATAAATCTAGTGGGTGATGTGAATGGGAAAAAATGGATGCATATTTTATGATGAATCACACATTGATTTCCTAACAATAAGAAAGTCATGGTGGAGTAGTTTTAAATACGTCTGTCAGACTGGTACTTTGAAACTTGTTTCCAAGATAATCCAATAGCCTATGATGTGAGTAGAAAAAAAAAAAATTATATATATTTAATGATGAACCATACATTCATTTCCTAGCAATACAGCATGATAGAAGCAATCTTTTGAATAACTTAGTGATTTCTGTTACAGGTGTATATATATATATATATATATATATATATATATATATATATATATACACACACACACATATATATATATATTCCTTCATAAAAGGAATGCATGTGTGATGCTACGTTCATCTGTACCATTTTTGTTTGTCAGTTTGTGTATGGTTAAATGTTGTCTTTCTATTAGGCATAGAGGTCAGCAATACACTGTTACTATTCCCGTGTTTCGTCGAAATTCAATGTGTGACCTAAGATTGCTTTGAGATAAGCTTTTATATTAACCCCGAAGAACCATTCATCTTTAGCCTATTACAAGCATAGTTTTTGTTGGGAAGTCTTTTTCCATATGATAGGTTGAAGATTGGATCTGTAGCCTTTGCATGGAAATATTCCTTCGAGACGGAGAACAGGATGAGAGACGAAGACAAGGGGGTACCTCTTAATGAAATGAGCTTGGTATAAAACATAGGATGTAGGGATTTAAATCTATTTTGACTGATGTGGCTATTCCCATTCTTTGGAGTTTTGTAGTAATTCCTTTATTGATTATCATATGCCTTGAATGTTCCTTTCTCTAATACTTGTTTTTGGTTTGTTAAATTAATAATTGGTTCTTTAAACTACTTTCATCATCTGAAATGACTTTCAGCGCTCCATGGGCTGCAACTGGAGGCATGGATAATAAGCTTATTATTTGGGACTTGCAACAATCCTTACCTCGCTCCACATGTGAACATGAGGTTTGAACTTCCTTTTGCTCCCTGTATATATATCTGTATATTTACATGCAGTTGAACGCTCATTTGCTTTTGTAAATACTCTATGCTATTTCAAGAAAGTTTTGTAGTAAACCCCAGTTTTTTCATTGCCTTGCTATTTGCTGAAAATACGTTGTTTAGGGGGGCGTGGCATGCTTGTTGTGGCTGGGGCAACATAGATATGTGGCAACAGGTTGTGTTGATGGGAAAGTGCGGATATGGGATAGCCGTTCGGGAGAATGTGTGAGAACCTTTAGCGGACACGCTGATGCAATTCAGTCTCTAGCTGCATCGTCCAATGGGGAGTACCTCGTTTCTGTCTCTATCGATGGAACAGCACGGGTATTTGAGATAGCAGAGTTCAACTAAGAAGAGACCCCTATCTTTTTGTGTGATTAAAGAGTTCAAATAGTTATACTGAGGTTTAAGTACTACATAGAGTCAGAGTTGCACTCCGCAAAGCATTGTCTTGTTCTTGTTTTCGGATTGACAGCATTTGATAGTGTCTTGGCGACATTGATATTACACATATCGACCACATTTGCTTATTGTTTGTTTATTGATTGATAGTTCAACATAAGTCCATGCAACTTCAATATGTATGTATGCCGAGTACCTAGAAGGGTGTGACTTAGTGGTTGACGAGGTGGGTGAAAATCATGAGATTATGATTTAAACCCAACATAGACAAAAATTATCAGGTGATTTCTTCCTCTCTGCCTAACCCTTGACCCTTGATGGATAGAGTTGTTTGATTCTTATGTTGGTGGGAGACAGCATGTGCCGAAAAAATACTCCAGGCGCACAAGTTGACAAAGCCAGTAATGCTATAAAAAGGATAAGTGTGTCAACCGAGGGTTTTGAGAAGTTCCTTTTGACGAAAGAAACTTTTAGTAGTAATCATGAGGCAACAAAAACCAAGTTTTTTTTTTTTGGTTAATTAAAGGGGTTGATTATATTATCAACTAAACTGTCAAAATAGGTACATCAGAGGGGTAATTAGTATCCCCTGCAGTATCTAAATATTTTTCCATAGTATTACTATTACATTTCAAAAAGGTTCTAGGAAAAGCAGTTCCTAGGATGTTTGCCCAAAAGACTTCATTTGCAAACACAGGAGGAACTGCCAGCATAGTTGTCCTTTCAAAAAAGATTTTTCTTTCTCCTTCCTTTGCTAGTAGATTAGCTACCCTGTTCTGCTCCTTGTAACCGTGCTTCACCACTGTTCTTCCTATCCTTTGATCAACAACTTGCATTGAGATAATAGACTCATAAGCATCATTTCCCACTAAGCATTTTTATAACCTCTATAGAGTCTGGTTATTTCTAGTGGTGTTAGGCCTCTTTACTCTGCAATTTGTAGTCCCTGTAGTAGGGCAATTAGCTCAGCCTGGATATTAGTGGTGTGTGGCAGACTTACTATGTAGCCTAGGATCCAATCACCTCTGGAGGTCCTAAAGACACCCCCAGTTTCTCCTTTCCCTGGGTTGCCTAGTGCAGCCCCATCAGTGTTGAGTTTGTACTGACCCCTAGCAGGGGATCCCACTTTACCCAAATAACCACCTCTTTTCGCAATTGTATCCCCTGTTGATATAGTATGGTATTCTGTGGCTTTTGCTATAACATTGGGGACAGAGATGTGGTCTCTTTTTTTTTTTTTTTTTTGAAGTTGTGGTTTCTTGTTAACCATATATGCCAGAAATAGAATGGGAAGACAGCCTCCCAAGACAGATTGTTATTGCAGTTGACTACTACATCATAAACGACCATAACTGGAGAGTCAATTTCTAAGATAAATAAACAACTTTTAAAACTTCAGGTTTTACTATAAAGTAAGAAGAAACAGTGGAGATAAAACTTTTAAATTACTTTTTCAAAAAGAAAAATAAAGGAAACTTTCATGCTAACTGGATAAGAAGCCACCTGAACTCGTTCTAACTTATCAGCCAATCGCAAGAATTACATATTGAGATTTTCGTTCAGAACTGTTCACAACCAGACAGGTTGATCAAAACAAATTCGTCCTAACTTATCAGCCAGTTATAATTTGAAGGGAAAATGATATTGTATAGTCACTCTTAAAATATTAGCTAAAACGATATGAGTATTTGTTTTTTTGTATATATAAGTATTTTTGTATGTTATATACAAAATATGACACTTTTGCGGCTATCGAACGTAAATAGTTTCGGCCATGGAATAAATGTGATCTTTGCTAATTTAAACCCAGATATTAAGACAGGAAGCCAATGAAAAGTCACCCCAAGAGCAAGATGGAGAGTTCTTGGAAGGAGGGAGCCGAGGGTCTATCGGAAACAGCCTCTCTACCCCAGGGTAGGGGTAAGGTCTGCGTACACACTATCCTCCTCAAACTCCATTAGTGGGATTATACCGGGTTGTGGTTGTTGTTGTAAGCCAATGAAAAGAGGAGAACGAGGGGAAAATTTTGTACTCAAAAAGATGCCAGGAGATTTCTAGTATCCTCATATATTTGCTCAACTAGATTAGGTTGGTATTAATACATCATAAGTAAATTGAATCCTTGATTTCCACAAGCTATTACCTTCTAAAGATATCATAAGAGCTACTTTTTAATCTTTTTTTTAAAATTATTTTATTTTATTTTTTATTTTATAATTGAGAAATTGTCGAATCTGGCAGACGGTTCAAAACTCGGTGGATAATGGGTTTGCCCCTCTACTCTTTGTCACGACCTAATTCCGTACTAGGTCGAGACTGCACCTAACGCCGCCATGCAATTTGATAAGTCTTTTTAAACAAAATATTAACATAATACGTACATAGTCTGCGGTGATAGAAATGACAAGTATAACAGTACATAAGTGCTACAAATCCCCAAAACCCGACGTCACAAGAGCATGAGCAATCTAGGGAATATACAACACTACTAAAACTATTGTTCGAAAGTAATAGACATGAATAGTAAATAAGATGGAAGGAGACTCCGGTGCTGCAGATCGTAACAAGGCAAGCAACTCACCCCTAAGTCTCCGTAGATGATCGGCTACGCGCCCGCGTGACCACTGGTGGAACCTGTCTCAGTACCTGCACATCAGTGCAGAAGTGTAGCGTGAGTGCGGAGAACAATGCGTACCCACTAAGTATCTAGTCTAACCTCGACGAGGGATCGACTTAACACTTACTAGAGGTCAATAATAATAGTAAAAGTGCATAAAGTAGACATGGTGAGCATACAACAGGTATCAATGTGATAAATAAAAGCAACTACAATAAATACATAAGGAACCCGTAACACATCACCAACATCTCATAACTGGCCGTGAAGGCACTAAATCAATTATCCAAACTGGAACCCATTTCGATTATTAAGCACGGAGTTGTCGAGGCGAACGGCCCGATCCTATAAGAATAGTGGTACTCAGTATCGCCGAGGCGAACGACTGGATCCTATAAGAATAGTGTTACCATCATACTGCCGAGGCGAACGACCCGATCCCATAAGAGTGGTGTTACCATACTGCCGAGCCGAACTGCCTGATCCCATAAGAGTGATGTTACTATACTGTCAAGGCGAACGACCCGATCCCATTAGAGTAGAGAAATTTACCTCGCTCGCGAAAGTACTTGCAACGCGATAAGACATGAATTTTTCATAATTAATAAGTATTCCTCATTTTCCCAAAATAAGAAAGCTAAGTCGATAATTGCAACTTTAAAATCCCTAGTCTCAGCTCTATTCAAGACAACCAATACGCAAAATAATCACAACAGTACAATTAAAAGCATGATGTGGATCTAAGTCTACCTAGATATATCGTGGAATATAGTTACGTACGGAGTCTCGTCACCTAGTGCGTACGTAGCTCCCCACACAAGTAAATACACAACAGGATACACCTAAGGGGATGAGTTCCCTCTTACAAGGCTAGGCAAGAGACTTATCTCGTTCCAAAGCTCACTTCCGGTCCACTAATCCACTCTAAAAGCCCAAGTCGATGCCGAACAATCCGAAACTAGTCAAATGTTATATAATTTAATCAATATATACTCAAAAATTCATAATTTAGATATTAGAGTAATTATCCAACCCAAATTAAAAGATTTTAAAAAATTCGCCCCCAGGCCCACTTGCCTGAATTCTGAAAATTTTCGAAGATAAACATCACCCATAGCCTCACAAACTCATATATATAATTTTTTACTTAATTCCATAATCAATTTCGTGGTCAAATCTCATTTTTATCAAAACCTAGGTTTTTCATTAATCTCCTAAATTTTTTTATAATTTCTATGTTAAAATCTACCCATAATGCATGATTTAAACTCACATTGTATAGAAATTACTTACCTCAAAGTGCTAGGTGAAAACCCCTCCTCAAAGAGCTCTAAATTCGACCAACAAGTAGGAGAAATGAAGAAAATGAGCCTAAGTCCCGAATTTTTAAAACTCATTGCCCAAGCATTTCTTCTTCGCGATCGCGAAGGCAAGCTCCCTGTGCCCAGGAAAAAGGCCATTGCGAATGCGAGGAGCCACATGCGAACGCGAAGGCTGACACGCCTGAGCTTCGCGAATGCAGGGTCCAGCTCGCGAACATGAAGAGTAACAGAGCTCACCCCCAGGTCCTTCTTCGTACGCGAATGTGGGCCTTTCACGCGAACGCGAAGGCCACAGGTCCCAGGCCTTCGCGAACGCGAGCAAGGGGTCGCGAACGCGAAGAGAAAACCTTAGCCCCTCACATTTCCTTCTCCGCGAACGCGATAGAGCCCTCGCGATCGCGAAGAAGGAAACTAGAACTAGCACACCAAATTTTTGGGACCAGCTCCGGGCGGTCCGAAACTCACCCGAGCCACCCAGGATCCTGTCCAAGTGCACCAACAAGTTCATAACCATAGTACAGACCTGATCGAACTCTCGAAACACGTAAAACAACATCAAAACTAAGAATCACACCCCAAAACCAAATTGAATCAAATTATGAACTTCAAGTTTTCAACTTGCTCTGAACGCGCCGAATTGTACCTAGACTACTCGGAATGACACCAAATTTTGTGTGCAAGTCATAAATCACCATACAGAACTATTCCCAGGCTCGGAATCCAAAACGGACCTCGGTAACACCAAAACCTACTCCTAACCAAACTTAAAGAACTTGAAAACCTTCAATGCGCCAACTTTCAATATTAAGCGCTGAAACACCCCCGAGTCATCCGAAACCCGATACGAACATACGCTCAAGTCCAAAATCATCATACGAACCTATTGGGATAGTCAAATCCCGATTCCGAGGTCGTTTACTCAAAACGTTGAGTCAAGTTAAACTTAACCATTATAGGCTACTATTAAGGAACTAAGTGTTACGATTTCAACCCAAACCCTTCCAAATCTAATCCAACCATCCTCGCAGGTGATAAAATAGTAAAAACACATATGGGGAGTGTTAATTAGGAGAACGGGGATCTAGAAAGCAAAACTACCGATCGGATCGTTATACTCTTCTTCACTTAAATATTAGGTTTTTGTTTATGGAATAATTCGAACCTATAACGTGCGTCTAACCTACATATCACCCAGTGCGTTCTTACCACTTAGACTAAAGCCCTGGGCAGGGCTACTCTTTAAACTGAGACTTATCATATATCAATTAATCACAAAGCATTAACAAACTTTATGACCCGTAACTTGGATGCAAATAAAAAAGAGCAAACTTTTTTATTACTCAATATGTAATAAAACAATTATTGAGAAAATTATTTAAATGGTTCCAGTGTTCGGAGGCTACTACAATTTTGTTTGCTCTGGTAATGGACGTACTGGTGCGCCACATCTAAGGGGAGGTGCCATGGTGCATGCTATTTACAGATGATATTATATTGATTGACGAGACGCGAGACAGTGTGAACGCGCAATTAGAGGTATGGAGACAGACCCTGGAATCTAAAGGTTTCAAGTTGATCAGGACCAAGACAGAATATTTGGAGTGTAAGTTCAATGGCAAGACTCAAGGAGGGGAAATGGAGGTGAGGCTGGACTCGCAGGTCATCCCTAGGAGAATGAGTTTTAAGTACCTTGGGTCTATTATTCAAGGGGATGTGGAGATTGATGAAGATGTCACACATCGTATTGGGGCAGGATGGATGAAATAGAGACTCACTTCAGATGTTTTGTGTGACAAGAAGGTGCTCCCGAAACTTAATGGTAAGTTCTATAGAGTGATGGTCAGACCAACGGTGTTGTATGGGGTTGAGTGTTGGCCAGTCAAGTTCGCTCATGCCCAGAAGATGAAGGTAGCAGAGATGAGGATGTTGAGATGGATGTGCGGGCACACCAGGTTAGATAGGATCAGAAATGAGGTTATTCGCGACAAGGTAGGTGTGACCCCTATTGAGGACAAGATGCGGGAAGCGCGACTCAGGTGGTTCGGTCATGTGAGAAAGAGGAGCACAGACGCCCCGGTGAGGAGGTGTGAGTGGTTGACATTGGAGGGCCTATAGAGAGGTAGATGTAGGCCAAAGAAGAGGTGGGGAGAGGTGATTAGGCAAGACATGGCACAACTTCAGTTGACCGAGGACATGACCCTTGATAGGAAAATATGGATGTCGAGGATTAGGGTAGTAGAGTAGGTAGTCTAGAGTGTTCATAACAGTAGTATTGACACGCAGTCTTGCTTTCTGTTGGTAGTAGGTTTTTATGCCTAACCGTTGTTTTCTTTCATTGTTGATCACCTTACTGTCGTATTGTTTTTATTCTGCTTTTATATTGCTTTTTGGTACTGTCCCTTCTCGTATATATTTTCATTAATGTGATGCTTATGCTTTCCTAAGCCGAGGGTCTATTGGAAATAACCTCTCTATCCTCACAAGGTAGGGGTAAGGTCTGCGTACACACTACCCTCCTCAGACCCCACGGTGTAGCATAATACTGGGTATGTTGTTGTTGTATTTCTTTGTTTGTGGCTTATTGTTTGTATAACAGAAACACATGCAAGTAAGAAACGCTACCTGAGTCGCTCATTTAATTGTAAATGGAGAATTTCTTTTATGAATATTTTATCTAATAATCTGTCAGTATATTAAACAACTAGTGAACTCACCGCGCTTGTGAAATATATCACTCACTTGCTTAGAAGTTTATTTGTTTTGTCCATCATCATGTATTGTTCTATTTGTATTTTTAATATTATTTTGATAAAATTCAATGCAGCAAAGAAATGCAGGACCACTTCAATCTTGCTGTTGTTCTAATATATCAAAATTCAGCTTGATGATCTTCTTGTTTTTTGATATTTCAATAGCATGCAGTGTACATTTGGATATAGGTTTCGTTAGTTGTGGCTGCAAATACTTCAGATCTAACTTAAAAGCCTCTACCTTGTTTTTAAAAAACTATATCTTCCTCTTATTTTCATAATGCATACTTGTCAAGAAATTGTTGTCGAACAAAAATGACATTTTGTAAAAATTGTACAAAAAGCAATCGAAATTGTCTTCCGTAGAGTATCAAGTAGATCATTGTCAATGTTGTACATCAGCAAAGAAGAAGAAGAAGCAGTTATTTGTGAATGTCTATAAATTATAACTTCATGCACCTACAACTTCCCATATTAAATTTGTTTATTTAAGAGAAATAGAAAACTTGAGAGGGCTTAGCAAGCAAAGTAGAACCAGAATTTTGGTATTTTTCTCTCTCTCGCTGTTTCATATACCTTATCTTAGAGATGCCAATACGAAAAACCAAGCATGAAAGGTATAACAAACAAAATATATCTCAGCAATGTTGAACCAAATAAATAAATAAATTTAATATTTAACCTAATTTGAATGGCAAGGAAGAAATGAATATTTACATAAAAATAAAGACAACGATAGGGCATACGAGATTAACCACCGAAGAAAGGAAATTTACCGAAAAAGACACAAAAATCAAAACATTAGACAATAACACACACTACCCTTCACTGCCCTTTCTTCTTACTTTTTGTTTGAAAATAATATAAAAATAGTTTCATTCACATGAATTTGCATTTAAAAGCATAAAAAGACACAGAACTCATGTTACGAAAAGAAATACGAAAATTTTCAGAATTAATAAAATAAAAGGATTATCTGATATAGGACAAAACGAAGGGGCAAGAAAGAAGATTATGTCCATCTTTTTTCAGTTTAGTTCTTCAAAGAATAAAAGAGAAAAAAGCCAATTATTATTGCTAGATGTTTTCTTATAATTAAAATTAATATCATAGAAGATCGGCCGAAGAATTTGTATAGAGAGAACGATTAAAGGTAAAGTGGTGGAATGAAAGTAGTGAGAAATGGTCAATGCCAACGAAAAATGGCTTGAGAATATGTGTAAACTGTGAGAGGTCCTTAAAGTACCTTGATAGAATGAAGTCTTGAGAAATCTTTTAATAAATTTTCTGCCAATGTGTCATGAACATTAAAACATGAAAATTCTTTTTTCTTGTAACACACACTTATAACTCTAATTCTTGTAATTGCTAGTATTTTGCCAAAAAGTAAGAGAACAAATTAAAAGAAAGAAACTTTAATTCTCTATATAATTGCACTGTTCAGAATACGAAAATCCTATTATCCTGAACATTAAAACTTCACTGTAAATATTTTCAACTTTAAGAAGAGATGGTATTTGAGTACATAGGGAAATTATAAGAGGAGGAAACTGATTATAGGAAGAAATATTAGTAGTTTTAATTATCAGATTTTGGAAACAGATATAGACTAATGCCAACAAAAAAAGAATTATGGCGTTCAAACGACATGAAACATTCACAAATAATAATCGGTACAATAAAACAGAAACAGTTACTGATTAGTAATAATTGGTTCAATAAGATAGCGGTTACTGATTATAGGATGCCATTAACTTCTTTTTTGGGTCAGAGAAAGTGCCATAACTCCTTTTTTTTCCAGTCCAAAAATGCTCAAATTAAGGAATTAAATAAAACTTTAAAATAGAGAAAAATGATAAATGAGATTTATGGCGAAAACAATATGCTGCATAACCTTGTCAGTTCTAAAGTATAGATTGTAGTCACTACCTTATAAATAAATCATGCAATGAAAAATGATTATACCTGCTTCTTACATTTTTCCCCCGATTGGTAACCTGCTTGTTATGTTCTCCAAATTATGTTTTTGTTTAACACCAACGCGACTGCATGCTTTTACATAGAACAACAAAACTAAAACGATTGTAAATAATTTTTTTTCCTACTGGTAAACTGCTTGTTATGTTCTCCAAATTCTGTTTTTGTTAACACCAACACGACTGCATGCGTTTACATAAAACAACAAAACTAAAACGATTGTAAATAAAAATTTTGTCATTTCAGAATGACAATATAAGACATTTGTCATAAAAGGAAGGCAAAAAGGAAAAAGAATAATAAAAAAAGAAAGTACCTGTAAAAAAAAAGGAAAATAGTAACTGCAGAGGAGGGGCTAGCGACACCGAATGTACATTCAAGAAAAAAGCGAAAGGTAATGGAGGTGAAAACATTCAAAACTTGTCTGAGCATGAAACAGACATGACCAATGTTATTTATAATGTAGTAATAAAAAATTGGAGGTTATGAACTTGAAAAATCAGAACCCCAACGAAGAGGCGTGAGTAGTAAATGTAGACTTTTAAAGATCCCGATAAATGGAAAAATTGAAGGAAAAAATCCAAAAAATGAGAAAAAAGATAAAGAGAATTCCTACACTATAAAGATGCCACATCACCTCCCTTATTTGTCCCTCCTTTATATATATATATATATATATATATATATATATATATATATATATATATATATATATATATATATAAAAAAAAAAAAATCCTTTATTCGTCGTAAATGCATTTTAAGTTGGACAAAATTATAAATATAAATAAAATTTATTTTTACAAAATTCAAAATTGTGTGTGGCAAGAAAGGAAAAAAGAAGAAAAGAACAAGTGGGAAATTTCTTTTTCGATTAATATATCCCTAACAAACATGATTGTCGTTGGTTTAAAAGGAAAAAAGAATCGAAAATTTAATATCTAATATCCCTATTAAAGTCAAGTCAAAATTATCGTAGGTTCAAACAGAAAAAAGAAGAAGAGATAATAAGCAGGAAACTAGGAGTATTTAATATCATTCATCAACCAAATTCATTTTGGTGAAGTTCTTAAATTAGAATTTTAAAACTAAAACTATAAATCTCTTAAATTTTATATGTGAATATTGAAACTGGGAAGAAAGAATGATAATTTTTGAATTTGGAGTGATGAAATTATAATACTAAAATAAGTTTATAATTGAATATATTAACAGATGATTGAAAAATTTTATGTTGTAATTTTTTCTTTTATTGAGTTAGCTACACAAGATCAACATTTATTATTTTTAGGAGCATATACTTTTATTTTATAAATCAATATAATATTTTAATATTTTTTCATTGAAATACTGTACACGCACAACGCGTGTATCATAAGATTAGTACTATATTAAAAGCATGAAGACCCTTAGCGAAATATCGTTCGTCTTTTTTACACATTTAAAATAGAATTTGCACTAGACAAAATAGTCATTTAATTATTTTCATAATATTTAGCTTTTTGAAGTCAACTAAAACTTTACTTATTAAAGTTTTCCTTAGTTGAACGACTACACAGAAAATCCTAATATTTAGGATATCAAAATTAATGAAGTTTACCATATACAAATCAAACAACTAGTCAATAATTTTCTTTCTTCTTATTCTACGTGCATAATATTTTAGGAACGTGCAAAGCTCCATTCAATGTAGTACACTTGTCACAATCCGAAATTCTCACCTTCGGACCATGATGGCACCTAACATTTCGCTTGCTAGGCAAGCCAATGTTAAAATAATATTAGCCATTTTAAAATAATTTTTAAATTTATTAATAATAAAGAAACAAATGCGGAAGTAAGGTCTGAAATATAGTGAATAATCCATAAAACTAACGACGTCTAAATACCATCCCAGAATTTATGTCACAAGTGCACGAGCTTCTAGAATAATAAAAATAAAGGTCTGAATAAAATAAAGCTGTCTGGAAATAAACACACAGCTAAGATACAGTAGACGGGGACTTCAGAACTGCGAACGCCGTGCAGTTATACCTCAAGTCTCCTGTGAGTAGCTAAAATCCGAGCAAGTCTATGGTACGCTACTGCAGAGTGTAGTATCAGTACAACCGACCCCATGTACTGGTAAGTGCTGAGCCTAACCTCGACGAAGTAGTGACGAGGCTAAGACGGTTCACTTACATTAACCTGTACGCAATATTAGTAACTACATCAATAATAGAAATAAATCAGGTAACTCATTTATAATGGTTGAAGCCAACTCATCAGTTATAACCAATTATCATTTCCATAAATTCTGATGCAGCGTGCAACCCGCTCTCACAATATATTCACATTCAATTCTGTTGCAGCGTGCAACCCGCTCTCCCAATATTTTCCTTTTAATCAAGTATGTCATATATTTATTTCAATCAAGTATATATATAGACTTTTAAATAAGTCTGTTGCGGCGTGCAATCCGATCCCCCAATATTGACTTCCCTATAAGTTTATTGCGGCGTGCAACCCGATCCTCCAATATTAACTATTTAACAAGTCTGTTGCGGCGTGCAACCCGATCCTCCAATATAGACTTTTAAACAAGTCTGTTGCGGCGTGCAACCCGATCCTCCAATATGGACTTTTAAACAAGTCAGTTGCGGCATGCAACCCGATCCTCCAATATGGACTTTTAAACAAGTCTGTTGCGGCGTGTAACCCGATCCTCCAATATGGACTTTTAAACAAGTCTGTTGCGGCGTGCAACCCGATCCTCTAATATATTTATTTCAATCAACTCTGTTGCGGCGCGCAACCCGCTCCTCCAATATATTCATTTACCAATTCTTATAGAATAAATTGCCCCAATAAATACAACAATTAATATAAAATTTTAAAACAACAAGCATTCAATAGTTATGATTTAATTATGAAACAAACAATGACAATTAGTAATTTATTATGCAAATCGGAGAAAAAATAGATAGTTTAATATTTAATATGCTAAATGTCAAGTAGCAATTAATACACATAAATCAAATAGCATGTAACAATTATTGCATGAATTCAAGAATTAATATTTGTCAAGGAATAGGAAAGAAATAATTATTATAACAATTAATTCGTGTCTTAGAACAATTTATGATTTTCAAATAATTATGCAAATAATTAATTTGACGACGTATAGACACTCGTCACCTCGCCTATACGTCGTTCACATGCATTTCACATAACAAATAATTTAAGGGTTCTATTCCCTCAAGTCAAGGTTAACCACGACACTTACCTCGCTATGCAAATTCCAATAAATTACTCGACCACAGCTTTTTCTTTTAAATTTGTCTCCAAAAGCTTCAAATCTATTCACAAATAATTCGATATACTCAATACAAATCGTAGGAATTAATTCCATATGAATTTACTAATTTTTCGGATAAAAATTCAAAATTCACTTTAAAAATTGACAGTGGGGCCCATATCTCAAATCTCGAAAAAACTTACGAAATCCAAACACCCATTCCGAGACGAGTCCAACCATACAAAAATTATCAAATTCCGACATCGGATTGACCTTCGAATCTTCGTTTTACATTTTTGGAAGGTTTTGTAAAAATCTGATTTTTCTTCCATAAATTTATGGATTCATGATGTAAACGAGTATGGAATCATGAAATATAATCAATATATGATAAGGAAAACTTACCCCAATTTTTTCCAGTGAAAATCGCCCAAAAATCGCCTAAATCGAGCTCTCCAAACTCAAAAATGAGTAAAATGGCTAAACTCTCCGTTTTATGGGGTTTCTGGCATTTTCGAGCGCCACAGGTAGCGTGGGGCGCTGCCTGTGGCGCACTTTCCAGAACACCAATAATTCCCAGCGCTAGGGCTAGCGCCCCACGCTACCCTGGGCGCTGGCGGCTACGAAAAATCTTTCCCGACACGAAAATGGGCATAACTCTCTCATACGATGTCTGAATTCGACGATTCTTTTTTCTATGACTCCAAAATTTCAATACGGATCTAATGCTTCCATAAAAACTGAATTTGGAATTCATTTGATTAATGGGATATCACTTATTCTTGAAGAAACGACGTCAAACGTTCTTGAAATGCCAAAATTAAATTCCGTTGACCACCCGAAATCTATCCGAGACCCTCGAGATCTCAATAAAATATACTAACAAGTCCTAAAATATTATACGGACTTACTCGGGGTCTCATATCACATCAAACGATGCTAAAATTACAATTCACACCATGATTCGATATTTTAAGTTTCCAAACTTTTCAATTTACAAATTTTGTGCCAAAACATGTTAAATGAATCCGGAATGACTTTAAATTTGGCACACAAGTCATAAATGACATAACGAAGCTATTTCAATTTTCCAAATCGGATTCCGACCCCGATATCAAAAGTCAACCCCGTGGTCAAACTTGGAAATCTTTAGCCTTTAAATTGCTAGTTCCGTTAAATGGTCATAACTTAAGCTAGGGATCTCCAAATTAAATTTCGGGCATACGCCCAAGTCCTAAATTACGATACGGAGCTACCAGAACTGTCAAAATACTAATCCGGGTCCATTTGCTAAAAATATTGACCAAAGTCAACTCACTTGAATTTTAAAGCTCTATTTCACATTTTAATTCATTTTTCACATGAAAACTTTCCAGAAAATTTTACGGACTATGCACGCAAGTCGAGGAAGGATAAATGGTGCTTTTTGAGGTCTTAGAACACATAATTACTTATTAAATTTAAAGATTATATTTTGGGTCATCACATTCTCCACCTCTAAAATAAACGTTCGTCCTCGAACGGAGTTAGAAAAAAAAGAGTACCTGAGTTGGAGAAAAGGTGTGGATATTTATTCCACATGTCCGACTCGGACTCCTAGGTAGATGCCTCTACCGGCTGACCTCTCCATTGCACCCGAATTGACGGATAAATCTTAGACCTCAACTGTCGGACCTGCCGGGCTAGAAAAGCCACCGGCTCCTCCTCATAAGTCCAACCTTTGTCCAATTGGATTGAGCTGAAATCTAACACATGGGATGGACCACCAAAATATTTCTGGAGCATAGACACCTGGAACACCGGATGAACCGTTGATAAAGTAGGTGGTAATGCAAGCATGTAGGCTACTTCACCCACCTTTTCAAGAATTTCAAAGGGTCCAATATACCTAGGGCTCAACTTGCCCTTCTTTCCGAACCTCATTACACCTTTCATAGGTGAATCCCGGAGCAATATTCGTTCTCCAACCATGAATGCAATATCACGAACTTTACGGTCAGCATAACTCTTTTGCCTAGACTGAGCTGTGCGAAGTCGATCCTGAATACTCTTGACCTTATCTAAGGAATCATGTACCAAATCAGTACCCAACAACCGAGCCTCTCCCGGTTCAAACCAACCAACTGGTGATCGGTATCGCCTTCCGTATAATGCCTCATATGGAGCCATCTGAATGCTCGACTGGTAGCTATTATTATAAGCAAACTCCGCAAGTGGCAAGAAATGATCCCAAGAACCTCCAAAGTCTATAACACAAGCGCGGAGCATATCCTCCAATATATGAATAGTGCGCTCTGACTATCCGTCAGTCTGTGGATGAAATGATGCACTCAACTCCACCCGCGTGCCTAACTCACGCTGTACAGCCCTCCAAAAATATGAGGTAAACTGCGTACCTCAATCTGAAATAATAGACACGGGCACACCGTGAAGGCGGACAATCTCACGAATGTAAATTTCAGTTAACCTCTCTGAAGAATAGGTAACTACCACTGGAATGAAATGGGCTGACTTGGTCAACCTGTCCACAATGACCCAAACTGCGTCAAATTTTCTCTCAGTCCGTGGGAGCTCAACAACAAAATCCATTGTGATACGCTCCCACTTCCACTCAGGAATTTCTAACTTCTGAAACAAACCACTAGGTCTTTGATGCTCGTACTTAACTTGCTGACAATTCAGACACCGAGTTACCTGTGCAACTATATCCTTTTTCATTCTCCTCCACCAATAATGTTTCCACAAATCTTGATACATTTTTGCGGTACCTGGATGAATAGAATACCTAGAACTGTATGCCTCTTCAAGAATTAATTCACGAAGCCTATCCACATTAGGCACACAAATACGGCCCTGCATTCGCAGAACTCCATCTTCCCCTACAGTAACCTGTTTGGCATCACCGTGCCGCACCGTGTTCTTTAAGGACAAGTAAATGAGGATCATCATACCGCCTCTCTCTGATGCGCTCATATAAAGAAGACCGAGCGACTGTGCAAGCTAGAACCCGACTGGGTTCTGAAACATCTAACCTCATGAACTAATTAGCCAAAGTCTGAACATCTGCCGCTAATGGCCTCTCACAAACCGGAATATATGCAAGACTGCCTATACTCACAACCTTTCTACTCAAAGCATCGGCCACCAAATTGGCCTTTTCAGGGTGATACAAAATGGTGATATCATAGTCTTTCAATAACTCCAACCATCTTCTCTGCCTTAAATTAAGATCCTTTTGTTTGAACAGATACTGAAGGCTACGATGATCAGTAAATACCTCACACAAGATACTGTAGAGGTAATGCCTCCAAATCTTCAGCGCATGAACAATAGCTTCCAATTCCAAGTCATGAACAAGATAACTCTTCTCGTGAACTTTCAACTGCTACGATGCATATGCAATTACCTTGCCATCTTGCATTAATACTATACCAAGCCCAATATGAGATGCGTCACAATATAGCGTATACGATCTTGAACCTGTGGTAATACCAACACTAGCGCCGTAGTCAAAGCGGTCTTGAGCTTCTGAAAGTTCAACTCACACTCGTCTGACCATCTGAATGGGACACCTTTCTGGGTCAATCCGGTCTTAATAGTTGTTCGTAATCAATTACAGAATCGTTAATTAACTTCATGTTATCAAAAATCTCGTCTCAAACCTTCACAATACTAATAACGAGATGCGAGGCATGAAGACCTCATTATTATTTACCCGAATTAATGAGTCACATTTAACGCCACCTGGGCGGGCACCTACCTCGTAGGTTACAACTCAATATTACAACACGAATTTGGCAAGTATGCAAAGAGAATTTCATACAAATATTTTAAAATAAGCCTAGCAGGCATGACTTCCTATTAGTACTATAGTACAAACATAATTTCACAAGGGAGGATTTAAACACAAAGGTTTTTATCACAAGGATCTCGTCCTTATATAACTTCCACCGCAGCTCGTAGCCCGGTTTAAACATATCATTTTATATTAAAATGCGAGGATCTCGTTCTCAGTTTTGAATCACAAGTAATATGCACATCGTGCCAATCGAAAATTTCCATTTTCTCCTTTTAAATAACTTTCGTTAAATAAAATCACAACACATAATGAACCCCACACCGGTAGGGCATATAATTCATAATTTATAATTAATTATTCGGAAATACATCAAAATATACCGAAATAAGTACTAGAAAGGCACCTTTAGCCTCACAGATCTTATTAGAGTCCATCATGGAATGATAGGTGTAGTTATCTCCATAAAACCTCCCAACAGAAGTAAACACATAAGTAGATTATAGAATTACGAAGCTCACTCATAAGTGGAGCACAATAGGAGGACTCGTCTTGATACTCAGAACCGAATCAAGTTAAGGAAATTATTCCTTTATTTTAAATCGAGGTTGTACGTATGATGACACCATCTGATGTAACGACCTCCACCATACCATAAAACAAATATAACAACGGTTGGGTCTCCACCTCTAGGACGCCTTCTACCCGCCTGTCCTCCACCCTCAACTGATCGTATGGGTGGTGTAGTAACTGCAATGGGGCACGTAACCTGAGTGCTTTGATAAAATATGCCTCTCCCAAGTTTGGGACAATTTTCTCATGATGCGCCTAGTATCGCCGTATTCATAACAACCCCTTTTGCGGGTTTGGCTGTTCATATTGAGTCTGTGCCAGATAACTAGGATAAACATTGTAGGAAACTCATGTCAGTGGTGCATTAAAATAACTTACTAAAGCACCCCGAATAAACCGATGTACGGACTGGGTTGGCGACAACCCGAGCCCCCGCCATAATGATTTATACTCGCAGAGTAGAATCCACTGAATCCTCCATATCCTCGAGACGTCTTGGTCTCCTTAGTTTCCTTTTTCCTCACCCCGAACACGTTTTAATATCTTGGCAACTTCTACCACTAGTGAAAATGAAGTATTAGTTTGTAGCTCCCGAGTCATACAAAATTTTACGATCATAATTGAGTCCTTTAATGATTATGTGGACTCGCTCTCTGGCTGTAGGAAGCAAAGTAGGAATATGACATGCTAACTTATTGAGCCTGATGGCATATTATGACACCGTCATGGTGACCTGACGCAATCGTTCAAACCCTATGCGCCATGCATTATGGAGGGTCCGGGAAACAAACTCTTTCAAAAGTATTCCTGAGAACCGAGCCAAGTGGGCGGTGTTGTATTGGCTGGTCTGCCCTCTTCATAGGCTTGCCACAGGCACCTGTGGAGAATTATCTCTCCCAAGGCCAATTTCTTCTTTTGTTATGCTGACTCAACACTGTTGAGCTGACCCATTTCTTAACATACTCTTCGATTCTTCTTTGGGCTAGACTTTACCCTTATTTATATACAATGATCACAAAAGTAGAGCTCCATACAGACAATTCTTAGTCCAGAATCTTGCCAACCACTGTACTTCCTCCGAAGCACCCCAAAATCCGTAACCGTGACGTCCAGACTGAGTAGACCTTCAGTAAATTTAATGTTGTTTCTCTAACTCCTTTGGTACTGAAGTATAAGATTATTATGGAGGCGGACATACCGTAAGTCCCAACCTTATTCTCTACAAGATCTCAGGCCTTAAACACATGTAAATTTTGGGAGAACCTTTCAGTACCACATATATACATTTCAGGCCAAAACTGATATAACACATGACTCGCAATCGATTCATTGATAGTGGACTCCCTCACTCGGCGCGAAGTCATAGTTCACCACATCCGATGGTCCACAATATTAACCTTCACAACTTGTATAAATCAACCAGATGCCAAGGTACGTTGCATCCCCTATATTATTCACTGGGTGATCTCTTTATACGTTCGCATCTTCAGTCGGAATCACACGTTGAGGCAATGTTTGAGCATCTCTGGCTCCCTCGTAGTTCATCTGCGGCATCACGAACCGTAGACGCACAACTGTTACCGAGTGCGCAATGTCATACATGAGTAGATACAAAGGAATGTGAGATATAGGTTTCAAGCAAAATCAATGCCGCACGATAAGGAATGAAAGAGGTGATATTGTTCCTAAACTTCATAGCCTCTGAGAGATAAGTACAGACGTCTCCGTACCGATCCTTCAGACTCTACTAAGCTTGCTCGTGACTCGTGAGACCTATGTAACCTAGTGCTCTGATACCAACTGTCACAACCCGAAATTCCCACCTTCAGACCGTGATGGCGCCTAACATTTCGCTTGCTAGGCAAGCCAACGTTAAAATAATATTAGCCATTTTAAAACAATTTTTAAATTTATTAATAATAAAGAAACAAATGCGGAAGTAAGGTCTGAAATATAGTGAATAATCCATAAAACTAAAGGCGTCTAAATACCATCCCAGAATTTGTGTCACAAGGGCACGAGCTTCTAGAATAATAAAAATAAAGGTCTGAATAAAATAAAGCTGTCTGAAAATAAACACACAGCTAAGATACAGTAGACGGGGACTTCAGAACTGCGAACGCCGTGCAGTTATACCTCAAGTCTCCTCTGAGTAGCTGAAATCCGAGCAAGTCTATGGTATGTCACTAGGGCCAACTCCGAAATCTGCACAAGAAGTGCAGAGTGTAGTATCAGTACAACCGACCCCATGTACTGGTAAGTGCTGAGCCTAACCTCGACGAAGTAGTGACGAGGCTAAGGCGGTTCACTTACATTAACCTGTACGCAATATTAGTAATTACATCAATAATAGAAATAAATCAGGTAACTCATTTATAATGGTTGAAGCCAACTCATCAGTTATAACCAATTATCATTTCCATAAATTCTGATGCAGCGTGCAACCCGCTCTCACAATATATTCACATTCAATTCTGTTGCAGCGTGCAACCCGCTCTCCTAATATTTTTCTTTTAATCAAGTATGTCACATATTTATTTCAATCAAGTATATATATAGACTTTTAAATAAGTCTGTTGCGGCGTGCAATCCGATCCCCCATCCCCCAATATTGACTTCTCTATAAGTCTATTGCGGCGTGCAACCCGATCCTCCAATATTAACTATTTAACAAGTCTGTTGCGGCGTGCAACCCGATCCTCCAATATGGACTTTTAAACAAGTCTGTTGCGGCGTGCAACCCGATCTTCCAATATGGACTTTTAAACCCGATCTTCCAATATGGACTTTTAAACAAGTCTGTTGCGACGTGCAACCCGATCCTCCAATATGGACATTTAAACAAGACTGTTGCAGCGTGTAACCCGATCCTCCAATATGAACTTTTAAACAAGTCTGTTGCGGCGTGCAACCCGATCCTCTAATATATTCATTTCAATCAACTCTGTTGCGGCGCGCAACCCGCTCCTCCAATATATTCATTTATCAATTCTTATAGAATAAATTGCCCCAATAAATGCAACAATTAATATAAAATTTTAAAACAACAAGCATTCAATAGTTATGATTTAATTATGAAACAAGCAATGACAATTAGCAATTTATTATGCAAATCGGGGAGAAAATAGACAGTTTAATATTTAATATGCTAAATGTCAAGTAGCAATTAATACACATAAATCAAATAGCATGTAACAATTATTGCAGGAATTCAAGAATTAATATTTGTCAAGGAATAGGAAAGAAATAATTATTATAACAATTAATTCGTGTCTTAGAACAATTTATGATTTTCAAATAATTATGCAAATAATTAATTTGATGATGTATAGACACTCGTCACCTCGCCTATACGTCGTTCACATGCATTTCACATAACAAATAATTTAAGGGTTCTATTCCCTCAAGTCAAGGTTAACCACGACACTTACCTCGCTATGCAAATTCCAATAAATTACTCGACCACAGCTTTTCCTTTTAAATTTGTCTCCAAAAGCTTCAAATCTATTCACAAATAATTCGATATACTCAATACAAATCGTAGGAATTAATTCCATATGAATTTACTAATTTTCCGGATAAAAATCCAAAATTCACTTTAAAAATTGACAGTGGGGCCCACATCTCAAATCTCGAGAAAACTTACGAAATCCGAACACCCATTCCGAGACGAGTCCAACCATATAAAAATTATCAAATTCCGACATCGGATTGACCTTCGAATCTTCGTTTTACATTTTTGGAAGGTTTTGTAAAAATTTGATTTTCCCCCCATAAATTCATGGATTCATGATGTAAATGAGTATGAAATTATGAAATATAATCAATATATGATAAGGAACACTTACCCCAATTTTTCCCCGTAAAAATCGCCCAAAAATCGCCTAAATCGAGTTCTCCAAACTCAAAAATGAGTAAAATGGCTAAACTCCCCGTTTTATGGGGTTTCTGGCTTTTTCGAGCGCCACAGGTAGCGTGGGGCGCTGCCTGTGGCGCACTTTCCAGAACACCAATAATTCCCAGCGCCAGGGCTAGCGCCTCACGCTACCCTGGGCGCTGGCGGCTACGAAAAATCTTTCCCGACACGAAAATGGGCATAACTCTCTCATACGATGTCCGAATTCGACGATTCTTTTTGCTATGGCTCCAAAATTTCAATACGGATCTAATCCTTCCATAAAAACTGAATTTGGAATTCATTTGCTTAATGGGATACCACTTATTCTTGAAGAAACGACGTCAAACGTTCTTGAAATGCCAAAATTAAATTTCGTTGACTACCCGAAATCCACCCGAGACCCTCGGGATCTCAACCAAAAATACCAACAAGTCCTAAAATATTTTACGGACTTAATCGGGGTCTCATATCACATCAAACGATGCTGAAATTATAATTCACACCACGGTTCGATATTTTGAGTTTTCAAACTTTTCAATTTACAAATTTTGTGCGAAAATATGTTAAATGAATACGGAATGACTTTAAATTTGGCACACAAGTCATAAATGACATAACAGAGTTATTTCCATTTTCCGAATCGGATTCCGACCCCGATATCAAAAAGTCAACCCCGTGGTCAAACTTGAAAATCTTTAGCCTTTAAATTGCTAGTTCCGTTAAATGGTCATAACTTAAGCTAGGGACCTCCAAATTAAATTGCGGGCATATGCCCAAGTCCCAAATCACGATACGGAGCTATCAGAACTGTCAAAATACTAATCCGGGTCCGTTTGCTAAAAATGTTGACCAAAGTCAACTCACTTGAATTTTAAAGCTCTATTTCACATTTTAATTCATTTTTCACATGAAAACTTTCCAGAAAATTTTACGGACTGTGCACGCAAGTGGAGGAAGGATAAACGTTGCTTTTAGAGGTCTTAGAACACATAATTACTTATTAAATTTGAAGATAACATTTTAGGTTATCACAACACTTTTCTTCCAATAAAATATTTATATTATTTTATATATATCAATTTATATAATTATTTACTTGAAAATATATTTATGTTATTAATTGTAGTTTATTTTTTTGACTACCTATAACTTTAGCCCATTTTAACCGTCTAAAAATCATGAGTATTATAAAAAACTTAAAATCCAAGTTTTGAAATAATACTGAACAACTATATATAAAATTAACGAAAAATAAATATGAATTTCATTGTAGTAGGAAAACAAGGTAAATAACTCTTAACTTAACCATTGGATAAAATTATAACTTAATATTTAAAATTTTTAAATCAACTAAAATTTTAATTATTCAATAACTCTTTATTTGAACTAATAAATTATTAACTCAATATTCAGCATTTTTAACGTTTATATTTTCACGTATCAATTTTTTTCGTAGGAGCTATAGGCCAACTTCATCATGATGAAGTAATTAACTTTAATTGTTTGTTCATTACCAAGGCATAAAATAACAATAATTTTATAATCAGAGGCGGAGTTAGGATTTGAAGTGTGTGAGTTCTAAATTATAAAATAAAACATTGATTTGAAGTGTGTGAGTTCTAAATTTTAAAATAAACACTGCTTTCAGCGGGAATCAAACCCCCATCTTTCCCAACGAACCCACAACCCTTACCGTTGAACCAAAACCCCTTTTGTTATTGGGTTCAATAATATATATTTATATAGATTTAGTAAATATTTCAATACAAATACAGGATTCCGAAAAAAGTCACTGGGTTCGCCCGAACCCGCACCCACTACTGTAGCTCCGCCCCTGATTGACGATACTATTACATTTTCCCCACATTAATGGCTTTATTTCTCTCTCTCTCTCTCTCTCTCTCTCTCTCTCTATATATATATATATATATATATATATATATATATATATATATATATATATATATATATATATATATATTAATTTAATATTATAAAATATAGACTCAATATTCATTATTTTTAACGTTTATATTTTCAAGTATTAATTTTTATCGTAGGAGCTATATGCCAACCTCATCATGATTAAAGAAATTATTTTTAATTGTTTGTTCATTACCAAGGCATAAAATAACAATAATTTTCATAAGATATTCTTATAAACTATAAGGACTTTCATTACACAGGATATGATATCAATACACATATTTTTAGAAAGTTATATATTTTATTTTATTTATTATAACTCAAAGACATTGATTGACAAGGGGAACACACCCCAAGCGCATACCCCACTTGTAACGACCCGACCGATCGTTTTGAGCTCTACGCATCGTTCGGTGGTTTGAAGCTTTGAGTAGCATCACGTCATGTTTTATGACTTGTACACGTGGTCGAAATTCAATTTCGGGAAGTTCGAAGTTGATTCGGAAGAAAAATTCTAATTTCGGAAGCTTTAAATTGGAAGAGTTGACCAAGGTTTGACTTTTGAGTAAACGACCTCGAAATCAATATTTGAAGATTCTAATAGGTTCGTATGATGATTTCGGACCTGGGCGTATGTTCGGGTTGAGTATCGAATGGTCTGGAAAGATTTCAGCGCTTATTGTAGAAAGTTGACATTTTGGAAGTTCTAGAATTTTATAAGTTTGGTTTGAAGTGAATTTTGATTTTATCGATATCCGTTTGGAGTTCCGAGCCTTGGGATAGGTTCGTATAGTGATTTTTGACTTGCACGTAAAGTTTGGCATCATTCTGGGATGTTTAAGTGTAATTCGGGTGCGTTCAGCAAAGTTTAAAGCTTGGTAAGTTGAAAGAATGGTTTTGGCCGTCGATTCGTAATTTTGATGTTGTTTAACGTGATTTGAGGCTTCTACTGAGTCCATATCATGTTTTGGGATGTGTCGGCATGTTTGAACGGAGTCCCGAGGGCCTCGGGTGCGAATGGGATTGGAAACGGATCGAGTTTGGACTTGGAGGAATTGCTGAAGTTTAAGTCTTCTGGTGTGATCGTACCTGCGAGGTTATGGCCGTAGGTGCGAGATCACAAAAGCGGCCCAGGGGTCGCAGAAGCGGAGAATTTCAGCCAGGGGAAGGGCCGCAGGTGCGGAGTTTTGGTCGCATCTGTGCAAGAGCAAAAGTGAGAGAAGGCGCAGGAGCGGAAGGGACTCGCACCTACGATGTTGCAGAAGCGGGGAATGTTTTCGCAGGTGCGAGGAATCGTATTTGGGTTATTTTCCAAAGAAGTGGAGACGTGGTCGCAAAAGCGACGCCGTAGGTGCGACTACTGTTCCGCAGGTGCGAAAATATTGCTGGGCAGAATTGTTTTAAGAACGGGATTTGGCTATTCTTCCTTCATTTTTTACTTGGATTGGACGAATTTGGGGAGCTATTTTGAGGGAATTTTCATCGAACAACACGAGGTAAGTGATTCCCACCTATTGCAAGTTAAATACTTGGATTATATATAAATTTTAACATGAAAATTTATAGAAATTTGGAGATTTTGAAGAAAAACCTAGAAATTGATATTTTTGGACTTTTACTACGAAATTGGATATGGAATTAGGAATAAATTATATATTTGAGTTCGTGGTGTTATGGGTAAAGATTATCTTTAATAATTTTCAGAATCCGGGCACGTGGACCCGAGGGTTGACTTTATTGACTTTTTGAGCGGAGTTGGAAATTGTTATGAATTGATTTATTATGAGTATTAGAGTACATTTTTATTGGTTTGCACATTGTTTGACTAGTTTTGGAGTGACCATCGTCGGTTTGAGGTAGGGCTGCTTATCGGGCGGATCAAACAGTTATTTACTCATAATAGTTCGGTTTATCGATTATCGGCTTTTAAATGTAATAATCCGCTAGCCATCCCATAAGATATCGAGCGAATTAGTATCGGTTTAACTATTATCGGGCAGTTTATCGGTCTATTTGAATCTGTATTATAGAGGCCTATTTTAGTCCTTCGTGTTACTAGTAAATACCAGCAACAAGCCTGTTTACTTGCGTATTTTGTCATTCTTTAGTTGTCTCTCAAGGCAACTGGTTCTAATGATTGGATTTTCAACATTACTTTATTTTTGCTTGTGCATTTTGTATGTGGCCTTCAAAACCAAATTATTCCACCCAAACATCAACAGTAATGGTAGTATTTGTCTGGACATCCTAAAAGAGCAATGGAGTCCCGCCCTTACTGTATCTAAGGTAAAGTATTGCATATGGATAAGTGGAAGAAATATTTAATATACAAATGGATAAGAATATATAAATATAAAAATTCTTAATGGGTTAACGGTTTATCCGATAAGAAAATTGAATAATTCGTCCCCAAACCGATAAGCCGTTAATAATAAAATTTCAATCTGTTCACCACTCGTTAATCCGATAACCCGATACCAAAAAGCCATTAAGTCACTTTTGCGGTTTGGTTTTCGGTTTCGGTTCGGTTTTGAACACCCCTAGTTTGAGGTGTTAGAGTGGCATTGGAGCCGCTTATGGAACTTCAGAGTGAGGTAAGTCTCCTGTCTAACCCTGTGAGGGAGAAACTACCTCTAGGTGATGTAATTGATATGTGCTACTTATTGCGGGAGCTACGTATGCACGAGGTGACGAGAGTCCGTACGTAGCTAGATTCATGTTATATTCGGGTAGACTTAGGTTCCCGCCATGCTATAACTGTACTATTTGAGTTGTCCCTTGCCTATTAAATTCCTTTATTTTACATTACGACTTGAGACTAGACTTGCTAGGGTGATCGACTTGCTATTGTAGATATTTGACAAGCTTCATGATTTTCCGCACAATAATTGTGCTCCTTTTACGAATTTCTGCCGCGCTATGCATTTTCATCGAAAGGTTTTCCTTAAAAATTTATAACGCACACGTTTATTCGCGAATGGGGTCAAGGACCCGTTGAAGCTTCTTATTCTAATGGAATCAGGCCGTTAGCCTCGGCAGGATTATGTATCACACTCTCATGGAAGCGAGTCGTTCGCCTCGACAGAATAATAGATGCATCTATGGTTCATGCCGTTCGACCCTTGACAATGCACACAATATGATGGGATTAGGTCGTACGCCTCGACATTCTTATAAAATACTCTTATGGAATCGTGCATAATATTTTATAATAAGCCAGTGTATCTGTGAGTTTTCCTTATTAGAATTATGACGACCTATCTGGTGAGGTCCACTGTTGTACACTCCGGTTGAGGAGGTAACTGCTAATTAGGAGCCTGAGTTTATCGTTGAGAGGAGGATTGTACCACGTACTTATACTTGTATGTTTCGTTTGTTTACTCTACCTCACATCTGTTTACTTCCTGCTGCATTTGATTTATTGGACCACTAGTAAGTGTCGATATCGACCCCTCGTCACTAATTTTCTAGGGTTAGGATAGATACTTACTGGGTACGCGTTGATTTATGTACTCATGCTACACTTGCTGTATTTATTGTGTAGGTACATATATGTTTCTGGTGGTCCTCTGGGTGTAGAGGAGCGACTATTGCAGGGACTTTACGGTGAGCTGCATTGTCATGATCCGCAACATACAGAGTCTCCATCAGAGTTATTTATATTTTTCCTGTCTAACGTGTATTTTAGACAGATATTGTATTGTTATTGTACTCCTTAGTAGATGCTCATGCACTTGTGACACCAAAATTTGAGGGTTTCTACTGGATGTTCAGTATGGTAGTTCACATAATTATTATCATTTCACCCTGTAAATTCCATTTCACATTATTTAATCAAGGGAAATTATAATTTCAAAGGTAATATAATGAGTCATTAAGTTGATCAATCACCGTTGGCTTGCCCAACGGCTGCATTAGGTGCCATCACGACCTATAGTGGAATTTGGATCGTGACAGCTTGGTATCAGATCGTTAGGTTCACTTGGGTCTCACGAGTCATAAGCAATTGTAGTAGAGTCTTGCGGATCGGTACAAAGACGTCAGTTGTCACGACCCAATTTCTCCTATAGGCCGTGAGGGTGCCCAATGTCGCCGTTAGGAAAGCCAACAGTGAACTAGCTACATGATTACTCCTTTTAATAAGTTTTCAAGTAATTAAATTCTACTGATTAAGAAGTTAATAAGTGGCATATTTAAATAAGTAAGTCGAAAGTAGTGGAGTGAAATCATGATAATGGTAATAATCCAAACCCTAGTCGCTATAAATACATCAAAAATATGCTTTTGGGGGAGAGACACAACTTTGGAAGGAGAGAAGACTTTGGGTGTAACGACCCGACTGGTCGTTTTGAGGTCTAGCACGTCGTTCGGCGGTTTGAGGCCTTGAGTAGTTTCACTTCAGGTATTATGACTTGTATGTGTGGTCGGAATTAAATTTCAGGAAGTTCGGTGTTGATTTGGAAAGAAAATTCTAAATTCGGAAGCTTTAAGTTGGAAGAGTTGACCAATGTTTGACTTTTGAGTAAATTACCTCAGAATCAGGATTTGAAGGATCTAATAGGGCACACTAGACATGGGCGGTGCATAATAAGGATCATAGGGCCTAGGAGTGGCCGGTGCACCGCTGGCGGCTGGAAGTGCTGAATGAACAAGGCGACCCATATAACCCTTGCCCTGACGAGCTACTGCTGGGGCACGAGTACCACTGTAATTGCTAGACTCTCGAGATCTCTTGGCCTCCCTCACCTCTTTATCCCGAGTCAGTATGCCCTCTAATCTCCTAGCAATCCCCACTACCTGCTGATATGCAATATCCATCTCCAACTCTCTGGCCATGCTCAATCTGATACTGGGGTTGAGCCCCTCAATAAACCGACGAACCCGCTATCAAACAGTAGTAACCAAGGCTGGTGTATGCCTGGCCAAATCACTAAATCAGACCGCATACTCTGACACGGTCATAGCACCCTGGCGCAACTGCTCAAACTCTGCGCGCGATGCACCTCTGAGACTCTGGGGAACATACTCCCTCAAGAACATATCTGAAATTTAATGACCCGACCGGTTGTTTTGAGAATTTAAGTCCCGTCCGGTGGCATAAGGCCCTAAGTAACTTCATATTATGTGTATTGACTTGCGTGCGTGGTTGAATTCGGTTACCGGATGTTTCAGAGTGATTTGAGATACTTAGTCCCTAAAACAGAAGCCTAAGTCTTAGGATTTTGACCGTAGTCAGAACTAAGTGAAAATGACTCCGGAATGGAGTTCCATTGGTTCCATTAGCTCCGTTGGGTGATTTTGGACTTAGAAGCGTGTTCGAACTGTAAATCCGAGGTCTGTAGCTGATTTAGGCTTGAAATGGCGAAAGTCGAATTTTTAGAGATTTGGATCGGAAGTGGACTATTTGATATCGAGGTCGGAATGCGATTCTGAGAGTTAGAACAACTCTGTTATTTTATTTTGGACTTGCCTGTAAAATTTGACGTCATTACGGGTTGATTTGATAGGTTTCGGCACGGGTTTTGGAAGTTGAAAGATTTGAAATTTATAAGTTCGATTCATGGTGCGATTCGTAGTTTCAACGTTGTTTGATGTGATTTGAGACCTCGAGCGGGTCCGTGTTAGGGTATAGAACTTGTTGGTATGTTTGGAAAGGGTCGCGAAGGCCCCGGGTGTTTTTCGGACGAGTTGTGGATGATTTCCATGGTTTTGTGGAGGTTTGAGTTCTGGTGTAATCGCACCTGCGGACCTTGGGCGCAGGTGCAATGGTCGCAGGCACGAAGATGGAGGCGCAAGTGCGAGAAGAGCTGGACTTGGTAGACTCCGCAGGGGCGGAAAATTTGTGCGCACCAGCGGACTCGCACGTGCGGAGACGGAAGCGCAGATGCGAGAATTGAGAGTTGGCCTTGGTTCGCAGGTGCGAGGAAGTTTCGCATCTGCAATGCCCGCGGATGCGCAGAAGGCTCGCAGGTGCGGAGACTGTGGGAATTAGTGACTTCTGCAGGTGCGACTGGTTAGATCGCAGGTGCGGTAGGCGCATGTGCGAGAAATGGTCGCATGTGCAGAAAGGGGTTGGAATCGAGGGTTAGTTCATTTTCACTCCATTTTTGATTTTTAGCTCGGGAGAAGGCGATTCTTTGAGGGACTTTCAGAGGAATCTTATGGGTAACGATTTCTTACTCGAATTTGATTTTATTGCATTAATCTATAGTTGTTTCTCCATTTAATTTCAGATTTTTGGGGTTGAAATTGGGAAAAATTGGAAGAACTTCTTCAATAAAGATTTTGAGTTTTGAAGGGGGATTTGGGGTCGGATTTGAGTAATTCTTATATGATTGGACTCGTGAGTGAATGGGTGTTCGTATTTTGTGATTTTTACCCGATTCTGAGATGTGGCCCCGGGTCGACGTTTTAGGGCGGATTTCGGAATTTTTGTTAAAATATTGATTTCACTAATTAGATGAGTCTATTATGGTTGTATTCATGATATGCAATTTGCGTTTGGCTAGATTTGGGCCATTCAGAGTCTGATAATTGAGGAAAGGGCATTCTTACGGACTGATTGAGCTTGGTTCGAGGTAAGTATCTTGCCTAACCTTGTGTGGGGGACTTCCCCTTAGGATTTGAGTCTTCTATGTTGAGACTGTTGGTTGTAGTCCGTGTACACGAGGTGACGAGTGCGTGCACAGACTTATTTGTGGAAAGTTGGCATTTTAGGGTTCTTAGGTCCTTGTATTCATTGAATATGCAGTTGTTCTTGTTATGATTATATATCTTAATTACTAGATTCACATATACCTGCTTAATTAGAATCAATTGCTTCATGATCCACTATTATTGTTACTTGATTCATATGTGCCTTAACTGGAAACTGTTATCTCTTTTATAGCCATGCTATCTTTTCATAACTGCTTATCTTTATTTGGAAATTATGTTATTTCATCCTATAATTGTTCAGTCTTAATTGAGGTTATGATTATTTTTCCGCTGCTTATCCTTAATTGAATTGTTGAATATCCTTCGTAATTTCCTCAAACTTAAAAGAAGTTTAGATATCCTATATCTTAGTCGACTTATTTTATTTGGCATTATTTGATTCGTGTTAGCTTCCCTGTTATTGAAGTGTATATTGTGGGATCGTTGCTACACATTAGTTTTCCCTTTGTTGAGCTGTTCTCTTTACGCCTATCATTCTTTACTGTGGTTATTCCTTGTGAATTGGTTCTACCGTTTCTTTGTGAATTAAAGTTCTTGAGTTGATTTACTTGTCGTACTTTGTATTATTGTCATTGTTGTTGTTGTTGTACTTGTTGTGGTGAGGCACGAGGTTTTTACTGTGTGGTTGTTATTATTATGATGCATGAGGTTTCTGCCGTGCGATTGTTATTATAGGGTTGCACGAGGTTTCTACCATGCTATTGTTACCATTGATATTTGCACATGTGACGTGACAAGGCGGGATATGTATGTATATATGTGGGTTGCGCATGCGGCGAGACAAGGTGGGAACATTATTATGCACGTGTGGCGAGACAAGGCGGGCATTTATGTTACTATTGCACATGTGGCGAGACAAGGTGGGATGTGTCAGGGATTGATTTGTGATGATTTGTGGCCTGGGGGCATTCTTGTTGTTGATATTTGTGAAGTGGTATACGTACATGTGTGAGCTTTATCTTGTGAAAGCTGTGAGAAAATATTCTACGTGCTGTCCGTTCTTTTTCCTTATGCTTATTTGCTGATATGGACTATGGTAGGACACTTGCACAAGCATACACGTAGTTAAGCACTCTTATCGGATAAGAGGTGTTCTTGATATTGTTGAGCATAGATGCTCACCCTTGTTTACTTGCCTTCTATGTGAAAATGGCTCTATTGACACGTGAGTCGTCATTGCGGTTATGAGGTGTTATGAGGGCACAGGATGCCAAGTGTTAAGGTTCAGGTATTGAGACCGGTGAGTTGTGAGTTGTCCGAGGTTTGGTACCTCGTGGAGTTGTTGGCTAAAACCTGATGTAAAAGCGGTTGTAGTTGCTGAGTTATTACTTGTCCTTGCTGTATTTGTGATTCCGAATTTAGGTTGGGTTCCATTCATTTTTCTGTGTCATTTTCATGATATTTCGCTGACACTGGTTGTTTCCTTCCTTATTGCCATTACTGTACTGTGATCCATATTGCATAGTTTTTATGCAGACATCATACTTCCGCTGCTCATATATTTGTACCTGTTTAGTTTATTAGACCAGTGAGTATCTTGACTGTTCCCGTCACTATTCCCACCGAGGTTAGTCTTGATACTTACTGGGCACCGATGTGGTATGCTCATGCTACTCTTCTGCACATTTATTTTGTGTAGATCCAGGTAATTGTTCATTAGCTAGCTATGTGGACTGTTGCTGCGGAGACTCAAGGTAAACCTGCCGCTGCGTTCGCAGGCTTCAGAGTCACCTTCAAGTTTTCGTTTTGCACTGTTTATTCTTATTTCTGGACAGTTGTATTTAGAATTTTTCTAGCAAACACTCCGTAGAGCTTATGACTTGTACTACCGATTTTGGAAATTGTAAGAGATTCTATTTAAATAATGTTATTGTTTTAATTATTGTTAGGCTTACCTAGTCCTTAAGATTAGGTGCCATCACGATACCCAAACAGAGGGAAAATTGGGTCGTGACATGAAAACTAAGTCCAAGTGAGTGAAGCTGCCTCAACAGGACTATCCAACTCGTATGCGTGCCACCACTGATAGGCCGCTCCTCTAATCTAGAACGTAGTGAAAGAAACCCCACTAGTCTCTACAACACCCATAGTACGGAGGATACAGTGGCACTCCTCAAGAAAACCCTGGGCATCCTCTGACGCCAAGCCACTGAAAGTAGGAGGGTACTTCTTGTACCTCTCGAGCTTGATCTGCTCTGCCTCAGAAGCTACCGCACAAACCTCGGGCTGAACTGTGGCTACTGGCTGTATTGGTACGATCTCTGGAACCTGGTCGGCCTGAACCCGCTGCTCTGGGGTACCGGCGACGGGAGTCTGTGCTCCTCCCCGACCTGAGATGTGGAAGGAACAAGGGGTATCAATCCTGCCTGAGCCAATGTGCTGAACATGCTCAGAAACTGGGCTAGAGTCTCCTGGAGGGCTGGTGCGCTAACAGGCATCACAGGTGCCTGTCCTCCAACTGGAGCTACTGGTAGCTCCTCTGTAGCAGCTCGTGCGGGTGCTCTGGCTGCACCGCGTGGACGTCCTCAGCCTTTACCCTGGCCCCGGCCTCTCGCGGCTCTAGCAGGGGCACGAGTTTCTAATAATCCAATCCAGCTGTACGTGTCTTCACCATCTGTGAGAGAATATAAAGACAGAAGTTTAGAGTCCAACGTCAAAATCTCGCACGATAAGGAATCAAAGAAAGTGAAACTTTTCCTAACAGTTCCATTGCCTCCCGAAGATAAGTACTGACGTCTCTGTACCTATCCGCGAGACTACTAAACCTGCTTGTGACTCATAACACCTATGAACCTAGAGCTCTGGTACCAACTTGTCACGACCCCAGATCAGTCTAGGTCGAGATGAATGGAAGATGCTTCTGGAACTAGTTTTTGATAGGGTCTATCTTAGCCCTCCGTAGGATGTCGTGATGGCACCTAGTCTCTAAGATTAGGTAAGACTAACAAATTTGCGTAAAAACATAATATAAACCGAAGCCCAATTCTCAACACATGAAATAAATAAAAAACTCCAAATCAATGATTACAACTCCCAAAATTCGGTGGAAACAAGTCACAAGTTTCTAAGAGCAAATACTAAGTGTCTCTATATATCAGAGTCTAAAGAAAAATAAGGAAAACAACATAGTAAGGATAGAGGGGGACTCCGAGGTCTGCGGACGCTGGCAAATATACCTTGAAGTCTCCACGTGCGGTCTAACTCACTGGTATCTGGTCTGGTGGGAAGAACTTAGATTTGTACAAAACGATGTGTAGAAGTATAGTATGAGTACATCACAACGGTACCCAGTAAATGCCAAGCCTAATCTCGATAGAGTAGTGACGAGGTGAGGTCAGGGCCCTACTGGTTTAAAAGAAAAGTAAGGCAGAAGATATAATAATATTTTGAAATGACTGAGAATTTAAACAATAAGAAGTTTCAGAAAATATCAGCACAGTAAATAGAGGTAAACAACAGGGGCACTCCCGAGGTACCGCCTCGTAGTCTCAAATGCATTTTGCACGACAGGGGGATCTCTCGAGGTACCACCTCGTAGTCCCAAAGTAAATATGCAAGAAAGAGGGATCTCCCGAGGAACCGCCTCGTAGTCTCAAAGTAAATATGCAGTACATGGGGGATCTCATGAGTAAATGCCTCGTAGTCCCAAAGTAAATATGCAGTATAAGGGGATCTCCTGAGTAAATACCTCGTAGTCCCAAAGTAAATATGCAGTGCAGGGGGATCTCTTGAGGAACCGCCTCAAAGTCCCAAAGTAAATATGCAGCAGATAACCGAAGGAACAATGAATTTATGGAAAGAAAACTTACAATTAAATTTTTAATTTAAATCAAGGGAAGCAGGTAATTCAACTAAGCATGTTGCACAAATTTGCAATTAAGGGTTAAGGCACGTAGACATGCGGTACTAGGCTAAGCACGATCACTACATATGCTAAGGTAACTCAATTAAGGAATTTAAAAGAAAACAACTCAGCAAGAGCCGAAATTTCCATAATTAGCCCATATATGCACTCGTCATCTCGCGTACACAACGCTTCACATATCACAAAGTGTTACAACAATACCAAATCCTAAGGGGATTTTCCCCACACAAAGTTAGACAAGTCACTTACCTCAAATCTCGCTCAATCAATCGGTAAGAATGCCTTTTTCTCAATTTTCCGACTCTGAATGGCCCAAATCTATCCAAAAGCAATTACATATCATGAATAAAGCTACAAAAAACTAATTTAAATCATAAATCTATGACTTTAGGAAAAATTTGAAAAATCGCCTCAAAAAGTCAACCCGGGCTCACGTCTCGGAATCGGGTAAAAATCATAAAATACGAATACCCATTCGATAACAAATTTACCCATACCAAAATTGCCAAAATTAGACACCCAATCTCCACTCAATTCCTCAAATCAAACTCTCTAAATCCCTAATCTCAAACTCCCTATTTCCACCTTAAATACACACTAACTAGGTGGGAAAAATCAATGGGAAAACAAGATTATTGAATAGAAATGCTCACAAGTGTCTTACCTCAAGAAATCTCTCGAAAGTGCTCTCAAAAATCGCCCTAGAACGAGTTCAAAAATGTCCAAAATGAAGAATGAAATAAACCCTCGGAATCGCCCCTTTTCTGCCTAGCGAAATCGCTTCTGTGAGTCCACAACTGCATTTGCGGCTGCGCACCTGCGGAATTTCCATCGCAGGTGCGGTTCTAACTTAGTCCAGGCACGTCCGCTTTTGCGTACACAAACGCGCATCTGCGCTTCTGCTTCTGCGGCTAAGGAGCGCTTCTGCGCACCCGCTCCCGCGGACCAAGTCCGCTTCTGCGACCAACAGGCCTCCCAGGCTTTTCTGCTTCTGCGCTCGTTCCTCCGCAGAAGCGACTCTGCTGCTACGGTCTTCACGTCGCATCTGCGACCACTGGCCAAGTCCCCAGCCCTGCATCTGCGCCTAATTGCTCGCTTTTGCGGGCTCGCTCCTACGGTCAATCTTGCGCAGGTGCGATTACACCAGAACTGGTGCCTTCAGTCATTCTCACAAGTCCAAATTTGATCCATTAACCATCCGAAATTCACCCGAGGCCCCCGGGACCTCAACCAAACTTACCAACAAGTCCTAAAACATCATACGGACTTAGTCGAGCCTTTAAATCATATCAAACGATGCTAAAAATATGAATTGCACATCAGTTCAAGCCTAATGAACTTTAGAACTTCAAACTTCTACATCCGATGCCTAAACCTATCAAATCAAGTTCGATTGATCTCAAATTTTGCACACAAGTCATAATTAACATTACATACCTATTCCAACTTTCGGAATCGGGATCCGACCCCGATATCAAAAATTTTACTCCCGGTCAAACTTCCCAAAATTAAACCAATTTTCCAACTTTCGCCAATTAACGCTAAAATGACCTACAGACCTCCAATTCAACATCCGAACACGCTCCTAAGACCAAAACCACCCTATAGAGCTATTGGAACTGTCAAAACTCCATTCCTGAGTCGTCTTCACAAAAATCAAACTACTGTCGATTCCTACGACTTAAACCTCCAATTTAGGGACTATGTGTCCCATTTTACTCCGAAACCAAAAATAAATACTCTCGACAAGTCACGTAATCACAAAATAAAATAAAAGGAGCAGTAAATAGGGACTCGGGACTCTCAAAATGACCAACCGGGTCGTTACACCAACAAACTTTGATATTGCAAGCATGCGTGGGTAGTTAAATATCTTATCGTATATAAAAATAGTTATGGAACAAATTCGTTTTTGCTAATAATAACAATTATCCTAACGTAGAGTTTTAGATTATACTATTCTAAATTTTTGGTATTAAACTCCAAATCGTATACAACAAAATAATTAATATATGTACTTTTTAAAAAAAAAAACTTTTTCCAGAATGTTTCTCTCTTTATTTGTATTTAATTTTGTTCTTCCCCCCTTTATTTTTCAGTATGTCCCGAGTTGGAAAAAATTCCAATCTATAGTAAATATGTATAGTTTCTACAACATTAAACTCTTAATTGATTAATTATTTCTCAAAAATAAAATACACTATAAACTTCTATAACTTTAAATGTAATAATATATCTTATTCTCTTTAATAATATTTCTCAAAATCTGAATATACTATATTTTATTTTCTTTATTAAATAATTTACTGCATTTTATCATAATAGGGTACCCAACATCGAAAGTGGTCATCTAAATAATACTCTTTATTTTCTTACAATGAAACGTGTAAGTTTCTAAAGTATTAAGTCTGTAAATTGTTTTACTTGAAACTTATAAATAATATATTTAACAATACAACAATTTATCATTAGCTCTAGAAATTAATGAAGTAGACCTTAAAATAAAATATGATTTGAACTTGATAAATTAATAAGTGATCTTGTTAGCACTCTTTTGGTCTCATTTTACGTGATTGACCTGTTGGATAGAATGTGTAATACAATTGTCTTCTTATCAATACTTATTAGTACTCCCTCCGTTCATTTTTACTTGTCCACTATGGACTTTACACACCTTTAAGAAATAATAAATAAAGTGCATAATTTACCATGATACTCATATTAATTGATGCATATTTTTAAGTGATTTGAAAAAATAATTTGAAATGAGTAATTAATACTGTGGGTATAATAGAAAAAAAGAAATTATTTTCTCTTGATATGCTAAAAGTAACAAGTAAAAGTGACAATCTATTTTTAGAATACTGGACAAGTAAAAGTGAACAGAGGGAGTAGTTAGCTATATTTCCTAGTATTTTTAAGTTAATAAATCTTTAAATTAGTCCCTATTGAATCAAAGTACCACACTAAGAGCCCGTTTGGACATGAAATTGTTTCATTTTTTCTGAAATTTTTTCACTTTTTTTCGAAATCAGTGTTTAGCCATAATATTTTGAAGATGAATTTTTAAAATTTTTGAAAATTTTAAAAACTCCAAAAAGTTATTTTTTAAAATTTTCACTCAAATTGTAATGACCCGACTGGTCGTTTTGCTTTCTAGATCCCCGTTCCCCTAAATAAGACTCCCTGTATGTGCTTTTTCTATTTTATAACTTGCGGGGATGGTTAGTTTGGGATATGAAAGGGTTCGGGTTGAAATCGGAACACTTGGTTCCTTAATGTTGGCTAAAAAAGGCTACATTTGACATAAGTCAACATTTTTAGTAAACAACATCGGAACTGGGATTTGACGTTTCTAGTAGGTTCATATGATAATTTTGGACTTGGGCGAATGTTCGGATCGGATTTTGAATGATCCGGGAGCTTTTCAGTGCTTAATGTTGAAAGCTGGCTTATTGAAGGTTTAAAAGTTCTTTATATTTGGTTTAGAGTAAGTTTTGGTGTTATCTAGGTCTGCTTGGGATTCCGAGCCTGAGAATAGTTTCGTATGGTGATTTAAGACTTGCACGCAAAATTTGGTATCATTCCGAGTAGTTTAGGTATGATTCGGCGCGTTTGGAGCAAGTTGGAAGAACTTGAAGTTCATAAGTTGATCCTATTGGTTTTGGGTTGCGATTCTTAGTTTTAATATTGTTTTTCGCGTTTCGAGGGTACGAGCGAGTCTGTTTTATGTTTACAAACTTGTTGGTATGTTTGGACGGGGCCTCGGGGTCCCCGGATGCCATTCGGACGATGCGCAAAAGTCGTTTGGCTTTGGGTGATCAGCTGAAGAATCCAGCTTCTGGCGCAATCCCACCTGCGGAGGACCAGCCGCAGATGCGAGCTCGCAGAAACGAGCCAGCAGCCACAGAAGCGGCCTAATATAGGCAACCCATAAATCACAAATGCGGAGGTGGTGGGCGCAGATGCGCGACCACAGAGGCGGTCAAGGGACCGCAGAAGAGAGGATGGGCGCAGGTGCGGCTCGCAGAAGAGAGCCATTCTTCCGCAGATGCGGATTTAGGCCAACCTAGATAGGACCGCATCTGCGATGAACCTTCCACAGATGCATCCCATGGAGCGCATGTGCGAAAGTCCTAGAGGCAGTGAGGTCATTTATTTCGGACTTAGGTTATTTTTGGTTCATTTATTTCACTTCTTGGGGCGATTTTGGAGCATCCTAAAGAGAGATTGCGACTTAGCTATTGGAGGTAAGTAATTTCTATCCAATGTAAGTTAAATATATAGATTATGGGTAGATTTTAACATGTAAATTACTGAAAATTATGGGTTTAGATGAATAACTCTAGTTTTTGATAAAAATGGGATTTACCCACGAAAATGATTATGGGATTGAGTGAAATTTATATATTTGGGTTCGTGAGGTTATGGATAACCACTTTCATCGAAAATTTTCGGAATCTGGGTACGTAGGCCCGGGGGTGAATTTTTAAGAATCTTCCAATTTGAGTTGTGTCACGACCCAAAATTCATCAAAGGCTGGGATGGCACCGAACACCGCTGTTAGGCAAGCCAAAAATAAATACTTAATTTTGTTCTAATTTTAATATTTTTTGAAGTCATATTTTCCTTCAATTAAATAGTAAAAGATGGAATTCACAGTATAAATAATAATATTCTTAATAATTTCAATACAGAACAACCCATAATCATCTCAAAACCCGGTGTCACAAGTGCTAGAGTATCAACTAAGGATGTAAAATAAAATACAACATCTCTCCGGAATACAAATTTGGATAGGAGAAATATAAATTCTCTGAAGGAGACTCTGTCGGTTGCGGGTCATAATATGGAATGCAACTCACGTAAGTCCCCGCATGCATACACGCCTCTGTTCTCACAAGGCCACTAGTTGCATATGTACCTACACAAAAATGTGCAGCAAGTGTAGTATGAGTACGTAATCAATGAGTACCCAGTAAGTATCTAGCCTAACCCCGAAAGAGTAGTGACGAGGGGTCGACATCGACACTCACTAGTGGTTCAATAACAACAGGTACAGTAAAGAGGTAAGTAAGTATGAGGCAGAGTAAATAAATGAGATAAACAAGTGTAAATCACGTGGTACAAATCCCCCTCTTTACGAGGAACTCAAGCTCTCCATTAGAAATTCCCTCCTTAACCAGAGCATATATATAGATATAGTGGATTTCATCAGATAGATTGTCATAACTCAAATATATATATATATATATATATATATATATATATATATATATATATATATATATATCAGATAGATTGTCATCACTCAAATCGGGAAAACTCACAGATACACTGGCTTCTTGCCAAATATTACTCACGATTCCATGAGGATATGATTAAGGAAATGCCGAGGCGTACGACCCGATCCAACATAAATATTTAAACTGTGCACTGCCAAGGGTCGAACGGCACAAACCATAGATGCATCTATTAAACTGCCTAGGCGAACGACCCGCTCCCATGAGAGTGTAGTACATAAATCCTGCCGAGGCGATCGACCCGATCCCATAAGAGTGAAATACATAATCCTGCCGAGGCGAATGGCACGATCTCATTAGAATAAGAAGCTTTGACGGGTCCTTGACCTCACTCACGAATAAACGTGTGAGTTGTAATTTCTTTAACGAAAACCTTTTAATGAAGTATATCTATATCTAACAGAAACATGCCGTAAGGGGAGTAAAGTTATTCGGTGACTAATCATGAACTCGTGAAGTCTCACGTAGAAATGTAAAACAAGGAAATTTAATAGGCGAGAAAATGCTCAAATAGTGCAGCTACATCATGATGTGATCCTAAGCCTACCCGGACAATAACATGAATGTATCTACGTACGGAAACTCGTCACCTCGCGCGTACATATCCCCCACAACAAGTAGCACACACCAACATACAACACCTAGGGGTATTTTCCCCTCACAGAGTTAGACAGGAGACTTACCTCATCTCAAAGCTTACTTTTCGATCCAGAATTGTGCTTTAAATACTCAACTCGGTGCCAAACAATCGAAGCTAGTCAAATGTTATATAAAATAGTCAATACATGCTCAAGAGTTCACATCTTAAGTATTAAAGTGATTTTTCCAACACAAATTGAAGAATTCCTAAAATTCACCCCCGGGCCCACGTGCCCGTTCCTAAATGTTTTGAAGATAACCACTACCCATAACATCATGAACTCAAATATATGATTTGTTCTCAATTCCATGCTCTAAGTCGTGGTCAAAATTCAAAAATACCAATTCTAGGTTTTCTACCAAAAGTCCCACAATATTTCCCAAATTTTCATGCTCAAATCCATGCATAAACCATGTATTTAACTCACAATATATGGGGATCACATACCTTATGAAGGATGACAAAATGGCACTCCAAAAATCGCCCCTAAGGCCGTATCCAACGAGAGAAAAAAAGGTGAAATGAGCCAAAACCCGATTTGGCTAACTTATGTATTTTGCCCTGGCGACCTCCGCACTGCGCTCATTGGACCGCTTCTGCGGTTCCGAAGGTGCGGCAAAATGTTCCACTTCTGCGGAAGTCCCCCAGCTGCCCAGCCCGCTTATGCGCTAAATTCCCCGCAGATGCGCATCCGCTTTTGCGGCAAATCATCCGCACCTGAGGTATGCCAGTCCCCCACTCCCTTTTTGCCTTTGCGACCTCCTGGCCGCTTTTGCGGCTCCTCACCTGCGGCCAAAACCTCCTAGGTGCAGTTGCACCAGATGACAACAACTCCAGCATTCCTCCAATCCCAAACTCGATCCGTTTACCATCTGGAATCCACATGAGGCCCTCGGGACCTCAACCAATTATACCAACACGTCTTAAAACACAATATGAACTTAGTTGATCCGTCAACTCATATCAAAACAGCGCTAAAAACACAAATCACCCTCCAACTCAAACTTAATGAACTTTGAAACTTCAAACTTCTACGATCGATGCCGAAACCTATCAAATCACGTCCGATTGACCTCATATTTTTCACACAAGTCATAATTGACATTACAGACCTACTCCCACTTCCGGAATCGGAATCCAACCCCGATATCAAAGAGTCCACTCCGGTCAAACTTTTCAGAAACCTTCGAATTTCTAACTTTCGCGAGATGACCCCGAAATGACCTACGGACCTCCAAATCCTCTTCCGGATGCGCTCTCAATACCAGAATCACCATACGGAGCTATTCCCAGACTCAGAATCCCAAACGGACATCGATAACATTGAAATACACCTCAACCCAATTTTATGAAATTCTTCCAAATGCCAACTTCAATAGGCGTCGAAAAGCTCCCGGGTCATCCAAAACCCGATCCGGACATACGCCCAAGTCCAAAATCATCATACGAACCTGTTGGAACCTTCAAATCCCGATTCTGAGGTCGTTTACTCAAAAATCACACTTTAGTCAATTCCTCCAATTTAAGGCTTCCGAAATTAGAAATTTCTTTCCAAATCAACTCCAAACTTCTCGAAATTAAATTTCGGCCACACGTACAAGTCATAATACCCGGAGTGAAGCTACTCAAGGCCTCAAAATGCCGAACGACATGTTAAAGTTCAAAACGACCGATCGGGTCATTACATTCTCTCCCACTTAAACATACGTTCGTCCTCGAACGTACTAAGAACTGCTCCGGAGTTGTCCGAAATCACTGTTCAACAACTCGTCCACCCACCCGTGCCACCACAACCCAGTTTGGGACATTAGCTCAAGTCAATCTGAAGATTCTACCTTTTATTTAGTTAAATAAGCCTTAGTGCCAAATTCCAACATTCGGAATTCTCCACTCGGCCTGTTTGCAACATACGAACACCGTATTAATCACTACAGACTGCACCAAACACGATTGTATACCCTTACTGAATTCTTACCATGCACCGTGTAACTCATTTGCCTAAGGCAATCTTTCCAAAGCACAACAGCTAAAATTTCCACTGACCGAAGCCCGTAGTGTACCTCATGACCAATTAAGCTTTGCTTTCACTCTCGCAATATTGCCACGATAGAGAAGATATGTAGAACTCATAACCACCTGCCGAATCACAATTTATGGAGTCTCTCCTCCCGACAAGAACCATTACCTCATTTTGGACTTAATAATAATATTTACTCTTTAATATGCTTCATATAAATCTGATCGCACTGATCCCAAATCCAATAATCTCGTCTCACCCAGTACAAGCTGCTCCGGCAATAAGCCACCTCAGACACAGCCAAAAGTCTCATATGATGCCACAATGTGCCAACAAACTACAAACTCGAATGTGATACATAAGGAAACGAACTCTGGAAAGATCTACTCAACCCACACAAATAATTTAAACAACCGAAAATATGTTATAAACCTTCCTCAGGAAACGAGAAGCAAACACACAATAATAGATATGGGAAACTGTACTCAATATCACACTGTTGCCGCGTGCAACCCGATCCACACATGATACCGTTGTGGCGTGCAACCCGATCCAACCATGATACCCGTGGTGGCGTGGCACCCGATCCAAACAACATATACGTGACGGCATGCCACCCGATCCAACCATATACCCATGCTGACGTGCCACCCGATCCACACATAATAATCTAAAGAAAACACACATAGAGACATAATGCTTATACTCACGAAATGCTCGAATATCAACCATAAGCACTCCAAGTGCATAATACAAATCCTGGGGAGACGGGTAGCATCACACACTATAAAACTCAAGCACAACTAAGGTGCGATACATGATCTGCATCTCGAGAGCCATCCTACTTATATAACACAACAAACTATATGGGATCTCAATACGAGTGCGAATAATCAAATCGTCATATAACCCACATGGCACAATAGAGACTACACGGAAGGGACGACAACAGAAATATCATCCAAGGCCCGAAGACCCCTCCGAAAATAACGCTATGCTGAAATGAACACATCCGGCCTGATATAGAGCCCACATTCACATTTAGATCCATCCACGGACCTTAAGCCAATTTCAATCGTACCGCACTGGGCTAATAACCCTTCAAGGACCCACAATGACCTATTCACGACACATAAGAACATCCGTCAAATCCGAAATGAACTCACATGGTCCACAACCCAAGGAATAGAATGCCTCTTAGGCATAAACTCTCACATTTGCGATATTACTATGACCTCCATATTTGGTCTCAATCTTTAACAATCAAGTGACTGACATGTCACACTTACACAAATCTCCCCGTGGGGCATGCTCCCACGACCATTCCACTCAGATAGCAAGGTCCGCACATCCATACCGCCAATCGTTCTAATCTGTTGAATGAGTCAAAAATCTGCATGTCAATACACAAAGCCTCTTCCATATGACACCGATCTCAAATGACGCTAAAGACAATACTAGCTTACTCTAAACATCTGAATTCTTCCCTGCTCATCCGAGCTCTCGACATTCTTGTCGACATCAACTACAACCTTGATCCTCAATTTCCAATTTATTCTCAACTTGCCTTAGAAACAATAATAGTTCCATTCATTAACGTAATGAAACCCAACAACACTCATCCCGAGTGACCCAATCCATGAGACCACATCGTCTCAATACCTATGAACCGTTTCATATTCTCCTTAAGCGCTCAATAGCATAGCCAATTGGTACACCCGTTCTACAAGACCTTCTGTGAATCCGGAGCTACTTATTCCCTTCCTCTAGTACTGCACCGCATACCTAATAATAACATAGAACATTCCAAGTCCTTAGGCACTATATTCACAAATTATTGAACCCACCAGGACCACTGTTGAGAGTCACCCACTCTGTCTTGGTCCCGAGTATAAGCCAAACTCTAGCGCTCTGCCATCACGTGAACATCCTATCAAAGAAGCACCCAACTGAATTCTTTTCCCTTGTACATTACTTTTACTAGAAGTAGAAACTCTGAATCTTCTAAAAAATGAACATGAACCGATAAGGCCCAAGTATAACACACATTCCTCTAATCCTTTGCTCAAATTACCACTGATGTTTTCTTTCCTTAGTCATAATAACCCACCAATATGCCGATAACTAGAAACCTCATAAGTAGACAACCATGCAATCCAATCGTAGACATTGGGGGTCTCCCACTTAGCTTGAAGCTACAATTACATAACCCCAGAACCCACCAATATTCCTCCTTCCTCATAGACATGAGCCTGTACAATCGACCTGCCAAATTTCTCGAAATCCTCCTGTTAAACATTTCGTGAACATTCTGAATCACTAGCCACATTTACATATTCGACCTCTTACTGGATAACCAGTAGAATTCTTCGTAGAAGCTCCATCAACACCACGAAATCAGTAAACCATCCTGAGCCCATGCTCATTCACCAGCTGTGCAAGTCTGTTCCCTCCCCATTGACATCAACTAAAGGTGCGATAATACATTTCAAATCTGAAGTCATGTTGCATCCCTCTTCATATCAAGCATCTCATTTCTGTCGTATCCAACCTTCCTCAGTATAGCAGCCAATAATCCAAATTAGTCCGTAGACCCAGTCACTGTCCACCATAAATCCCAAATCACTCTAAACATTCCCCAAGGCGTGTAGCTATCCTACCACAGAACCCATATGATACTTTGCCACTCTCCCACTTTGGTAAAACCCTCTCCTTTAAGCAACTACTCGACTTCCGCTTCTCACACTCGACCTTCTAGAAATTTAACCACTACAAGACACCTTCCCCATGTCCTTCCTCATCCTCCGCTGCCCAGTTATTGCCTTAAATCAAAATCCGTCTCTGTAGCACTTGAACCAATAGATCGCTACCAACTTTAAAGCCTCTCAGAAGATCATCCTTCTCGAACCATCAACACTAGGAACACCGATTCGATCCTGAACCACTACATACCGTGATCTCTGATAGCCGCTTCCCCGGAACTATTCCACAATACCGCACCCCAAAGGCGAATTGAAGAAGACCGTAACACCAGCGAACCTTAACGCGTTCAACAAGGACGATGATACCACATCACAATTGAGAACTCTACTGCGCTCGAAAATACAAAGTTTCGTTATTCCATCAACCCAAATCTAAACATTCCTAGTCCGATTGCCATTCCTCCACCGAAAATAAAATGTTGAACTTCTAAATCATGCACTGAGAAAAACCTCCTTTTAAGTCATTTACTGCCTCGACACATAAACAAGCACCCTACCATTACACCAACATGGTGCGATAACAACGCACAAATCGTCATAACAATCAATACCAAATCTCAAAACCATAGAAAATACTGAGGCTGAGCTGAAACGATAGGACGGCCTTCCGCAAGGCGATGGTAATAGCCCAATCAAATACGCAGGTAGAAACATCTTGCACCACCTATGTAGTACCTTGACAATTCCTTGATTTCCAATCTATAACAAGCGCTTCACATCACATAAGATTGAATAGGAAAGAAATAAAGGTACAAGCCTCAAAAGAATCAATTCGCACGATGAGGAATCAAGAAGGGAAGTGCCGTAACAGCCTTGTAGCCTCTCGAAGATAAGTACAAATGTCTCCGCACCGATCCGCAAGACTCTACTAGACTCGCTTATGACTCATGAGACCTAAGTGAACCTAGTGCTCTGATACCATATTGTCACGACCCAAAATCCATTAAAGGCCGGGATGGCGCCGGACACCGCTGTCAGGCAAGCCAAAAATAAATACTTAATTTGGTTCTCATTTTAATATTTTTTGAAGTCATATTATCCTTCAATTAAATAGTAAAATATGGAATTCACAGTGTAAATAATAATATTCTTAATAATTTCAATACAAAACAACCCATAATCACCCCAAAACCCGGTGTCACAAGTGCTAGAGCATCAACTAAGGATGTAAAATAAAATACAGCATCTTTCCGGAATACAAATTTGGACAGGAGAAATATAAATACTCTGAAGGAGACTCTTCCAGCTGCGGGTCGTAATATGGAATGCATCTCACGTAAGTCCCCGCATGCATACTCGCCTCTACTCTCACAAGGCCACTAGTCGCATATGTACCTGCACAAAAATGTGCAGCAAGTGTAGTATGAGTACGTAATCAACGTGTACCCAGTAAGTATCTAGCCTAACTCCGGAGGAGTAATGACGAGGGGTCGGCATCGATACTCACTAGTGGTCTAATAACATCACGTACAGTAAAGAGGTAAGTAAATATGAGGCAAAGTAAATAAATAGAATAAACAAGTATAAATCACGTGGTACAAATCCCCCTCTTTACGAGGAACGCAAGCTCTCCATTAGAGATTCCCTCCTTAACCGGAGCATATATATAGATATAGTGGATCTCATCAGATAGATTGTCATCACTCAAATCGGGAAACCTCACAGATACACTGGCTTCTTGCCAAATATTACGCACAATTTCATGAGGATATGATTTAGGAAATTTCGAGGCGTACGACCCGATCCAACATAAATATTTAAACTGTGCACTGCCAAGGGTCGAACGACACGAACCATAGATGCATCTATTAAACTGCCTAGGCAAACGGCCCGCTCCCATGAGAGTGTGGTACATAAATCCTGCCGAGGCGATCGACCTGATCCCATAAGAGTGAAATACATAATCCTGCAGAGGCGAATGGCACGATCCCATTAGAATAAGAAGCTTTGACGGGCCCCGATCCCATAAGAATAAGAAGTTTTGACAGGTCCTTAACCCCACTCAAGAAAAAACGTGTCAATTGTAATTTCTTTAACAAAAATCTTTCAATGAAGTATATATATCACGGAAACATGCCGTAAGAGGAGTAAATTTATTCGGTGACTAATCATGAACTCGTGAAGTTTCTACAATAGCAAGTCTAGTCTCAAGTAGAAATGTAAAACAGAGGAATTTAATAAGCGAGAGAATGCTCAAGCCTACCCGGACAATAACATGAATGTAGCTACGTACGGGCTTTCATCACCTAGCACGTACGTATCCCCCACAAAAAGTAGCACACATCAACATACAACACCTAGGGATATTTTCCCCTCACAGAGTTAGAAATGAGACTTACCTCGTCTCAAAGCTTACTTTCCGGTCCAAAATTGTGCTTTAAATCCTCAACTCAGTGCCAAACGATCGAAGCTAGTCAAATGTTATATAAAATAGTCAATACATGCTCAAGAGTTCACATCTTAGCTATTAAAGTGATTTTTCCAACCCAAATTGAAGAATTCCTAAAATTCACCCCCGGGCCCACGTGCCCGGATTCCGAAATGTTTTGAAGATAACCACTACCCATAACATCATGAACTCAAATATATGATTTGTTCTCAATTCCATGCCCTAAGTCATGGTCAAAATCCAAAAATACCAATTCTAGATTTTCTACCAAAAGTCCCACAATATTTCCCAAATTTTCATGCTCAAATCCATGCATAAACCATGTATTTAACTCACAATATGTGGGGATCACATACCTCATGAAGGATGACAAAATGGCACTCCAAAAATCGCCCCCAAGGCCGGCTCCAACGAGAGAAAAGAGGTGAAATGAGCCAAAACCCGATTTGGCTAACTTATGTATTTTGCCCTGGCGACCTCCGCACTGCGCTCATTGGACCGCTTCTGCGGTTCCGCAGGTGCGGAAAAAATTTCCGCTTCTGCGGAAGTCCCCCAGCTGCCCAATCCGCTTCTGCGCTAAATTCCCCTCAGGTGCGCATCCGTTTCTGCGGCAAATCGTCCGCACCTGAGGTGTGCCAGTCCCCCACTCCCTTTTCGCTTCTGCGACTTCCTGACCGCTTTTGCGGCTCCTCACCTGCGGCCAAAACCTCGCAGGTGTGGTTACACCAGATGACAACAACTCCAGCATTCCTCCAAGCCCAAACTCGATCTGTTTACCATCTGGAATCCACCCGAGGCCCTCAGGACCTCAACCAATTATACCAACACGTCTTAAAACACAATATGAACTTAGTCGAGCCTTCAACTTATATAAAACAACGCTAACACGAATCACTCTCCAATTCAAACTTAATGAACTTTGAAACTTCAAACTTCTATAATCGATGCCAAAACCTATCAAATCACATCCGATTGACCTAAACTTTTGCACACAAGTCATAATTGACATTACGAACCTACTCCCACTTCCGGAATCATAATCCGACCCCGATATCAAAAAGTTCACTCCTGGTCAAACTTCTCAGAAACCTTCAAAATTTCTAACGTTCGCCAAATGACCCCGAAATGACCTACGGACCTCCAAATCCTCTATTGGACACGCTCCCAATACCAGAATCACCATACGGAGCTACTCCCAGACTCGGAATACCAAACGGACATCGATAACATTGAAATACACCTCAACCTAATTTTATGAAATTCTTCCAAATGCCAACTTTCCACAATAGGTTTCGAAATGCTCCCGGGTCATCCAAACCCCAATCCGGACATATGCCCAAATCTAAAATCATCATACGAACATATTGGACCTTCAAATCCTAATTCCAAGGTCGTTTACTCAAAATTACACTTTAGTCAATTCCTCTAACTTAAGGCTTCCGAAATTAGAATTCCCTTTCCAAATCAACTCCAAACTTTCCAAAATTAAATTCCGACCACGCGTACAAGTCATAATGCCCAAAGTGAAGCTACTCAAGGCCTCAAACCGTCGAACGATTTGCAAAAGTTCAAAACGACCGACTGGGTCATTACATATTGGGTAATTACTCTAATAGCTAGATTATGAACTTTGGAACATATATTGATTAATTTATACAACATTTGACTAGTTTCAAATTTTTCGGCACCGAGTTGAGGCTTTAGAGTGAAGTTGTGGCCAGAAAGTGAGCTTTGAGACAAGGTAAGTTTTTTGTCTAATCTTGTAAGAGGGAATTTACCCCATATATGATTTAAATTGCGAATTGCTTATACTTGTGGGGGATACGTAAGCACGAGGTGACAAGAGTCCATGCGTAGCTACTAATTATGCTTATGTCTGGGTAGTTTAGGACCCGAATCATGAAATACTTGTAATATTTGCACCCTACTGGTTAATTAAAGTACCTAAATTATATTAGAACTTGATAACGGAATTGTAAAAGACCTAATTTCACTTACTTGAGTCTTGGCGGTTTACTTGACCGTTAATAGAAATTGTGCTTCTTTGCGTATTAGCCTTGTAATAACTTCTGTATTTTTACTGTTAGCCCATAGTTAGTATCGATGTCGACCCCTCGTCACTACTTCTTCGAGGTTAGACTTGATACTTACTGGGTACATGTTATTTATGTAATCACGCTATACTTCTGCACTAATCGTGCAGGATCTGAGGCAGGTACATCTGGCAATCCCCCTAGCGCACGTCCCCGTTACCCTAAGGCCTAATGGTGAGCTGCTACCTGAAGCCATTCTGCAGCACCTAGAGTCTCTCTTTTTTATTCATCTTCTGTCTATTTTATTTTTGACAATAGTTAGAGTTTTGTATATTCTACTAGTGCTTAATACACTTGTGACACCAGGTCTTGGCAGACACACTGGTGGACTTAATGGTTTTGGAGTGTTATTATTATTATGATTTCTCTCAGTTGTTTTCGTTTTATTTATTTAAATGTGCTACTACTAAATTTTTAATCAATAGGAATTTAATTACTTGGTACCCTATTTAAAAAGAGTAATCATATAATTAGTTCACTGTTGGCTTACCTAGCAACGACGCTGGGAGCCATCACGGCTTCTAGGAGAAATTGGGCTGTGACAACATGGTATCGGCACTAGGTTCACGTAGGTCTCACAAGTTATGATGAGGCCTAATAGATTCTTTCGGATCGGTGCAGAGATATCCGTACTTATCTTTGAGAGTCTAGAGGGTGTTAGGAAACTACTCTTTTCTTCATCTCCGATAGTGCAGTTGATGTTGTGCTAAGTGTCATTCTCTTATTCTCTCATAGATGGTGAGAACGCGCGTGACAGATGTACCCGATCATGAAGGAGCTGCTCCCCCTGTTGCTAGAGGCCAATGGAGGGCTCCAGCTCGTGGTAGAGGACGAGGGCGTCCTAGAGTTGTTCCAGTCATGCCACCAGTGGATCCAGTAGAGGATACTATTATTGAGAAGCAGGGAGAGGTGCCTGCAGCAGAGCCGGCCCCAGTGGATTTCATGTCTGCACCGAGATTCCAGGAGGTCATGGGCCGTATGCTGCGGTTCATGGATACTATGACTCAGGTCGGTTTATTTCCAGCAGACCCAGCCACATCTCAGTCGGGCGGGGGAGCACAGAACTCTACCACACAGGCTCATGGGCAGGCAACTGCCCTATATCAGGCCCCAGGAGCACTACCTTTGGGCGAAGCTCAGCCAGTTGCAGCAACTATCCCTGAGCCCAGACCAGCTGCGGCCAGTGATCAGCATAAGCTATTAGATAGATGGACTAGGCTACATCCTCCTGTCTTTGGGTATGAGTGGCATGAGAACCCCCAGGATGTTATTGATCGGTGCAGGGACAGACTGCACATCATGAGGATATTGGAGTCCCACGGGGTGGACTTTATCACATTTCAGCTGGAGGGCAAGGCCCGTAGATGGTGGCAGTCCTATCTTTATGGCAGACCAATAGATTCTCCTCCCATGACTTCGGACCGGTTCACCCGTATTTTTATGGATATGTATATTCCGCCCTCTCAGTGGGAAGAGTTGCGGTTTCAGTTCGAGCAACTCCAGTAGGGTCAGATGTCAGTGACTGACTATGAGGCGAGATTCTTTGAGTTGTCTCGCCATGCACTTATGATACTTCGTACCGACGCAGAGAGAGTGCAGAGATTTGTTGCAGGTCTCCACTTTAGTATTCATGCCACTATGGCCCGAGAGGTTGAGATGGGGACTTCGTACGAGCTAGTTGTAGAGATATCTCGGAGGATCGAGGGTGTATGTCAGCGTAGCCGGGAGAAGGATACGAGGGATAAATGGTTTCAGTATTCTGGAATGTTCATAGGTGCCCCGACTGGGGGTAGAGGCTAGTTTGTGAGGGGTCAGTCTAGTAGGCCCACATATCCAGCACCACCGCCTCCTCGGGGGTACTCCAGGCGACCTTATTTCAGCGCCATGCCAGAGAGTTCCTATCGTCCACCAGCTATTTAGGGTTCCCCCAGTGGGTATTCAGGTCATCAGGGTCAGACTTTAGGTCAGCAGTCCACCGTACCGAAAGGGTGTTTCGAGTGAAGGGATCTATGTCATGTGCGGAGGCTCTGCCCTAGGATTCGGGGCAAGGCAGTGCAGCAGGGTCAGCAACCTATGATTCCAGCACCAACTGCCGCACCAGCCATCCGACCGTCCAGAGGCGGAGGGCAAGTGGGTAGGGGCCGTCCTAAAGGTGGAGGCCAGCTAGGTGGAGGCCAGTCAGGTGGTGCCCCCTCTAGGTTCTATGCTTTTCCAACCAGACCAGATGTAGTGGCCTCAAATGCCGTGATCACAAGTATCATTTCTGTCTGCGGTAGGGATGCTTCGGTACTATTTGATCCAGAGTTTACATATTCATATCTTTCATCTCTGTTTGTTCATTTCTTGGATGTTCCTCGTGTGTCCATGAGTATTCCTATTTATGTGTCCATGCTAGTGGGCAATTCTGTTATAGTAGATTGAATCTATCAATCCTATTTTGTACATTATGTGGTTATGAGACAAGAGCGGATCTTCTGTTGCTCGATATGGCTTACTTTGAGATTATCGTGGGCATGGACTGGTTGTCCCCATATCACACCATCCTTAATTGCCATGCCAAGACTGTTACCTTGGCGATTCTAGAGTTTCCTAGATTGGAGTGGAAGGGTTTGTCTGGCAGTACATCTAGTCAGGTTATCTCTTTTCTGAAGGCTCGACACATGGTCGAGAAGGGGTGTTTTGCTTATCTAGCTTATGTTCGGGATACTACTATAAAGACTCCGTCGGTTGATTCAGTGCCCGTAGTCCGGGAGTTCTCCAATGTGTTTCCTTCTGATCTTCCAAGTTTTCCAATAGATCATGATATTGATTTCTGTATTGATTTGGCTCCAGGTACCCAGCCTATATCTATTCCACCGTACCGCACGACTCTGAAAGAGTTGAAGGAACAACTTGAGGAGTTGCTAGCAAAGGGGTTCGTTAGACCGAGTGTGTCGCCTTGGGGTGCACCACTGTTATTCGTGAAGAAGAAAGATGGGACTATGCTGATGTGCATTGATTACCACCAGTTGAACAAAGTTACCATTAAGAATAAGTACCCGTTGCCGCGCATTGATGATTTGTTTGACCAGGTACAGGGTGCTAGTGTATTCTCTAAGATCGACTTGAGATCGGGGTACCGCCAACTGAATATTCGGGTTCCTGATGTTCCGATGATGGCTTTCCGGACTAGATATGGCCATTATGAGTTTCTAGTTGCGTTTATGGATTTGATGAACCGAGTGTTCATGCCATATATTGATTCATTTGTCATTGTCTTCATTGGTGATATTTTGATCTACTCGCGTAGCATGAAGGAGCACGAGCAGCATTTGGGAGTGGTGCTTCAGACCTTACGGGAACATAAGCTATATGCTAAGTTCTCCAAGTGTGAGTTTTGGTTGGATTCTGTGGCATTCTTGGGGCATGTTATATCAGGTGAGGGTATTAAGGTAGACCCCAAGAAGAACGAGGCAATTCAGAGTTGGACTCGTCCTACCACAACGACTGAGATCAGGAACTTCTTAGGGTTCGCATATTATTATCGTCAATTTGTGGAGGGCTTCTCATCCATTGCAACACCTTTGACAAGATTGACCCAGAAGGGTGCTCCATTCCGATGGTCTGATGATTGCGAGGCGAGCTTTCAGAAGCTCAAGATCGCATTGACTTTAGCATCAGTGTTAGTGATGCCTTCTGGTTCAGGGATGTACACTGTGTACTGTGATTCTTCACGCGTTAGTTTGGGTTGTGTATTGATCAGGAGGGGCGAGTTATTGCATATGCTTCACATCAGCTGAAGCCCCACAAAAAGAATTGCCCTGTATATGATTTGGGCAGTTTGGCATTCATTTCACCAGAGGAGAGACCACTAGCTTTGGACATTCAGTCCCTGACTAACAGACTTATGAGGTTGGATATTTCACAGCCCAGCAGAGTTCTTGCATGTGTTGTTGCCCAGTCTTCACTATTCGAGCAGATTAAGGCTCGCCAGTTTGATGATCCGCACCAGTTGGTTCTCAGAGAGACAGTACTGCAGGGTGGTACCAAGGAGGTTACTATTAGTGAGGATGGTGTTCTACGACTTCAGGGTCTCCTATGTGTTCCAAATGTTGATGGCTTGAGGGAGAAGATCCTAGAGGAGGCACACAGTTCTCAGTATTCTATTCATCCAGGTGCTACGAAGATGTATCACGACATGAGGAAACATTATTGGTGGCGGCGAATGAAGAAGGACATAGTTCGGTATGTAGCGAGGTGCCTAAACAGCCAGCAGGTTAAGTATGAGCATCAGAGGCCAGGTGGCCTACTTCAGCAGATGACTATACCTGAGTGGAAATGGGAGCGCATTACTATAGACTTCGTAGTTTGGTTGCCGCGGATCTTGCGGAAGTTTGATGCAGTTTGGGTCATTATCGATAGGTTGACCAATTCGACACACTTCATTTTGGTTGTTACCACATATTCTTTAGAGTTGTTGCTCAGATTTACATTCAGGAGATTGTTCGGTTGCATGGTGTGCCTGTTTTCATCATATAGGATAGAGGCCCTAAGTTTACTTCGCATTCTTGGAGGGAAGTACATATTGAGTTGGGGACTCGGGTGGAGCTCAGCACATCATTTCATCCACAGACCGACGGGCAGTCGGAACAGACAGTTCAAATCTTGGAGGATATGCTCAGAGCATTTGTGATTGACTTCGGAGGGCAGTGGGATCGATTCTTGACTTTGGCCGAGTTTTCTCACAACAACAACTATCATTCTAGTATCGAGATGGCTCCATTTGAGTCTTTATATGGTCGGCAATTTCGTTCGCCAATCGGATGGTTTGATCCCGGCGAGGCTAAGTTATATGGTACTGATTTAGTGAAGGATGCCTTGAAAAAGGTAAGGTTGATTCAGGAGCGACTTCGCACCACACAGTCCACACAAAAGAGTTACGCGGATAAGAAGGTGCCTGGCTTATCATTTATGGTGGGCAAGAAGGTCCCCTTGAAGGTCTCTCTGATGAAGGGAATCATGAGGTTCGGGAAGAAGGGAAAGTTAAGCCCAAGGTTTATAGGTCCATTTGAGGTGTTGAGACGAGTTGGAGAGGTTGCTTATGAGCTTGCTTTGCCTCCAAGTCTAACGTGAGTTCATCCGGTTTTCCACGTGTCTATTCTTAGAAGTATCATGCCGACAGGTCATATGTGTTAGACTTTCGCACAATTCAGTTAGATGAGAGCTTGGGTTATGAGGAGGAGCCAGTTACCATTGTTGACAGACAGGTTCGCCAGCTGAGTTCCAAGGAGATTTTGGCAGTAAACATTCAGTGGAGGAGTTAACCAGTTGACGATGCGACTTGGGAGGCTGAGGAGGACATGCAGAGCATATATCCACACCTATTCAGCACTCCAGGTAAGATTCTAGATCCGTTAGAGGACGAACATTTGTTTAAGAGGTGGAAAATGTAACGACCCGGCCAGTCGTTTTGTTTTCTAGATTCCTGTTCCCCTAAATAAGACTCCCCGTATGTGCTTTTTCTGTTTTATGACTTGCGAGGATGGTTAGTTCAGGATATGGAAGGGTTCGGGTTGAAATTGGAACACTTAGTTCCTTAATGTTAGCTAAAAAAGGTTACCTTTGACTTGAGTCAACATTTTTAGTAAACGACCTCGGAACTGGGATTAGACGATTCCAATAGGTTCACATGATGATTTTGGACTTGGGTGTATGCTCGGATCGGGTTTTGGATGACCCTGGAGCGTTTTGGCGCTTAATGTTGTAAGTTGGCTGATTGAAGGTTTAAAAGTTCTTTAAATTTGGTTATTGTAGGTTTTGGTGTAATCGAGGTCTGTTTGGGATTCCGAGCCTAGGAATAGTTCTGTATGGTGATTTAAGACTTGCACGCAAAATTTGGTGTCATTCCGAGTAGTTTAGGTATGATTCGGCGCGTTCAGAGCAAGTTGGAAGAACTTGAAGTTCATAAGTTGATCCTATTGGTTTTGGGTTGCGATTCTTAGTTTTAATGTTGTTTTCCGCGTTCCGAGGGTGCGCGAGTCCGTTTTATGTTTACAAACTTGTTAGTATGTTTGGACGGGGCTGGGGGCCTCGGATGCCATTCGGACGATGCGTGAAAGTCGTTTGGCCTTGGTTGATCAACTGAAGCATCCAGCTTCTGATGCAATCGCACCTGCAGAAGGCCTACCACAGGTGCGAGCTCGTAGAAGTGAGTCAGCAGCTGCAGAAGTAGCCCAGCATAGGCATCCCAGAAATCACAGATGCGGAGGCGGTGGGCGCAGATGTGCGACCACTGAAGCGGTGATGGGACCGCGGAAGCGAGGACGAGCGCAGGTGTGGCTCACGCACTGCAGGAGCTGGTTCGCAGAAGTGATCCATTCTTCAGCAGATGCGGATTTATTCCAGCATAGAGAGGACCGCATTTCTGATGAACCTTCTGCATATGCGACCCATAGACCGCAGGTGCGAAAGTCTTGGAGGCAGTGAGGTCATTTATTACGGACTTAGTTCATTTTTGGTTCATTTATTTCACTTCTTGCAATGACCCGACCGGTCCTTTTGAGAGTTGTAGCCCCGTTCCCCAATTTACTGCTCATTTTGTACTTTATAACTGTTATATAACTTGTCGGGGTAGTCGGTTCGGGTCCGAAGAGATTTCAAAATGAATTGAGACACTTAGTCTCAAGGTTGAAAGCTTAAGTTAAAATGGTTGACTTATGTATAAACGACCCCGGAATATAGGTTTGATGATTCCAATAGCTCCGTATGGTGATTTTGGACTTAGGAGTGTGTCCGGAAAATTATTTGGAACTCCGTTGTTAAATTAGGCTTCAAATGGCTAAAATAGAAATTTAAGTTTGGAAGTTTGATCAGGGAGTTGACATTTTGATATCGAGGTCGGAATCCGATTCTGGAAATTTGAATAGGTCCTTTATGTCCTTTATGACTTGTGTGCAAAATTTGAGGTCAATCGGACTTGAATTGATAGGTTTCGGCATCGAATGTAGAAGTTGAAAATTCTTAAGTTTCATTAAGCTTGGATTGGGGTATGATTCATGGGTTTAGCGTTGTTTGATGTGATTTGAGGTTTCAACTAAGTTCGTATGATGTTTTATGGACTTGTTGGTGTATTTAGTTGAGGTCCCGAGGCCCTCAGGTGAGTTTCAGATGGTTAACGGATCAATTTTTGGACTTAGAAGATGGCTGAAGCAATAGATTTCTGGTGTCTAGTTTCCCTCATCGCGTTTGCGATGGGAGTCACGCGTTCGCGAAGGGCTATTAAAGGTAGGTGAAGATTTGTTCTTCGCGTTCGCGAAGGTTGAGGGCCAGTGTGCATCGCAAATGCGAGAAAACAGATGAGTTCGCGAAAAAGAGTCAAGGCTGGGGGTGGACTTCACGTGTTGGCCTACGTGTTCGTGAGTGAGGCGTCGCGTTCGCGAGAGGACCCTCACGTTCACGTAAGAGGAATTTTTGGCAGGGAAATTTTGTGCTTTGCGAACGCGAGAGAGCTTCTGCGTTCGCGAAGAAGAAATGCCTGGACAGAGAGTTTAAGTTCTGAAAATGGAACTTCGTCCCATTTTTGATTTTTACCAATTTGGAGCTGGGGGAGAGGCGATTTTTGGGATATTTTCAAGGAAACACCGGGGTAAGTGTTCTTAACTCAATTTTGGTAGTTTTTAATATTTAATTGATGAATTAAGTTGAAAAATTTTGGAAACCCTCTTGGTTAAATTTGAAGATTTGAGGGCCTAATTGTTATCGGAATTTAGTATTATTGGTATGGTTGGACTCGTGGTTGAATGCGCGTTCATACTTTGCAACTTTTGTCGGGTTCCGAGATATGGGCCCCACTTGCAATTTTTGAGTTAAATTTCAGATTTTGTTGGAAAATTAGTATTTTTCATATGGAATTTATTTCCATTAAATTGTATTGACTGAATCGAAATAATTGTGACTAGATACGAGATTTTTGGAGGCCAATTCACAAGGCAAAGGCATAGCGGAGTAAAGAATTACACAGTTTAAGGTAAGTGACTTGTCTAACCTTGTGTGGGGAAAATTCCCCTTAGGATTGGTAATGTCATGAAAATTGTGATGTGTTGAAAGTAGTGTATGCGAGGTGACAAGTGTGCATATGGGCTAAATGTTGTTTTAAATTGTGTAGATCTCTGTTACATATCAATTAAATTATTTTATCCGTTTATATTCATCATCATTGGTCTATTTTTACACTTTAAATTTTCCTTACCTTTTCCGGCCAATTGCGTTACCTGTTTAGTTGAAGCTTTGTTTCTTTTATTCTGTGCTCATTATTTGAAGGTTGAATTTTTAAATTAAATTATTATTTAAATGATGTATTTGACATTAAAAATTTGGTATTGTGGTAAATTGTTAAATTTGTGAAATATTATTTTTGTTGAGTTATTCACTCCCGAATATTTTGTGAGATTTTGTGTTCATTGTGATTAAGTCGTGAGCTCCTTATTGTGGAAAATAATTTTGTTGTTGATTTATTTTGGCAAGTTGAAATATTTAGGCACTTGAGGTGCAAATTGTAATATTGATACGCATACGGTGGTATAAGGTCTGGGTGTTGAAACGCATGCTGTGAGATAAGGGTGGCTTGATACGCATGGCTAGTAGGGGAACTACTAGAAGTCATGCAGTGTGATAAGGGTGGCTAAAACGCGAGATGCTATTTCGGAAAAAATAATTTCTTTAAAATTAAATGTGAAGGCTCCCGCGGTGATATAAGGAAAAAAATATATTGTGAATTTATTTATGATTTGGGACTACGAGGTGGTACCTCGGGAGTGCCCTTGTTGATATTTTTTTATTGGTGTACTAGCCTTGATTGTTTTGTTTTTCTTCCGTGATATATTATTTGCCCTTATTCTGTGCAGTTAAATTGTGACATACTCCTTACTTGATTCACTTTCATTTTCATTATTATTATTATTATTATTATATTGTTAAACCTTTTGCCCTGTTTTTTTAATTATTTCCAGTAGGGCTATGACCTGACCTCGTCACTACTCTACCGAGATTAGTCTTGACACTTACTGGGTACCACTGTTGTGTACTCATACTATGCTTCTGCACATCTTTTTTGTGCAGATCCAGGTACTTCCCACCAGACCAGGTATCAGTGAGTTAGTCTATACGCAGAGACTTCAAGGTACATCTGCTAGCGTCCGCAGACCTCGGAGTCCCTCTCTATCTTTATTATGCTATTTTCCTTATCTTCACTAGACTCTGTTGTTTAGAGACACTTAGTATTTCTCTTAGAAGCTTGTGACTTATTCCTATCGGGTTTTGGGAGTTGTAACTATTTTGAATTAAAGTTTCTAATCATTTCATATGTTGAGATTTGAGTTTCAGTTGTAGATTTCCGTTATTCGCATAATTGATAGGTTTACCTAGTCTTAGGGACTAGGTGCTATCACGACATTCTACGGAGGGAAATTGGGGTCATGACAAGTTGGTATCAGAGCTCTAGATTCATAGGTGTTAAGAGTCACAAGCAGGTTTAGTAGAGTCTCGCGGATTGGTACGGAAACGTCTGTACTTATCTTCGGGAGGCTATGGAACTATTAGGAAAATGTTCACTTCTTTGATTCCTTATCGTGCACATTTGTTGAATTCGAAATTCTAAACCATTGTCTTTCCATTCTCTCACAGATGGTGAGGACACGCACAACTGGATCCGATGATCAGACACACGCGCCCCCTGTTGGATCCGTAAGAGGCGGGGGCCGGGGCAGAGGCCGAGCAAGAGCACATGGTGCAGCTAGAGCACTTGCACAAGCTACTGTAGAGGAGCCACCATAGCTCCAGTTGGAGAGCAGGCACTTGAGACACCTGTTACTACCCCTACACTTCAGGAGACTCTTGCCCAGGTTTTGAGCTTGTTTGTCACTCCAGCTATGGCAGGGTTAATTCAAATTGCTCCTGCCACATCTCAGGCCGGGGGAGGAGCACAGACTCCCACTGCCCGTACCCTAGAGCCACGGACACAAGTTGATGAGTTAGAGAAGCGGCCTACCAGTGGTGGCAAGCATACGAGTTGAATAGTCCGTCTGAGGCAACTTCACTCACTTGGACTCAGCTTTTAGATATGTTCTTGAGGGAGTATGTTCCTTAGAGTCTCAGAGATGCATCGCGCACAGAGTTTAAGCAGTTGCGCTAGGACGCTATGATAGTATTGGAGTATGCAGTCTGATTTAGTGATTTATCCAGGCATGCACCTGCCTTGGTTGCTACTGTCAGAGAGCGTGTCCGTCGATTTATTAAGGGGCTCCACCCTAGTATCAGATTCAGTATGGCTCGATAACTGGAGATGGACATCACATACCAACAGGTGGTGGAAATCGCCAGGATATTGGAGGATATGGAGACCCGGGAGAGAGAGAAGAGAGGAAAGATAAGAGACCTCGAGATTCTGGCACGTATAACAGTTCTCGTGCCCGAGCTGTAGCCCGTCTTAGTAGAGTCTATATGGGCCGTCCTATTCATTCAGCACTTCCATCTTCTAGCAGTATTTCGGCTACTCCCAGACCTTAGGTTCCATATTATGCACCGTCATTGTCTACTGTACCTCCTGCACGGGGTGCTTTCAGCGGTCAGTCCATCCGATCAGGTCCGAGTCAGTCTCATCAGCTACGTCCTTCGAGGGCTTGTTTTGAGTGTGATGACACTCGTTATATAATGAGGGATTGCCCTAGACTTAGGAGGGGTGCACCTCCACAGATATCTCAGGCCCCACCTATTCCATATGGCCCTCAGGCTTCTCAGGCCATGATTACTACACCAGTTGCCACTCCACCTGCACAACCAGCTAGAAGTGGAGGTCAGACAAGTAGAGGTCGTCCTAGAGGGGGAGACCATGCCAGATATTATGCCCTTCCTGCTAGGATGGAGGCAGTTGCATCCGATTCTGTTATCATAGGTATCGTTCTAGCCTGTCATAGAGATGCATCAGTCTTATTTGATCCAGGCTCCACTTATTCTTATGTGTTATCTTATTTTGCCCCGTATTTGGGCGTACATCGTGATTATTTGAGTTCTTCTATTTATGTATCTACACCTATGGGTGATTCTATTATTGTGGACCGCCTGTATCGATTGTGTTTGATTGTTATCAGTGGTTTTGAGACCAGAGTTGATTTATTATTGCTCAGTATGGTGGATTTCGATATTATTTGGGAAATGGACTGGTTGTCACACTATCATGCTATCCTTTATTGTTACGCCAAGATGGTGACATTGGCTATGCCAGGTCTACCGCGACTAGAGTGGAGAGGTATATTAGATCGTGTTCCTAGCAGGGCTGTTTCATTTCTTAAGGCTCATCGAATGGTTAAGAAAGGGTGTGATGCGTATCTGGCCTATGTGAGAGATGTTAGTGTTGATACTCCTACCTTGGAGTCAGTTCCGGTAGTAAGGGATTTTCTGGATGTATTTCCAGCAAATCTTTTGGGTATGCCACCCGACTAGGATATTGACTTTGGCATTTATTTGTTACCAGACACTAAGCCCATTTCTATTCCACCATATCGTATGGCCCCGGCAGAATTGAAAAAATTAAAAGAGCAGTTACATGAGCTACTTGATAAGGGTTTTATTTGGCCCAGTGTATCGCATTGGGGGTGCTCCTGTCTTATTTGTCAAGAAGAAGGATGGTTTTATACAGATATGTATTGATTATCGCCAGTTGAATAAGGTTACAATGAAGAACATGTATCCATTACCACGTATTGATGACCTATTTGATCCGCTTCAGGGTGCCAGAGTGTTCTCTAAGATCGACTTACATTCAAGCTATCATCAATTGAAGATTCGGGAGCCAGATATCCCGAAGACTGCTTTAGCGACTCGGTATGGTCATTATGCGTTCCTTGTAATGTCATTTGGACTGACCAATGCCCCAACAACATTTATACATTTGATGAACAATGTATTTCGGCCCTATATTGATTCTTTCATCATTATGTTTATTGACAACATTCTGGTATACTCCCGGAGCCGAGAGGATCATGAGCAGCACCTGAGGACTGTGCTTCAGACTTTGAGAGAAAAAAAGTTATATGCTAAATTTTCAAAGTGTGAATTCTAGCTAGATTCAGTGTCATTCTTGGGTCATATAGTTTTGTGCGAGGGGATCAAGGTAAATTCGAAGAAGATTGAGGAAGTATAGAGTTGGTCCAGACCGTCCTCAGCTACGGAGATCCGAAATTTCTTGGCTTGGCAGGGTATTATTGTTGATTTGTAGAGGGTTTCTATTCTATTGCTGCATCTATGACCAAATTGACCTAGAAGGGTGCTCCGTTCAGATGGACCGAGGAGTATGGGGAGAGCTTTCAAAAGCTCAAGACAGCTTTGACTACAGCCCCAATATTGGTGTTGCCACAGGCTCAGGATCTTATACTGTGTATTATGATGCGGTACATATTGGTCTCAGTGTAGTGTTGATGCAATATGGTAGGGTGATTGCCTATGCGTCCATACAGTTAAATGTACATGAGAAAAATTATCCGGTCCACGATCGTGAATTAGCATATATTGTTCATGCCTTGAAGATCTGGCAGAACTACTTGTATGGTGTCCCTTGTCAGGTTTATACCGATCACCGGAGTCTACAACATCTGTTTAAACAGAAGGATCTTAATTTGTGGCAGCGGAGGTGGTTGGAGTTGTTTAAGGATTATGACATCACCATTCTTTATCATCCCGGGAAGACCAATGTGGTGGTCGATGCCCTGAGTCACAAAGTAGAGAGTTTGGGCTGTTTAGCATATCTACTAGTAGCAGAGAGGCCTTTAGCCTTGGATGTTCAGGCCTTGGACAACCGGTTCGTCAGATTGGATGTTTTCGAGCCGAGCCGAGTTTTGGCTTGTGTGGTTTCTTTGTCTTCTCTGTATGATAGTATCAGGGAGCATCATTATGATGGCCCCCATATGCTTGTCCTTAAGGACACAATTCAGCACGGGGATGCCAAAGAAGTCACTATTAGGGATGACGGTGTACTACAGATGCAGGGCGGGCTATGTGTGCCTAGTATAGATGGATTACGTGAGTTGATTCACCAGAAGGCTCACAGTTCGCGGTACTCCATTCATCCAGGTGCCGCGAAGATGTATCAGGACCTAAGGCAGCACTATTAGTGGAGTCGGATGAAGAAGGACATAGTGGAATATGTGGCTCAGTGCTTAAATTGTCAGCATGTGAAGTATGAGCATCAGCGACCTAGTGGATTGCTTAAGAAGTTAGAGATTCTAGAGTGGAAATGCGAACAGATCACTATGGATTTCGTTGTTGGGATCCCGCGGACTTAGAGGAAGTTCGATGCAGTTTGGGTGATTGTGGATAGATTAACCAAGTTAGCTCATTTTATTCCTGTGATTACTACTTACTCTTCGGAGCAGCTGGCTCAGGTTTACATCCACGAGATTGTCAGGCTTCATACCGTACCGGTATCTATCATCTTTGATCGGGGTACGCAGTTTACATCACGGTTCTGGAGAGTCGTATAATGTGAGTTGGGTACTCGCGTGGAGTTGAGTACTCGGGTGGAGTTGAGTACATCATTTCACCCTCAGAAGGACAGACAGTCTGAGGCACTATTTAGATATTGGAGGATATGCTTCGTGCGTGTGTGATGGATTTTGGGGGTGCTTGGGATTAGTTCTTGCCACTTGCGGAGTTTTCCTACAACAACAACTACGAGCCGAGCATTCATATGGCTCCGTTTGAGGCCTTATATGGGAGGCGGTGCCGGTCTCTAGTAGGTTGGTTTAAGCCGGGCGAGGCTAGGCTAGGCTATTGGGTACAGACCTGGTTCAGGATGCCTTGGAAAAGGTTATATTGATTCAGGATTGACTTTGTACAGCCTAATCTAGACAGAAGAGTTATGCATATCGGAAGGTTTGTGATGTTGCATTCATGGTTGGTGAGCGGGTCTTGCTTTGGGTTTTGCCTATGAAGGGTGTTCTGAGGTTTGGAAAAAAAGGGCAAGTTGAGCCCTAGGTAAATAGGACCTTTTGAGATTCTTGAGAGAGTTGGAGAGGTGGCTTACAGACTTGCACTACCCCCTAGTCTCTTTGCAGTTCATCCAGTGTTCCATGTTTCATGTGTTAGACTTCAACTCAGTCCAATTGGATAAGGATCTATCTTATGTTGAAGAGTCAGTGGCCATTTTGGACAAACAGGTTCGAAAGTTGAGGTCAAAGAACATTTCTTCAGTAAAGGTTTAGTGGAGGGGTCATCCGATCGAGGAGGCAACTTGGGAGACCGAGCATGATATGCGTAGCCATTATCCTTATGTTTTCACCACTTCAGGTATGTCTCTATACTCGTTCGAGGATGAACGTTTGTTTAAGAGGGGGAGGATGTAATGACCCGTTCGGTCATTTTGAGAGTTGTAGCCCCGTTCCCCCATTTACCGCTTATTTGGTACTTTATAGTTGTTATATGACTTGGCGGGGTAGTCAGTTTAGGTCCGGAGAGATTTCGGAATGAATTGAGATACTTAGTCTCAAGGTTGAAAGCTTGAGTTGAAATGGTTAACCGGATGTTGACATATATGTAAACGACCCCGGAATAGAGTTTTAATAATTCCATTAGCTCTGTATGGTGATTTTGGACTTAGTAGCGTGTCTGAAAAATTATTTGGAAGTCCGTAGTTAAAATAGGCTTGAAATGGCGAAAATAGAAATTTAAGTTTGGAAGTTTGACCGGGGAGTTTACATTTTGATATCGGGGTCGTAATTTGATTCTGGAAATTTGAGTAGGTCCGTTATGTCATTTATGACCTGTGTGCAAAAATTGAGGTCAATCAGACTTGAATTGATAGGTTTCGGCATAGAATATAGAAGTTGAATTTTTTTAAAGTTTCATTAAGCTTGAATTGGGATATGATTCATGGTTTTAGCGTTGTTTTGGTGTGATTTGAGGTTTCGACTAAGTTCGTATGATGTTTTAGGACTTGTTGGTGTATTTGATTGAGGTCCTGGGGGCCTCGGGTGAGTTTCAGATGGTTAACGGATCAATTTTCGGATGGATGAAGCAACAAATTTCTGGTGTCTGGTTTCCTTCTTCCCGTTCGCGATGTTCTTCGTGTTCGCAGAGCATTGGATGCATTCGCGAAGGTTGAGGGCTAGTGTGCATCGCGAACGAGAGAAAACAAACGTGTTCGCGAAGAAGAATGAGGGATGGGGTGGACTTCACACGTTGGCCTACGCGTTCCTATGTGAGGCGTCGCGTTCGCGAAGGTCTGGGATCCCTGGTCATTGCGTTCGCGTAAGAGGAATTTGTGGCAGTGAAATTTTATACTTCGCGAATGCAAGGGAGCTTCCGCGTTCGCGAAAAAGAAATGCCTAGACAATGAGTTTAAGTTCTGAAAACACCGGGGAGAGGCGATTTTCCATTTTTACCAATTTGGAACTTGGGGAGAGGCGATTTTTGAGAGATTTTCAAGGAAAACACCGGGGTAAGTGTTCTTAACTCAATTTTGGTTAAAGTACCCGAATCTATGGTAGTTTTTAATATTTAATTGGTGAATTAAGTTGGAACATTTTGGAAACCCTCTTGGTTAAATTGGAAGATTTGAGGTCCGAATTGTTATCCAAATTTAGTAATTTTGGTATGGTTGGACTCGTGGTTGAATGTGCGTTCATACTTTGTAACTTTTGTCGGGTTCCGATACGTGAGCCCCACGAGCGATTTTTGAGTTAAATTTTAGATTTTGTTGGAAAATTAGTATTTTCATTTGGAATTTATTTCCAATAAATTGTATTGACTGAATCGAAATAATTGTGACTAGATACGAGGCTTTCGGAGGCCAATTTGCAAGGCAAAGGCATAGCGGAGTAAAGAATTACACGGTTTAAGGTAAGTGACTTGTCTAACCTTGTGTGGGGAAAATTTTCCTTAGGATTGGTAATGTTATGAAAATTGTGATGTGTTGAAAGTCGTATACGCGAGGTGACGAGTGTATACACGGGCTAAACATGGAAAACTCTGATTTTAAATTTTGTAGATCTCTATTACATATTAATTAAATTATTTTATCCGGTTATATTCATCATCATTGATCTATTATTACATTTTAAATTTGCCTTACCTTTTCCTGCTAATTGCTTTACCTGTTTAGTTGAAGCTTTATTTCTTTTATTCTGTGTTCATTATTTGAAGGTTGAATTTCTTAATTGAATTATTATTTAAATGAAGTATTTGACATTAAAAATTTGGTATTAAGGCAAAGTGTTAAATTTGTGAAATATTATTTTTGTTGAGTTATTCACTCTCGAATATTTTGTGAGATTTTGTGTTCATTGTGATTGAGTCATGAGCTCCTTATTGTGGAAAATAATGCTGTTGTTGATTTATTTTGGCAAGTTGAAATATTTGGGAACTTGAGATGCAAATTGTGATATATTGTGATATTGATACGCATGTGGTGGTATAAGGTCTGGGTGTTGAAACGCATGCGGTGAGATAAGGGTGGCTTGATACACGTGGCTAGTAGGGGAACTACTAGAAGTCGTGCGGTGTGATAATGGTGGTTAAAACACGAGGTCCTATTTCGGAAAAAATTATTTCTTTAAAATTAAATGTGAAGGCTGCCGCAATGATATAAAGAAAAAAAAAGAAATATTATGAATTTATTTATGATTTGGGACTACGAGGCGGTGCCTCGGGAGTGTCCTTATTGATATTTTTTTTATTGGTGTACTTGCCTTGATTGTTTTGTTTTTCTTCCGTGATGTATTATTTGCCCTTATTCTGTGAAGTTAAATTGTGACATACTCCTTACTTGATTCACTTTTATTTTCATTATTATTATTATTATATTGTTAAACTTTTCGCCCTATTATTTTTATTATTCCAGTAGGGCCCTGATCTGACCTCGTCACTACTCTGTCGAGGTTAGACTTGGCACTTACTGGGTACCGCTGTGGTGTACTCATACTACGCTTCTGCACATCCTTTTGTGCATATCCAGGTACTTCCTACCATACCAAGTATCAGTGAGTTAGTCTGTACGCGGAGACTTTTAGGTACATCTGCCAGCGTCAACAAACCTCGGAGTCCCCCTCTATCTTTATTATGTTGTTTTCTTTATCTTCACTAGACTCTGTTGTTTAGAGACACTTAGTATTTCTCTTAGAAGCTTGTGACTTATTCCTACCGGGTTTTGAGAGTTGTAACTATTTTGACTTGCAGTTTTTAATCATATCATATGCTGAGATTTGAGTTTCAGTTTTAGATTTCTGTTTTTAGCATAATTGATAGGCTTACCTAGTCTTAGAGACTAAGTGCCATCACGACATCCTACGGAGGGAAATTGGAGTCGTGACACTTCTTGGGGAGATTTTGGAGCTTCCTAGAGAGAGATTTCCACCTAGATATTGGAGGTAAGTAATTTCTATCCAATATAAATTAAATATATAGATTATGGGTAGATTGTAACATGTAAATTTGTGAAAATTATGTGTTTAGATGAATAACCCTATATTTTGATAAAAATGGAATTTACCCACGAAAATGATTATGGGATTGAGTGAAAATTATATATTTGGGTTCGTGAAGTTATGAGTAATCACTTTCTTCGAAAAATTCCGGAATCCGGGGGTTAAATTTTAAGAATCTTCCAATTTGGGTTGGGTAATTACTCAAATAGCTAGATTATGAACTTTGGAACATATATTGATTAATTTATACAACATTTGACTAGTTTCGAATTTTTCAGCACCGAGTTGAGGCTTTAGAGTGAAGTTAAGGCCGGAAAGTGAGCTTTGAGACAAGTTAAGTCTCTTGTCTAACCTTGTAAGAGAGACTTTACCCCATAGGTGATTTAAATTGCGAATTGCTTCTAATTGTGGGGGCTATGTACGCACGGGGTGACGAGAGTCCATGCATAGCTACTAATTATGCTTATGTCCAGGTAGTTTATGACCCAAATCATGAAAGACTTGTAATGTTTGCACTCTACTGGTTAGTTAAAGTGCCTAAATTATATTAGAACTTGATAAAGGAATTGTAAAAGACCGATTTTCACTTACTTGAGTCTTAGTGGGTTACTTGACCGTTAATAGAAATTGTGCTTCTTTGAGTATTAGCCTTGAGATAACTTCTAAATCGGATGTTCATAAAGTATCCTCTCTTCTTGTGGGGCGGGACGAATGCCTCGGCAGTAGATAGATGCATCTATGGTTCGTGCCGTACGACCCTCGACAGTGTACACGTTATTCTGGATCGGGTCATACGATCTCGGCATAAACGTGCGTGATAATACTTGGAGTTTAATTATACATTTGTTGTTATTGCATCGCTTGAGAGGTTAAAATTATATCAGACAGAAATTAATTGGGGGTTTGTCATGTGTGAAAGAATTATTTATTTCCTATTTGTTATTGAATTGCTGTAATTATATACATAGCCCATGCTTATTTAGAACTTATGTATTTTTACTGTTAGCCCATAGTAATGTAATGACCCGACCGTCTATTTTGAGAGTAATAGCCCCGATCCCCTATTTACTGCTTCTCCCATATCTATTCCTGCAATTATGACTTGCCAGGAGGTTTCGTTTTGGTTTTTGGAGTGTTTTGGGACACTTAGTCTCTAAATGGAGGTTTAAGCCTTATGATTTGGACCGTAGTCGGAACTGTGTGAAGATGACTCCGGAATGGAGTTTTGTCAGTTCTGTTAGCTCCGTTGGGTGATTTTGGACTTAGGAGCGTGTCCGGATTGTGTTTTGGAGGTCCGTAGCTTATTTAGGCTTGAAATGGCGAAAGTTAAATTTTTGGAGATTTGGACCGGTAGTGGAAATTTTGATATCGGGGTTGGATTCCGATTCTGGAAGTTAGAGTAGGTACGTAATGTTCAATATGACGTGTGTGCAAAATTTGGGGTCAATCGGACGTGGTTTGGTTGGTTTCGGCATCGGTTGTCGAATTTGGAAGTTTCAAGTTCTTTAAGTTTGAATCGGAGGATGATTTGTGATTTTAGCGTTGTTTGATATGGTTTGAGGGCTCGACTAAGTTCGTATGGTATTTTAGGATTGGTTGGTATGGTTGGTCGAGGTCCCGGGGGCCTCGGGTGAGTTTCGGGTGCTTAGAAGAATTTCTGGCTTGCTGGTTTCTGGTGTTTTCACACCTGCGGTGGGGAGTCTGCAGGTGTGGCCCTGCAAAAGTGAGGCTGGGATCGCAGGTTCGCCTTTAGGCCTAAGAGTCAGTGGTTGCAGATGCGACGAGTGAGCCGCAAGAGCGGAGCCGCATCTGCGGAAAGGTAGTCGTAGATGCGGAGATGAGAAGGACTCAAGGTTCCGAAGAAGCGGAGGAGTAGACGCAGAAGCGCATCCGCAGATGCGGACTTAAGCGCGCAAGTGCTTACTCTGGAGTTTTACTGAAAACTCATAGGTGCGGAGTCCTAGCCGCAGAAGCGGCACGTGATGAGGTCGCAGGAGCGGGTTCGCTGGGCAAAAAAGAGATAATTTCAAGGGCTTGATTCATTTCTCCATTGTTTGGACTTGGGAGCTCGGAAATTGGCGATTCTTTGAGGGATTTTCAGAGAGAGCTTTGGGGTAACAATTCCTAACTCATTTTTGGTTGTATTTCATTAATCTATAGTTGTTTTCTCCATTTAAGTGAACTCGTGAGTGAATGGGTGTTCGTATTTTGTGACTATTACCCGATTCTGAGACGTGGGAACGGGTCGACTTTTTAGGGCAAATTTTGAACTTTTTATTAAAGTATTGATTTCATTAATTAGATGACTCTATTATGGTTGTATTTATGATATGTAATTGCTTTTGGCTAGATTTGGGCCATTCGGAGCCGGATATTCGCGGGAAAGGCATTGTTACCGATTGATTGAGCTTGGTTTGAGGTAAGTAGCTTGCCTAACTTTGTGTGGGGGAACTCCCCATAGGATTTATACTGTTTTGGGATATATGAGCACCGTGTACATGAGGTGACGAATACGTACACGGGCTAATCGTGTAAAAACCTAATTTTTCTACTAAGTAATAACCTGATTTCTTTCTTATTTGAGTTTCATCAGTATGTGTAGTATCCTGCTAGATTAGAATAGCATTCTTACTTGCCTTAACTGTTTACTTGAACTACATGCATCATGTTTAATGAATTTACCTGTCTTTCCTTAACTGGTACTTAGGTTGAACTGTAGAATTTCGTGCCGTAACTATTGAATTCTATTATTTCGCTGCATATTTACTTTTGGACTACGGAACGGTATTCTGGGAGATCCCCCTGTACTGCATATGTACTTTGGGACTATGGAACGGTATTCCGGGAGATCCCCCTGTACTGCATATTTACTTTGGGACTACGGAACAGTATTTCAGAAGATCCCCCTGTACTGCATATTTACTTTGGGACTACAGAACGGTATTCCGGGAGATCCCCCTATCTTGCATATTTACTTTGCGACTATGGAACGGTATTCCGGGATATCCCCCTGCATATTTACGTTTGGGACTATGAGACGGTATCTCGGGAGATCCCCTATTGTTATCTTTGTGTACTGAGCTGTTGTCTTCTATGATTTCATTCTTGTTAAATTTCAGCCTTTATTTTACTGCGGTATTTCATTCTATCTTGTGTTATTATATATATATATATATATATATATATATATATATATATATATATATATATTCCAGTAGGGCCCTAACCTGACCTCGTTACGACTCGACCGAGGTTCGGCTTGGCACTTACTGGGTACCGATTGTGGTGTACTCATGCTACTCTTCTACACATGTTTTTTGTGTGCAGATCCAGATGCTCCTTATCAGCCGCACTATCAGTGAGCCGAGACAGCTTTGGAGACTTCAAGGTATATCTGCCGCATCCGTAGACCTCAGAGTCCCATTCTACTCTTTCTCATGTCCATTATCTTCTGTATTTTTCCTTTGTTAGACTCTGATATATAGAGACACTAGATTTTCTTTCTGTAGTTTGTGATTCATGATGTTTCGGGTTTTGGGATTGTTGTGTATTTTTGAATAGTTGGTTATTGTACATGCTAAACGGCATGGTACCCAGTTATGGTGTTATTGCTATAGTTAGTGGTTAAATTTATGTTTTCATTCATTATTCCGAAAATGTTAGGCTTACCTAGTTGTAGAGACTAAGTGTCGTCACGACGTCACACGAACGAGAATTTGGGTCATGATAAGTTTGTATCAGAGCCCTAGGTTCGTAGGTGTCGTGAGTCACAAGCCGGTTTATTAGAGTCCCACGGATCGGAATGGAGACATCTGTACTTATCTTCGGGAGGCTATGGAGCTGTTAGGAAAATTTCACTACTTTGATTCCTTGTCGTGCGAAAATTATCGGCTTCAAAAATTCTAAACTTCTGTATTCTATTCTCTCACAGATGGTGAGGACACGTACGAGTGGATCTGATGACCAGGCACCCGCACCCCCTGCTAGAACCGCGAGAGGCCGAGGCTGGGGTAGAGTCCGAGGACGTCCATGTGGTGTAGCTAGAGCACCCGCACGAGCTTCTATAGAGAAGCCCCCAGTAGCTCCAGCTGGAGGGCAGACACCTGAGGTACCTGTTTCTGCACCAGCCCTCCAAGAGACTCTAGCCTAGTCTCTGAGCATGTTCAGCACCTTAGCTCGGGTTGGATTGATTCCACTTGCTCCTGCCACATCTCAGGCCGGGGAGGAGCACAGACTCCCATCGCCGATACTCCAGAGCAGTGGGTTCAGGTCGACCAGGGTTTAGAGATTTTACCAATGCAGCCGGTAGCTCCAGCTCAGCTCGAGGTTAGGGTAGCAGCTTCTGAGGTGGAGCAACTCAGACTTGAGAGGTATAAGAAGTACCACCCACCTGATTGGCCACAGATGATGCTCAGGGTTTTCTGGAGGAGTGTCATCGTATTCTCCGTACTATGGGCGTAGCAGAGATGAGTGGGGTTTCTTTAACTACATTCCAGCTTAGAGGAGCAACTTATCAGTGGTGGCGTTCTTATGAGTTGAGTAGTCCGGTTGAGGTAGCTTCACTTACATGGACTCAGTTCTCGGAAATATTTTTGAGAGAGTATGTTCCTCAGAGCCTCAGGGACTCATGGCGCGCGAAGTTTGAGCAGCTGCATCAGGGTGCTATGACTGTGTCAGAGTATGCAGTTCGCTTCAGTGATTTGGCCCGACATGCACCAGCCTTGGTTGCCACAGTTCGAGAGAGGGTTCGACAGTTTATTGAGGGACTCCAGTATCTGGATTAGTATGGCCAGGGAGTTGTAGATGAATATTTCTTATCAGTAGGTTGTGAGTATTTCCAGGAGATTGGAGGGCATGCTTGCCCGGGACAGAGAGGAGAGAGGGGCCAAGAGGTCTCAAGAGAGTGGTTATTATTCTGGTGCTCGTACCCCAGCAGCTCGCCATGGTAGGGGTTATGTGAGCCGCCCCGTCCATTAAGCTCTTCCAGTCGCCAACGGTGTTCCAGTCCCTTCTAGGCCCTAGAAGCCTTCTTATGCACTGCCAGTATCTAGTGTGTCTCCTGCACGGGGTGTTCCTACCGGCCACTCCAACAGATCTGGCCCGAGCCAGCCATAATAGCCACACCCTCCTAGAGCTTGTTTTGAGTGTGGAGACACTCGCCATATGGTGAGGGATTTCCCTAGATTAAGAAGGGGTGCACCTCCACAGACTTCTCAGCCACATCGTGCTCCACCGGGCCCTCAAGCTATGATTACAGCATCAGCTGTCACCCCACCTGCTCAGCTAGGTTGATGTAGAGGCCGGGGAGGTAGAGGTCGCCCTAGAGGGGGAGGCCATGCCAAATATTATGCCCTTCCTGCTCGTACAGAGGAAGTTACTTTTGATTCTGTCATTATAGTTATTGTTTCAGTCTGTCATAGAGATGCTTTGCTATTATTTGACCTAGGCTCTACATATTCTTATGTGTCCTCTTATTTTTTCCCGTATTTGGGTGTATCGCGGGATTCTTTGAGTTCCCCTGTTTATGTGTCTACTCCTGTGGGAGATTCTCTTGTTGTGGACCGTGTGTATCGGTCGTTTTTGATTTCTCTTAGTAGTTTTGAGACCAGAGTCAATTTATTATTGCTCAGCATGGTGGACTTTGATATTATTTTCGGCATGGACTGGTTGTCACCTCATTATACTATTCTTGATTGTCACGCTAAGACCGTGACGCTGGCTATGCCAAGATTTCTGCAATTAGAGTGGAGAGGTACCTTAGAGTATACTCCCAGCAGAGTTATTTCATTTCTTAAAGCTCAACGAATGGTTGAGAAGAGGTGTGACGCGTATCTATCTTATGTGAGAGATGTCAGTATTGATACCCCTACGGTTAAGTCAGTTCCATTAGTGAGGGGCTTTCCAGATGTGTTCCCAGCTGATCTTCCGGGCATGCTGCCCGACAGAGATATTGATTTTGGCATTGATTTGTCTCCAGGCACTCAACCCATCTCTATTCCTCCATATCGTATGGCTCCTCCTAAGTTAAAGGAGTTGAAGGAGCAGTTACAGGAATTGCCTGATAAGGGCTTCATTCAGCCCAGTGTGTCACCTTGGGGTGCTCCTGTCTTATTTGTTAAGAAGAAGGATGATTTTATGCGTATGTGTACTGATTACCGCCAGTTAAACAAAGCCACAGTGAAGAACAAGTATCCACTGCCTCGTATTGATGACTTATTTGATCAGTTACAGGGTGACAGAGTGTTTTCCAAGATTGACTTATGTTCAGGATATCATCAGTTGAAGATTCGAGAGCCAGATATCCCGAAGACTGCTTTGAGGACCGGCTATGGTCACTATGAGTTTCTTGTTATATTTTTTGGGCTGACCAATACACCAACAACTTTTATGCACTTGATGCACAATGTGTTCCGGCCTTATCTTGACTCATTCATCATTGTGTTTATTGACGACATTCTGGTGTACTCCCGGAGTCGGGAGGATCATGAGCAGCACCTGAGGACTGCACTTCAGACCTTGAGAGAAAAAAGGTTATATGCAAAATTTTCAAAGTGTGAGTTTTGGCTAGACTCAGTGGCATTCTTGGGTCATATAGTATCAAGTGATGAGATCCAGGTGGATCCAAAGAAGATTGAAGCAGTGCAGAGTTGTCCCAGACCATCCTCAGCTACAGAGATCCAGAGTTTTCTTGGTTTGGCAGGGTATTACCGTCACTTTGTAGTGGGATTCTCATCTATTGAAGCACCTATGACCAGGCTGACCCAGAAGGGTGCTCCGATCAGGTGGACAGAGGAATGTGAGGAGAGCTTTCAGAAGCTCAAGACAGCTTTTACTACAACCCTAGTATTGGTATTGCCTACAGGTTTGGGGTTTTATACTGTATATTGTGATGCGTCGCGGATTGGTCTCGGCATGGTGTTGATGCAGGATAGTAGGGTGATTGCCTACGCGTCCAGACAGCTGAAGGTACATGAAAAGAACTACCCTGTCCACGACCTTGAGTTAGCAGCTATTGTTCATTCCTTGAATATTTGGCGGCATTATTTGTACGGTGTTCCTTGTGAGATCTACACTGATCAACAGAGTTTGCAGCATCTGTTCAAGTAGAAGGATCTTAATTTGCGTCAGAGGAGGTGGTTGGAGCTACTTAAGGATTATTATATCACCATTTTGTACCACCCTGGGAAGGCCAATGTGGTGGCCGATACTTTGAGTCGCCGGGCAGAGAGTTTGGGGAGCTTAGCATATCTACCAGCAGCAGAGAGGCCCATGGCGTTGGATGTTCAAGCCTTAGCCAGCCAGTTTGTGGGATTGGATATTTCTGAGCCTAGTCGAGTATTGACTTGTGTGGTCTCTTGATCTTCTCTTTATGATCGTATTAGGGAGCGTCAGTATGATGACCCCCATATGCTTGTCCTTAAGGACACGGTCCATCACAGTGATGCTAAGGAGGTCACCATTGAAGATGATGGTGCATTGAGGATGCAAGGCAGGCTATGTGTGACCAATGTAGATGGTTTGCGTGAGTTGATTCTCCAAGAGGCTCACAGTTCGGTACTCTATTCATTCGGGTGCCGCAAAGATGTATCAGGACTTGAGATAGAATTACTGGTGGAGGAGGATGAAGAAGGACATAGTAGAGTATGTGGCCCGATGTCTAAATTGCCAGCAGGTGAAGTATGAACATCAACGGCCAGGTGGGTTACTTAGAGGTTGGAGATACCAGAGTGGAAATGGGAGCGAATCACTATGGATTTTGTTGTTGGACTACCACAGACTCATCGGAGGTTTGATGTAGTTTGGGTGATTGTGGATAGGCTGACCAAGTTAGCTCATTTTATTCATGTGATGACTACCAATTCTTCCAAGCAGTTGGCTCAAATTTATATCCGCGAGATCGTCAGGCTTTATGGTGTATCGGTATCTATCATCTCTGACCAGTGTACATAGTTTACATCACAGTTCTGAAGAGCTATACAACAGGAGTTGGGTACTCAGGTTGAGTTGAACACATCATTTCACCCTCAGATGGACGGACAGTCCGAGCACACTATTCAGATACTGGAGGATATGCTCCACACTTGTGTGATAGATTTTGGGGGTACTTGGGACCAGTTCTTGCCACTTTCGAAGTTTGCCTAAAAAACAGTTATCAGTCCAGTATTCAGATGGCACCGTATGAGGCTCTGTATGGTAGGCGGTCTCGGTCCCCAGTGGGATGGTTTGAGCCGGGCGAGGCTAGATTATTGGGTACGGACTTGGTTCAGGATGCCTTGGAGAAGGTTAAGGTGATTCAGATTGACTTCACACAACCCAGACCAGACAGAAGAGTTACGCAGACCGGAAGGTTCGCGATGTTGCATTCATGGTTAGAGAACGGGTCTTGCTCCGGGTTTCACCTATGAAGGGCGTTATGAGGTTCGAAAAGAAGGGCAAGTTGAGCCCAAGGTTTATTGGTCCCTTTGAGGTGTTGCGGAGAATTAGAGAGATTGCTTATGAGGTTGCCTTACTTCCCAGTCTAGCAGGAATTCATCCAGTATTCCACGTTTCTATGCTCCGAAAGTACCACGGTGATCCGGCTAATGTATTGGATTTCAACTCAGTCCAGTTGGACAAGGATCTATCTTATGTTGAGGAGCCAGTGGCTATTCTGGATGGGCATGTGCGAAAGCTGAGGTCAAAGAACATTGCTTCCGTGAAGGTTCAGTGAAGGGGTCATCCGGTCGAGGAGGTGACTTGGGAGACCGAGCAGGATATGCGCAACTGTTATCCTCATCTTTTCACCACTTCAGGTATGTCTCTATGCTCGTTCGAGGACGAACAATTATTTTTGGAGATAGAGGATGTAATGACCCGGCCGGCTGTTTTGAGAGTAATAGCCCTGATCCCCTATTTACTACTTCTCCCATATCTATTCCTACTATTGTGACTTGCCGGGAGGTTTCGTTTTGGTTTTTGGAGTGTTTTGGGACACTTAGTCCCTAAATGGAGGTTTAAGCCTTAGAATTTGGATCGTAGTCAGAACTGTGTGAAGATGACTCCGGAATGAAGTTTCGTCGGTTTTGTTATCTCCGCTGGGTGATTTTGGATTTAGGAGCGTGTCCGGATTGTGTTTTGGAGGTCCGTATCTTACTTAGGCTTGAAATGACGAAAGTCAAATTTTTGGTGATTTGGACCGGTAGTGGAAATTTTGATATCGGGGTCAGATTCCAATTCTGAAAGTTGGAGTAGGTCCGTAATGTTGAATATGACTTGTGTGCACAATTTGGAGTCAATCAGATGTGGTTTGGTTGGTTTCAGCATTGGTTGTCGAATTTGGAAGTTTCAAGTTCTTTAAGTTTGAATCGGAGGATGATTTGTGATTTTAGCGTTGCTTGATGTGGTTTGAGGGATCAACTAAGTTTGCATGATGTTTTAGGATTGGTTGGTATGTTTTGATGAGGTCCCGAGGGCCTCGGGTGAGTTTCGGGTGCTTAACAGGTGAAAGCTTGGACTTAGAAGAATTTCTGGCATACTGGTTTCTGGTGTTTTCGCACCTGCGGTGGGGAGTCCGCATGTGCGGCCCCGCAGAAGCGAGGCTGGGATCTCAGGTGCACCTTTAGGCCTGGGAGTCAGTGGTCGCAGATGCAATGAGTGAGCCGCAGGAGCGGAGCTGCATCTGCGGAAGGGTAGTCGCAGATGCGGAGATGAGAAGGACCCAAGGTTCCGCAGAAGCGGACGAGTAGACGCGAAGGTGCGGACTCTGAATTTTTAATGAAAACTCGTAGGTGCGGAGTCCTAGCCGAAGAAGCGGCACCGCAGGTGCGATGATGAGGTTGCAGGAGCGGGTTCGCTGGGCAGAAAAGAGAGAATTTCGAGGGCTTGATTCATTTCTCCATCTTTTGGACTTGGGAGCTCGAAAATTGGCGATTATTTGAGGGATTTTCAGAGAGAGCTTTGGGTTAACGATTCCTAACTCGTTTTTGGTTGTATTTCATTAATCTATAGTTATTTTCTCCATTTAATTTCGGATTTGGATTGAAAAGTTGGGTAAAAGTGGGAAACGTTCCCTAACCAAATTTCTGAGCTTTGATTGGGATTTAGACGCCAGATTTGGATAATATTGGTACGAGTGAACTCGTGAGTGAATGGACGTTCATATTTTGTGATTTTTACCCGATTCCGAGACGTGGTCCAGGGTCGACCTTTTAGGGCGAATTTCAGATTTTTTGTTAAAGTATTGATTTCATTAATTAGATGAGTCGATTATGGTTGTATTTATGATCTGTAATTGCTTTTGGCTAGATTTGGTCCATTCGGAGCCGGATATTCGTGGGATAGGCATTGTTGCCGATTGATTGAGCTTGGTTCGAGGTAAGTGACTTGCCTAACTTTGTGTGGGGGAACTCCCAGTAGGATTTGTACTATTTTTGATATATGAGCACCGTGTACGTGAGGTGACGAGTACGTACACGGGCTAATCGTGTAAAAACCCGATTTTTCTACTAAGTAATAACCTGATTTCTTTCTTATTTGAGTTTCATCAACATGTGCAGTATCCTGCTAGATTAGAATAATGTTCCTACTTGCCTTAACTATTTACTTGAACTACGTGCATCATGTTTAGTGAATTTACATGTCTTTCCTTAACTGGTACTTAGGTTGAAGTAAAGAATTTCGTGTCGTAACTATTGAATTCTATTATTTCGTTGCATTTATACTTTGGGGCTACATAATAGTATTCCGAGAGATCCCCCATGTACTTCATATTTACTTTGGGACTACGGAATGATATTTCGGGAGATCCCCCTGCACTGCATATTTACTTTGGGACTACAGAACGGTATTTCGGGAGATCCTTCTGTGTTGCATATTTACTTTGGGACTACAGAACGGTATTGCGGGAGATCCCCCTGTCTTGCATATTTACTTTGGGACTACAGAACGGTATTCCGGGAGATCACCCTGCATATTTACGTTTGGGACAACGAGACGGTATCTCGGGAGATCCCCTGTTGTTATCTCCGTGTACTGAGCTGTTATCTTCTATGATTTCATTCTTGTTAAATTTCAGTCTTTATTTTACTGCGATATTTCATTCTATCTTGTGTTATTATATATATACCAGTAGGGCCTTGACCTGACCTCGTCACTACTCGATTGAGGTTAGGCTTGGCACTTACTGGCTACTGATTGTGGTGTACTTATGCTAGTCTTCTGTACATATTTTTCGTGTGCAGATTCAGGTGCTCCTTATCAGCCGCACTATCAGTGATCCGGGACAGCTTTGGAGATTTTAAGGTATATCTTCCGCGTCCGCAGACCTTAGAGTCCCCTTCTACTCTTTCTCATGTCCATTATCTTCTGTATTTTTCCTTTGTTAGACTCTGATCTATAGAGACACTAGATTTTTCTTTTGTAGTTTGTGATTCATGATGTTTCGAGTTTTGGGATTGTTGTGTATTTTTGAATAGTTGGTTATTGTGCATGCTAAGCGGCATGGTACCCAGTTATGTTGTTATTGCTATAGTTAGTGGTTAAATTTATGTTTTCATTCATTATTCCGCAAATGTTATGCTTACCTAGTTGTAGAGACTAGGTGCCGTCACGACATCATACGGAGAAAAATTTGGTCCGTGACAATTAAGTGTCGATGTCGACCCCTCGTCACTACTTCTTCGAGGTTAGACTTGATACTTACTGGGTACATATTGTTTATGTACCCACGCTACACTTCTGCACTAACCGTGCAGGATCTGAGGCAGGTGCATCTGGCGATGTCCCAGCGCGCATCTCTGTTACCTTGAGACCTAGTGGTGAGCTATTTTCTGAGCCGTTCTGCAACACCTAGAATCTCTCTTTTGTATTCATTTTCTGTCTATTTTATTTCAGACAGTAGTTATAGTTTTGTATATTCTACTAGTGTTCATACACTTGTGGCACCAGGTCTTGGCACATACACTAGTGGACTTAATGGTTTTGGAGTGTCATTATTATTATGATTGCTCTCAGCTGCTTTTGTTTTATTTATTTAAATCTGCTGCTACTAAATTTTTAATAAATGGGAATTTAATTACTTGGAACCCTATTTAAAAAGAGTAATCATGTAGCTAGTCCACTGTTGGCTTACCTAGCGACGACGCTGGGCGCCATCACGGCCTATAGGGAAAATTGGGTCGTGACACAAATCACTCACAGAAATTCAAAAATAACCCAAAATTATATTCATGTCCAAGCATACCTCTAATATACAAATACCATTTTCACTTGAAATATTTTTCACTATTTTCTAGAATTTTACAATTCTTATATCCAAACGCCTCCTAAATTTATTGAGAAAGAGAGCAGTATAATAGTGCATAGTTATTTTCCTTTGTTACAGGTACAAAATTGATCGAAATTACATTTTCTTTATTAGTATTGATGATAACAATTACAAGAAATTGAAAATAATTTTTAAGGTTTATTCATCATATTTTTAATATAATCCCAAAATAATTCGTTAATGACCACATGAGCCTATTTATTCTTGAGAGTGAAAAGCATTATCTACTGCAAGAATTTCATTGAATTTAGCAAACTGATTTTGTTAAATTTGAGTTTTGTTCTCTCTTGGATGGGGTGGGATGTGAGGTCCATGTGAGGCTGCACAAAGAAAGTATGTGGTGATGGCTGATGATACAAGTAAAGGTGCCTAAGTAAGGTTCTCTATCAACCAATCATATAGCTCTATTTCAACTGTAATGACCAAATACCCCTCAGAAGCTCAAGCAGACATGTCGTCCAGCTGTCTGCTAACTCCCTCTTATTAGATAGTAGAATTAAAAAGAAAGAAAAATCACCAACGACCCAAAAATTAGCAATTAAACCACAAAATCTTCACCACGTTTATTCTGCCAATCTCCCCTATCCTTTATTAATAAAGATATCGTACCCTTCATATTTTCGATTCCAATGATATCCAATAGAATATTATTAATGAGTTAATATTTACCTATAATCAATGAAAGACTAGAATATAAACCTTTGAAAATATTTAGTTGAAGCATAAACATAATCTAACAACGAAAATGTAAACTGAGATTTAATGTTGTGAATCCTAATACCTTACATACAAGACGCATTTTTTAAATAATAATGTCAATTTTAAGAAGCTTTTATTCAATACATGAGTACAGGCGTATCGCGTGTACTCTAAGGTTAGTATTAAAAGCACGAAGACCCTTACTGAAATATCGTTCGCTTTTTTTAGAGAAATCATCACTCTATGGCTACTCGGGCAAAATTATGGCCCTACTTTCCATAATCTACCCTTTTTAGCCGTTATTAGCAATTTAATATCGACTTATAGCCAAAACCCTAAAATTCCATTCTTTCTCCTCTCTCTCTCCCTCTCTCTCTCCCTCCTTCAACCTTCTTTTCTTTCTCTTGTTATCTTCTCCCTTTTTCACTCCTACCTTTTTTTTCTTCTTTCCTTCTCTTCCTCTATAACGACACCAACACTATTTTTTTTTTAATTTTCTCTCTCTTTTTATTTTTACAATTTCCTCCTCCCTCACGTAAATGAAAATAAATACTATCTTCTTTGTGTAATTTCCGGCCAAATTTTGACGGTGGTTGTCACCTTCTTCACTTTCTGTCCACTTTTAGATATGGTATTGCATGATACTTTTTTGGATGAATTTTATGAGAAGATGAGAAATAGAGGAAATAAAATAGTCACTGCCGGAGAAAAACTTTTTTCTGCCAAGTTGGTTGTCCTCCATTACTGTCAAATGCTCCTTTATTTATATATCATGTAATTCTTGTATAAAAAATGTTTAATATGTCTATAATCACTGTGTATACATTATACACCGATGATACATTTATTATACACGTATTATATAAAATTGGACGTGAAAAATTACAGTGGCTACGGTGAGTATTGACAATATTATATATAATATGTATAATTATGTACGCATATTTGTATGAAAAGTTTTTTTATACTGACAAAATGCATATACACTATTGATACACATTTAATGTTCATATAATTTTGTATATAAAGTGTATCTACATTGTATAATATATATACAGTGTGTATATAATTTAGAATATGTATATAAAGTGAATAATTAATATATCTTTTGTATATAAAGTATATAATCTTTCTCTCACAAATACTCTCATCGTTTCTTTCTTTTTCTCTTTTAGATCTTATTTCTTTAGGTTTAATAGTCTGTTTATATAATATATAAAAATCATTTATACATTTCCTTTTATTTTTTTCTTCTTCTCATTCCTACTTTATTATTTCTTCTTCTTTTTTGTAATAAATGTTATATATAAATTCTCAGTCTTTCACTTTTTTCTCTTTTAGTTAATTCTTAAAATTTGTATAAAAGTTATAATTTTGTATAAAAATTGTATATACACTTATATAAAGTTGTATATACATGGTACTTGTATATTGATTTTATATAGAACTTGTAAAGACACTGTTATACAATGTTAAAAATTATATATGCAATGTATACTACATTTTGCAGTGTGTCATTTATGTATATTGAGTGTATCCGAGTATGTTTGTGTATCTAAAGTATATCTTGTATACATTGTGAAATGTACATATCTCTCTCTCTCACACACATAATCTCGTTATATGTGTATATTGTTTCTTCCTGAGTTGAGTTTTTAAGTAAGTTTTTCTCTTTTGATTTTTTTTAAGTTCACCATCTTTTTAGACTTTTGACCGAATTATTCTGTTTGTGTAATTGAAAACTTAGAGTCTAATACTAGGGAGCCACCTGCTCCGGGGTATGAGTAGCGGGAGTCTATGCTCCTCCTCCAGCCCGAGAGATGGCAGGTGCCACCGGAAAGTTACCGGTCTGGGCCACACTCTCCATAAGACCCACCAAACGGACTACGGAATCCTGAAGCACTGGAGTGACTATGAACCCCTCCGGGACCTGCGCTGGTCCTATGGGTACAGTATGACCTGGAACCTCCTCGTCAAAATCTACCTGAGGCTCCACTGCGGGTGCTGTTGCTCGATCTCTAGGCTGAGCTCTGCATCGGCCTCTGGCGCGACCTCGGCCTCGACCTCTGTTCCTGGTCTTAGCTTCCATTGGGGGCTCTGGCTCATGTCCTGCTGCCGATGTCGTGCGTGTTCTCGCCATCTGCGAGAGAATAAGAATAGAATGGTTCAATCATCAATGATTGAATAAAATCGCACGATAGAGAAGGAAATGAGTGAAATTTTTTCTAAATTCTATAGCCTCAAGGAGATAAGTACAAACGTCTCTATACCGATCCTCCAGACTCTACAACGCTTGCTCATGATTCATGAGACTTAGGCAACCTATTGCTCTGATACCAACTTGTCACGACCCATAATTCCTACACCGACGGGATCATGATGGCGCCTAATATTTCACTTGCTAGGCAAGCCAACGTTAGAGAATCATTAACCATTTTTAGCAAACTTCAAATACGATGACAATAAAGAAACTGAATAGTCTGAAACAAGGTAAATAATCTAATAAGTGACGAAATCCAAATACAAACCCCATATCTGGTGTCACGATTACATGAGCCTCTATGATACTACAAATAATGATCTGAAATAAATATAACTGTCTGAATCAAATGAACAGCTAAAAGAAGTAGAATGGGACTTCAGAGTTGCGTACGCTGTACAACTATACCTCAAGTTTCCTCTGGGTAGCTGGATCCGAGCAAGTCTACGATACGCCGCTGGGACCAACTCCGGTATCTGCACAAGAAGTGCAGAGTATAGTATGAGTACAACCAACCCCATGTTTAATGACCCGATCGATCGTTTTGAGCTCTAGCGTATCATTTGGAGGTTTGAGGACTTGAGTAGCTTCACCTAATATTTTATAACTTGTACGCCTTGTCAGAATCGAATTTCAGGAAGTTCGGAGTTGATTCAGATGGAAAATTCTCAATTCGGAAGGTTTAGGTTGGAAGAGTTGACCAATGTTTGACTTTTGAGTAAACGACCTCAGAATTGGGATTTGAAGGTTCCAATAGGTTCGTATGATGATTTTTAGACTTGTGCGTATGTTCGGGCTGAGTATCGGGTGGTCCGAAAATATTTTGGTGCTTATTGTGGAAAGTTGGCATTTTGAAGGTTTTAAAATTTCCTAAGATTGATTTGAAGTGACCTTTGATTTTATTGATGTCCCGTTAGGATTCTGAGCCTTGGAATAGGTTCGTATCGTGATTTGTGACTTACACGTAAAGTTTGGTATCATTCCGGAATGTTGAAGTGTGATTCTGATGCATTCGCGAAGTTTGAAAGTTGAAAGAAGGGTTTTGATCGTCGATTTGTAGGCTGGATGTTGTTTGGTGTATTTTAGGCTTCGATCAAGTTTGCATCATGTTTTGGGAATGGTTGGTATGATTGGAAGGGGTCCCGGGGGCCTCGGTTGGGTTTCAGATGGGCTACGGGTCATTTCACCATGTTTGAGTTGTTATTTTTGAGATCTGGTGCATCCTTCTTCGCGATCGCGAAGAAAGGGCCGCGATCGCGTAGAAGGGGCCGCGATCGCGAAGAGCAAAGTGCTGTTCCAGTCCTCGTGAATCGCGAACGCGGAAGGAAATTCGCGATCACGTAGAAGGAATTTCTACTGTCAGTGGTTTGACTTCGGGAATTTATATCTTATAATCTATAAAGAATTCAGGGATGATCCAAAAACTAAAGTTGTAGTCCTTTAAATCTAGTTTTCAGAAAATAAACCGTTTATCATTTGGAATTTCGTACAAAATTTTATGGATATTATACTGAAGGGTGTTTGTGAAGAGGAAACAAAATTTGTACATCGCGATTGCGAGGTTTTGGCCGCGATCGCGATGAAGGAAATAATGCTGGAACTTTTGTTAATCGCGATCGCATGGATAACGACTGTGATAGTGAAGAAGGAGGCCTGGAAAGTATATTAAACATCGAATTTTGAGATTTTGAGCTCATTTCTTCACTTTTAAGTTTTTGGAGCTCATGTGGGTCTGGGTTGATTCTTGAAGATTGTTTTCGCCATATATCACAAGGTAAGTTATTCCTACTTGTTTCGAGTTAAATACATGGGTTATATATGGATTTTAACATGAAAATTTGATAGAAATTATGAAAGTTTTGGAAAAAAACCTAGAAATGGTATTTTTAGATTTTGACCATGAAATTTGACTTGAAAATAGGAATAAATTATATATTTGAGCTCGTGTATTATGGGTAATCTTTATCTTTGAACATTTTCGGAATCCGGGAAAGTAGGCCCGAGGGTTGACTTGGTTGATGTATTTAGCAAAGTTGAAAATTATTGTAAACTGATTAATTATGAGTATGAGAGTATATTTGTATTGGTTTGCACGTTATTTGACTAGTTTCTGATCGATGGGCATTGGTTTGAGGTGTTAAAGAGGCGTTGGAGTCGGTTATGGAACTTCGTTGTGAGGTAAGTCTCCTATCTAATTTTGTGAAAGAGAATCTGCCCCATAGGTATTAAAATTGTTATGTGCCACTAGTTGTGGGTGCTACATACGCATGAGATGACGAGAGTCCGTACGTAGCTAAAATCATGTTTATGTCCGGGTAGACTTACGGCTTTATCATGTAATATTTGAATTATTTGAACTCATTTTGCTAGCTTAATTAAGTGAATTTATAATTGAAATTGATTTGAGAATATATTCGGCCGAGCTTTATCACCTTGAGTTGTTTGGCGAGATATTTGATAAATGATAAAAGTCATGTTTACTTTATGTTCCTGCACCTGTGTTGTAAACACATGACTCGTACTTAAATAAGTTTCTTCCTTTCCTACGGATCAGACCGAAAGCCTCGACAGTATATTGATATGCATCTTTGGTTCGCACCGATCGACCCTCAGTAGTGTACACACCACTGTCGATCGGGCCGTACAACCTCGCCATAATCATGCGTTATACCGCTAGCAGTCCGGATATTCACGAGATCCCTCTTCTATTGAGGCCTGGCATTTCAATGGTATTCCTTATCCGTTTGAGATTTTACTTGATATTTCTGATCTGTTGAGATGGCACATGAGATTTGAGAGATTTATATCGTTAAAATAATATTTTGGAGGATTATGTTAGTTATAGATTTTATCTCACTACTACTGCTGTGCTTTATATCTGTTATGAGTTATCATATTGATTTATTGGACCACTAGTAAGTGTTGATATCTATCCCTCGTCACTACTTCTCTGGGGTTAGGCTAGATACTTACTGAGTACGCATTGATTTACGTACTCATGCTAAACTTTTACGCTAAATGCGCAGGATTTGACATGTTCATTTGGTGGCCATATTGGCGCGTAGGCGCAACTGCTGAGAGGACATTATGGTGAGCTGCTTTCTATGCTACGTACCGCAGCCCACAGAGTCTTCATCTTATTTATTTACTTTATCCTGTCTATTTTATATTTCAGACAGATGTTGTACTATTATTGCACTCTTTAGTAGACACTCATGCACTTGTGACACCGGGTTTTGGGATGTTCTAGAAGTTGTTTGTGGTTTTGCTTAGCATTTACACAGTTTTATTATCTAATCTATTTAAACTGTAAGTTTCCATGATTTTAATGCGTTGATTTCTTTATCTAATAAAATTTACGATTTCGAAAATAATAAAATGCATAATTAAGTTGGTAGACTGTTGGCTTGCCTAACGTCGGCATTGAGTGCCATCACGACCTATAATGAATTTTGGGTCGTGATAGATTGATATCAGAGCACTAGGTTCACTTAGGTCTCACGAGTCATAAGCAAGTCTAGTAGAGTCTTACGGATCGGTACAGAAATGTCTACACTTATCTTCGAGAGGCTACATGGCTGTTAGGAGAACTTCCCATCCTTGATTCCTCATCGTGCGATATGATTTCGTTAACCAACCGCTAGTTTGAATTAGCTACATGGCTAAGGCGGGTCACTTATATTAACTTGTACGCAATAATAATAATAATAATAATAGATTTGAATTGGTTACATGGCAAAGGCGGGTCACTTACATTAACCTGTATGCAATAATAATAATAATAATAATAATAATAATAATAATAATAATAATAATAATAATAATAATAATAACAGAAAAGACAAGAATAGTAGTAAAGCAGGTAACTCATATCAACGAAACTCAAATCAACCAGCAGAGTGTCCCGAATAACCAGTCATATGACTCATCTCAACAACCGAAGCCAATCCAATAATTACGTAAAATATAACTTTTATCAACATGTTGCGGCGTATAACCCGATTCCACAATATCAACTTTAAACTATTCGCTGTGGCGCGCAACCCGACCCCACCATATAATCGTCTGTCAATATCATAGTCCATCCTTATTCCGACATTTCAATTCATTAGCTTTCAATTTCCGTTGTGGCGTGCAACCCACTACCCAAACAATGTCCATTAACAATAGTAACTCAATAACTAATATTTACAAGAAATCATACATTAAAAGAACAAATGTACGAGCAATGGAGAATAATATGATAATCAAAGAGACTCGAACTACTCGGATGTCTCAACTTTACCAACTCAACGGTATCTACTTTTAACAATATGTACAAGTGAAACTACTTCAATGAAGGAAACAATTAATATGAAACTATAAGACAACAAGGCATTAGACAATTTAGATATATGAGGGAAATAAATAGAGACAAGTAGTAAATAATTATGGAATCAGGGAGGAGATGGACAATTTAATACAAGAAATACTAAATAGAAAGTAGCAATTATGGCATGAAAATCAAATAAGCATGTAGCAATTAAGTCATGAAACAAGACATAATATGAAGCAATGAATATAGGAAAAATAAGTAATGTAACGGTTAAGTCATGGAATAAAGTAATTAATGAAATACAGGAAAGAATGGAAATAAGTAATTTGACGGCGTATATACACTCGTCACCTCGCATATACACCACTACATATGTAATTCATATAGCACATAGCTCAAATGTTCCTAATTCCCTCAAATCAAGGTTAGACCCAATACTTACCTCACTCCGCAAGCAAATCAAAGCTCTACCGGGGTCTTTCCTCTAAAATTCGCCTCCAAACATATCGAATCTAACCAAAATCGACTCAATAACATCAAGTAATGCTAGAAATATCAATTACAATACATAAAGTTAATATCTTTATACTTTTCCCAAAATGTCAACCCCAGGCCCGCTTTGTCAAAACCTGAGATTCGGACCAAAACCCAATTATCCATTTACACCCGAGCTAGATTATGTAATTAGTTTTGGAATCCGACCTCAATTTGAGGTCTAAATATCAATTTTACAAAACCCCCCAATTCTTCCCAAATCTCTAATTTTCTACCATTAAAGAACATAGATTAAGGTTAGAATTTAATGGGTGTTGATGAAAATGGAAGAAAATAAGTTAAATGCACTAACCTATGAAAGGGTGATGAAATTTCTCCTCCAAATCACCTCTAGGCCGAGCTCTAATGAAAATATGGTGAATAATGGGTGAAATCCTATGTTTGAAATATTTTAAAGTCTGGGAGTCATGTGTTCATCGCGTTCGCGAGAAACCTGATGCGATCGCGAAGCAGCATCAGCCAAAGACCTACGCGTTCGCGAGGGAATGCATGCGTTCGCTATGGTCTGTCCCCCCTGGCCATCATGTTCGCGTAGAGCAAACCCCAGATCCCCTCCCAAGACCTTTGCTCTTCGCATTCGCGTAGTGCTGGTCACGTTAAGAACATGAAATTTCTCAACTAGACGTCCGAATTACGTCAAATCAACTCCGTTTTGTACTAGATTTTGTAGACAAGTGTTAAATATTGTAACGAACTTATACCAAGTTCCAGAACTAAAATCTCGCCCCGGTAATAATAAAGTCAAACTATGATCAAACTTAGAAATTCTTTAAAGCTTTAAATTACTTATTTTCAACAAATTACATTAAAACAAGTTAGGGACTTCGGAATTCGATTACGGGCATATCCCCATATCCCAAATCACGATACAGACCCACCGGGACCATCAAAACACTGATCCGAATCCGTTTGCTCAAAACGTTGATCGAAGTTAACTCAAATGAGTTTTAAGGCACGATTTTACATTTTCATCAATTTTCTCATAAAAATCATACGAAAAAAGACACGGACTGTGCACGCAAATCGAGGAAGACTAAACGGAGGTAATCGAGGTTTCAAAACACAAAATGAGGGCTAAAACTGAAAATGACCTATCAGGTCATCACATTCTCCACCTCTAAAACAAACGTTCATCCTCTAACGGACATAGAAAGGTACATGGACGGGTGAAAAAGTGTAGATATCTACTCTGCATCTGACTCGGACTCTCACATGGCTGCCTCGATCGGCTGACCGCTCCACTGTACTCGAACTGAAGGATAACTCTTAGACCTAAACTGCCAGGCCTGCCGGGCTAGAATAGTCACCAGCTCCTCTTCATAAGTCAAATCCTTGTCCAGTTGGACCGAGCTAAAATTTAACACATAGGACGGATCACTGTGATACTTTCGGAGCATGGAGACATGGAACACCGGATGGACTGCTGATAAACTAGGTGTCAATGCAAGCTTGTAGGTCACCTCACCCACTCTCTTAAGAATCTCAAAGGGTTTGATATACCTAGGGCTCAACTTTCCCTTCTTTTCGAACCTCATCAAACCCTTCATGGGTAAAATCCGGAGCAATACCCTCTCTCCAACCATGAATGCAACATCACAAACTCTACGGTCGACATAACCCTTCTGCCTACACTGAGCGGTGCAAAGTCGATCCTGAATAATCTTGACCTTATCCAAAGCATCTTGTACCAAATCCGCACCTAGCAACCGAGCCTCCCCCAACTTGAACCATCCAAGTGGTGAACGACACCACCTCCCGTGTAATGCCTTATAAGGAGCCATCTGAATGCTCGACTGGTAGTTATTGTTGTAGGCAAACTCCGCTAGAACTGATCCCAAGAACCCCCCAAAATCCATAACACAGGCGCGAAGAATATCTTCCAATATCTGAATAGTGCGCTTGGACAGCCTGTCCGTCTGGGGATGAAATGTTGTATTCAACTGAACTTGCATGCCCAAATCATGATGTACGACCCTCCAGAAGTACGAGGTGAACTGCGTACCTCGATCAAAAATGATAGACATGGGCACACCGTGAAGTCAGATGATCTCGCGGATGTAGATCTCATCTAACCGCTCTGAAGAATAGGTGACTTCCACTGGAATAAAATGTGCCGACTTGGTCAACCTGTCCACAATGACCCAAACTGCGTTGAACTTCTTCCGAGTCCGTGGGAGATCAACAACAAAATCCATAGTTATACTCTCCCACTTCCATTCGGGAATCTCTAACCTTTGAAGCAAACCACTAGGCCTTTGATGCTCGTACTTGACTTGCTGACAATTTAGACATCAAGCTATATATGCAACTATTTCCTTCTTTATCCTCCTCCACCAATAATGCTGCCACAAGTCCTTATACATCTTAGCGGCACTCAGATGAATAAAATACCGGGAACTCTGGGCCTCCTCAAGAATCAACTCCCGAAGCCCATCCACATTGGGCACACAAATACAACACTGCATCCGTAAAATCCCATCCTCCCCAACAGTAACCTGCTTGGCACCACTGTGCCACACCGTGTCCTTAAGGACAAGTAAATAGGGATCATCATACTAAAGCTCTCTGATGCGATCATACAAGGAAGACTGAGAGACTGTGCAAGCTAGAACACGACTGGGCTCCGAAACATTTAACCTCACGAACTGATTGGCCAAATCCTGAACATCTGCTTCAAGCGGTGTCTCGCCAACTATGATATATGCAAGGTACCCATACTCACTGCCTTTCTACTCAAGGCATCGGCCACCACACTGTCCTTCTTGGGATGATACAAAATGGTAATATCATAGTCCTTCAACAGATCCAACCATCTTCTCTGCCTCAAATTGAGATCTTTTTGTTTGAACAGATATTATAGACTACGATGATCAGTAAATACCTCACACGAGACACCGTAAAGGTAATGCCTCCAAATTTTCAGCACATGAACAATGGCTGCCAATTCTAAGTCATGAACAGGGTAATTCTTCTCATGAACCTTCAACTGCCGCGACACATATGCAATCACTCTACCATCCTGCATCAATACTACACTGAGCCCAATACAAGATGTATCACAATACACCGTGTAAGATCCTGAACCTATGGGCAACAACAACACTGGTGTCATAGTCAATGCAGTCTTGAGATTCTGAAAAATTAACTCACACTCATCTGACCATCTGAATGGGGCACCCTTCTGGGTCAATCTAGTCAATGGGACTGCTATGGATGAAAATCCCTCCATGAAACGGCGGTAATAACCCGCCAAACCCAGGAAACTCCGGATCTCCATAGTTGAAGTAGGTGTAGGCCAGTTCTAAACTACCTCAATCTTCTTATGGTCCACCTTTATGCTCTCTACCGATACCATATTCCCCTAAAAGGTGACTGAGTCTAAACAAAACTCGCACTTTGAAAACTTGGCATATAACTGACTATCCCTCAAAGTCTGAAGTACAATCCGAAGATGCTCATGCTCCCTTTGACTGCAGGAGTAGATCAACATATCATCAATGAACAGTCATAAAAGAATCCAAGTAGGGCTTGAACACCCGGTAGCTGATCAAATAAGTCATCAATCCTCCACAACGGATACTTATTCTTGATAGTGACCTTGTTCAACTACCGATAATCTATACACATCCTTATTGATCCATCCTTCATCTTCACGAACAACACGGGTGCACCCCAGGGCGAGACACTAGGTCTAATGAAGCCCTTATCAAGAAAATCTTGCAACTGCTCCTTCAATTCCTTAAACTCCGACAGGGCCATATGGTATGGTGGAAAAGAAATGGGCTTAGTGCCCGGAGCCAAATCAATACAGAAATCAATATCCCTGTGAGATGGTATCCTCGGAAGATCTGCAGGAAATAACTCTGGAAACTCGTGAACAACTAGTACTGAATTCGTGGAAGGAATCTCTGTACTAGAATCACGGACATAAGCTAAATAATCTAGACATCCCTTCTCGACCATACGTCGAGCCTTCACATAAGAAATAACTCTGCTGGTAGAGTGGCCAGGAGTCCCTCTCAATTATAATCGAGGAAACCCCGGCAGGGCTAAGGTCACCGTCTTGGTGTGACAGTCTAATATAGCATGGTAAGGTGACAGCCAATCCATACCCAAGATAACATCGAAGTCCATCATATCAAGAAGTAGAAGGTCTACGCTAGTCTCAAGATTCCCAATAGAAACCACACACGAGCGATACACACGATCTACAATAGTAGAATCTCCCACAGGCATGGACACATATACATGAGCACTCAAAGAATCACGAGGTACAATCAAATATGAAGCAAAATAGGATGACACGTAGTAATAAGTACATCCTGGATCAAATAGAACTGAAGCATCTCTATGGCAAACTGGAATAATACATATGATATCAGTGTCCGATGACTCAGCCTCGAGCCTAATTGGGAAAGCATAGCATCTGGGCTGGGCTCCACCACTCTAAACTCCGCCCCTCGGGCGACCCCTGGCTAGCTGGCCTCCACCTCTAACATCCTGACCCCCACCTCCAGTGGCCTGACCTCCATCTCTAACAACCTGACCCTAGTTGGCTATGCGGGCTGTGGGGCAACTGATGCCGGTATGATGGCACGAGAACGCTGCTGAGATCTACTGCTCAACAATCTAGGACAATACCTCCTGATGTGACCTATGTTCCCACATTCAAAGCACCCCTTCGGCTGCTGAGGCTACTGAAACGAGGACTGACCCTGAAGGTCCGAATAGCCGTTGTAGTAACTTTGGAGTGGCGGTGCGCTAATAGGAGCTGAATGTGTACTGAATGCTGGCTGCATAGAACGAGACCCATAAGAACCACGACCGGCCGAAGCACCATGGGCTACCTGAAGAGCTGATTAAAATGGCCTAGGAGAATGGCCTCTACCAAAAGAACCCCTGCCTCCAGATATGTCACCACTGAACCCACCCAAATAGAGAGGCCTCTTATTTGACATCGGCCCCCTCTCCTGAGCACGAACTAGCTCGATCTGTCTAGCAATATCTACGACAATCTGTAAAGAAATATCACTCCCTGTCTACTTGGACATCTGAAGCCTGATATTGTAAGTGAGTCCATCAATAAATCTCCTCACTCTCTCCCTCTCAGTAAGAAGCAAGATAATGGCATGGCGAGCTAGGTCCACAAATCGAATCTTGTACTGGGTAACAGTCATACTACCCTGCTGAAGACGCTCAAACTGCCTGTAGCAATCCTCTCTCATAGTGACAGGGATGAACTTCTCTAGAAATAGCTGTGAGAACTGGTCCCAGGTAAGTGCAGGCAAACCAGATGGTCTAGTCAACATATAATCTCTCCACCATCTCCTAGCAGAACTAGTCATCTAAAATACTGCAAAATCAACCCCATTAGTCTCAACTATACCCATGTTGCGCAACACTTCGTGGAAACAGTCCAAAATATCATGTGGGTCCACATAAGATGCACCACTAAAATGAACAGGAAAAAGCTTGGTGAACTTATCCAACCTCAACAAAGCCTTAGAAAACAAAGCAGGCCTATCACCGGCCTGTGCCACAACAACCGGCTGAACTACCCTAACTGGCGGGGCTGCTGGAGTCTGATACTGGGGAGCCACCTGCTCCATGGTATGAGTAGCGGGAGTCTGTGCTCCTTCTCTAGCCCGAGAGACTGTTGGTGCCACCAAAAAGGTACCGGTCTAGGCCACACTCTCCATAAGGCCCACCAAACGGACTACGGTGTCCTAAAGCACTGGAGTGGCTATGAACCCCTCCAGGACCTGAGCTGGTCCGACGGGTATAGTCTGAGCTGGAACCTCCTCGTCAAAATGTACCTGAGGCTCCACTGCGGGTGCTACTGCTCGATCTCTAGACTGAGCTCTACCTCTGCCTCGCCCTCTGGCGCGACCTCGGCCTCGACTTCTGTCCCTGGTCGTAGCTGCCATTGGGGGCTCTGGCTCATGTCCTGCTGCTGATATCGTGCGTGTTCCCGCCATATGTGAGAGAACAAGAATAGAATGGATCAATCATCAATGATAAAATAAAACCACACGATATATAAGGAAAAGAGTGAATATTTTCCTAAACTCTATAGCCTCAGGGAGATAAGTACAGATGTCTCCATACCGATCCTCCAGACTCTACTATGCTTGCTCATGATTCATGAGATCTAGGCAACCTAGTTCTCCGATACCAACTTGTCACGACCCAGAATTCCCACTCTTGGGATTATGATGGCGCCTAACATTTCACTTGCTAGGCAAGCCAACGTTAAATGTAATTATTAACCATTTTTAAACAATTTCAAATACGATGAGAATAAAGAAACTGAATGGTCTTAAACAAGGTTTATAAACTAGTAAGTGACCAAATCCAAATACAAACCCCGGATCTGGTGTCACGATTACATGAGCGTCTAAAATACTACAAATAATGGTCTAAAATAAACATAATTATCTGAAACAAATGAACAACTAAAAGAAGTAGAAGGGGACTTCAGAGTTATGGACGCTGTGCAGCTATACCTCAAGTCTCCTCTGGGTAGCTGGATCCGAGCAAGTCTACGGTACGCCGATGGGACCAACTTCGGCATCTGCACAAGTGCAGAGTGTAGTATGAGTACAATCGACCCCATGTACTCTGTAAGTGTCAAACCTAACATCGATAAAGTAGTGACAAGGCTAAGGCTGGTCACTTACATTAACTTGTACACAATAATAATAATAATAACAGAAAAGACAGGACTAGATGTAAAGCAGGTAACTCATATCCATGAAACTCAAATCAACCAGCAGAGAGTCTCGAATAACGAGTCATATGAGTCAACTCAACAATCGAGGCCAATCAAACAATTATAACAAATATAAATTTTATCAACATGTTGCGACGTGCAACCCGATCCCACAATATCAACTTTAAACTATCCATTGCAGTGCACAACCCGACCCCATCATATAATCATATGTCAATAGCATAGTCCATCCTTATTCCGACATTTCAATTCATTAGCTTCCAATTTCTGTTGCGGCTTGTAACCCGCTCCCCAAACAATGTCCATTAACAATAGTAACACAATAACTAAGATTTACAAGAAATCATACATCAAGAGAACAAATGTACGAGCAATGGATAATAACATGATAATCTAAGAGACTCGAACTACTCGGATGTCTCAACTTTACCAACTCAACGGTATCTACTTTTAACAATATGTACAAGTGAAACTACTTCAATGAAGGCAACGATTAATATGAAACTATAAGACAACAAGACATAAGACAATTTAGATATATGAGGGAAACAAATAGAGACAAGTAGTAAATAATTATGGAATCAGGGAGGGGATGGACAATTTAATACAAGAAATACTAAATGAAAATTAGCAATTATGGCATGAAAATCAAATAAGCATGTAGCAATTAAGGTATGAAACAAGACATAATATGAAGCAATGAAGATAGGAAAAATAAGTAATGTGACGGTTAAGTCATGAAATAAAGTAATTAATGAAATACGGGAAAGCATGGAAACAAGTAATTTGACGACGTATATACACTCGTCACCTCGCATATATGCTGCTACACATGTAATTCAGATAGCACATAGCTCAAGGGTTCCTAATTCCCTCAAATCAAGGTTAGACCCAATACTTACCTCGCTCCGCAAGCAAATCAAAGCTCTACCGGGGTCTTTTCTTCTAAAATCCGCCTCCAAACCAATCGAATCTAACCAAACTCGACTCAATAACATCAAATAATGCTAGGAAAATCAATTATAATACATAAAGTTAAGATCTTTATACTTTTTACAAAAAGTCAACCCCGGGCCCTCTTGGTCAAAACCCGAGATTCGGACCAAAACCCAATTACCCGTTCACCCCTGAGCCCGATTATGTTATTAGTTCCGAAAGCCGACCTCAATTTGAGGTCAAAAATCTCAATTTTACAAAAATCTCCATTTTTTCACAAATCTCTAATTTTCTACTATGAAATAACATAGATTAAGGTTAGAATTTAATGGGTGTTGATGGAAACGGAAGAAAACAAGTTAAAGTACACTAACCTATGAAAATGTGATGAAATTTATCCTCCAAATCGCCTCTAGGCTGAGCTCTAACGAAAAGATGGTAAAAAATGGGTGAAATCCCGTGTTTGAAATATTTTAAAGTTTGGGCATCAAGTGTTCATCACGTTCGCGAGACACCTGACGCGATCGCGAAGCAGCATCGGCCAAAAGCCTATGCGTTCGTGAGCCTTGGCTCGCATTCACGTAGAGCAAACCCAGATCCCCTCCCAGGCCCCTTGCTCTTCGCGTTCGCGTAGTGCTGGTCGCATTCGCGAAGGGTGATCCTACATCAGCTTCACGTTCGTGTACACAACCTCGCATTCGCATAGAGAAAAACCTCCCCCAACCCAGTTTACTCAGAAGAACACACCAGGAACTTACTCGATCTTCCCGGGCTCTAAACCAAACATGCATACAAGTGTAAAAATATCATACGAACTCGCTCGCGTGATCAAAATACCAAAATAACACCTAGAACTATGAATCGGACAACAAAAGAAATGCAATTTTCAATTAAACTTAAGAACATGAAGTTTCTCAACCAGACGTCCGAATCACGTCAAATCAACTTTGTTTTGCATCAAATTTTGCAGACAAGTCATAAATACTGTAATGAACTTATACCATGTTTCGGAACCAAAACGGACCCGGTAACAACAAAGTCAAACTACACTCAAACATAGAAATTCTTTAAACCTTTAAATTACTAGTTTTCAACAAATTACGTTAAATCAAGTTAGGGACTTCCGAATTCGATTCCGAGCATATGCCCAAGTACCAAATCACAATACGGACCCACCGGGACCGTCAAAATACTGATCCGTATCCGTTTGCTCAAATCGTTGATCGAAATCAACTCAAATGAGTTTTAAAGCACGATTTTATATTTTATCAATTTTCTCATAAAACCCTTCCGAAAAGAGACACGGACTGCTCATGCAAATCGAGGAAGGCTAAACGAAGCTAATCGAGATTTCGAATAGCAAAAATAAGGGATAAAACTGAAAATGACCTATCGGGTCATCACATTACACTAGGTAAGAATCCTATTATTTAAGTTGAAATTAATTAAAACCTTACCAAAAAATTTCAACTTCGTAGCTATTCGAAATAACATCTCCTTTTTGTCGACAAAAAAAAAAAAACGTCTCCTTGTATATGTGGTGCAGCTGGTGAAAGATACTTATTTTCCTTGCAGCTAATATTATTCTTCTCTTTTTATATTATAGCAAAATAAAAATAATAACCTAGGGAGCATAAAAGGAAAAGTAAAATGTTGAGAGCCCTGAATTGTGATTTTGTCCGAAGGTAGTAACAAAGAAATTTTAAAGTACTTAGGTGATATTTCCATTGGCTAACAGCCTGCAAATCAATTCTTTGAAAATGCGACACTCGTTTTTTACTAAGTTAGCAAAATATGATCAATATTATCTTTTAGCATAATTTAAACTATTTTTCTTAATATTTATTTTACAATTGAAAATATATTTTAAATAATATTTAAGTAATTTTTCAAATTTGTGCTCATTGATTCGGTGTACAAATATACTCTAAGTGAAATGTGATTAACTTATTCTTTCTTTTAATTGTATAAGTCCTCATAAATCACAATAAGACATTTGAAAACTTCTGGAGAACAAGAATTTTTCATTTATTGAGCTAGATAAATAGGGATGACATTCATCATTTTCAAGAATTTTTCTTTAACTTTTATTTTATAATTATATAATTCAAATACATTCTCTAATAATATTCACGTGATTATATTTAAAAATTATGTACTCATTGATAGGGGAACACGCGCAAAGCGCGTACTTGGAGAGTAGTACTATACTAATGTAACACCCCGAAAAAGTTCGAAGTACTTAAGCGCTATTAAGAAAGTTGATGTGCACTAATTATATTATTTTGTGTGCAGATGAGGACTATTAATATAATGGATATCAATCGGATTTGATAATAAGTATACGAGACATATTATAAGGGATGTGGGGTCTAAGGAGAGCCCTAAGTCCAAGTCAAGTTGGAAATTACATGATTGGCTAAAAGTTTCAAATGAGTACGCACAAGACCAAACTTTGGACGAAGATATCTACATATATGTAAGGCGTTGTGTGATGTATGACCTATCAAATTAAAGATCTTCGAGTCTAGTTTCTAACACTTCAAACTGTTTGTCATATGGACACTCCTGCAAGAAGTAAAGACTAAATTATCAAAGGCTGGAAGAATGTGATTCTGCGGCCAATTCTGCGACCGCAGAATCATTCTACGGGCCGCGGAAGTGGTATGCAGACTGCAGAATGGTCGCATAATTGACCAGTGCAGCCCAGTTCTGGGCATCAATTTTTCGATCCATTGTGCGACCCTTATACCCATTCTGCGGTCCATTCTGCGACTGCAGACCTGAATTCAGAGGGTTAATTTTTCTATTTTCATAACCCGACTCCATTTTGATAAATAGGCTTTGGGGATTATTTTGAAGCAAATATTTGATGATTTTAGAGAGAAGTGAGAGTGTTCTAGAGAGAGGAAGTAGATGAAGTATTTTATTCACCAAGATCTTGTTCAAGCCTTGAAATCCAACAAGGAAATCTCAAAAGATCTTCACTCAAGAGGTAAGATTCAAACCTCTAGTTTTCAATTTCGAATTTGGGATAAAAGATAGGTGATTGGGAGTATGATTCTTGGGTGTAAGAGTATTATGCATATATGCTTATACTAATAAGGTTTGTAGGAAGATTGTTGAGCTCAAATAAGTAAGGATTGGGTTGTGGAGTGAAGGAAATATTGCAGAAGAACCTTGTAAGCAAATTTTCACACCTAGTATTTGATAAAATGCTCAAATAAGCTGAAACCATGAATATCTTCTGTCACGACCCAAAATTTTGCACCGACGGGACCGTAATGGCGCCTAACATTTCACTTGCTAGGCAAGCCAATGTTAGAGAATCATTTACCAATTAATTATTTCCATTCAATAATTAACATTAATTAACTACAATGAAATATAACAAGTGTGGAATATCATAAAACTGTTTTAATTACTACCACCCGGATCTGGAGTCATAATTCACGAACATTCTAGAATTTACAATAAGTAATAGTCTGAAAGAAATACAACTGTCTGAATGAAAGAAAACAGTAAGACATAAAGGATAGACAGGGACTTCAAGATCTGTGAACGCCGACAGATCTACCTTGAGTCTCCGGACAACAGACCAGTAGCAAATCTCGATCAACCTGAGCCGGTATCAAAATCTTCATAGAAAGTGCAGAGTGCAACATCAGTACAACCGACCCCATGTACTGATAAGTGTCGAACCTAACCTCGACGAAGTAGTGACGAGGCTAAGGCAAGGCACCTACAGATCAACCTGTACAATTTAACAGTGTATATGCAAGTAACAGAAATGAAGAACTAAACAGGAAATGTCGGGAGGGGAACATACTGAGGGGGAATAAAAGATAAAGAACTACAACAAAGTGATCACCGGAGCAGTTAATATACCATGAATCAACAGGAATAGTGAATACAGTAAGGAAAAATGCACGACATCACTCTTCGTGCTTTTACTCTCAATCTCACCATAAAATAAATAGAAACGGCATGGCATCACCCTTCGTGCATTAACTCTCATATCATGGCACGGCATCGCCCTTCATGTATTAACACTCACAATATGGCACGACATCAACCTTCGTGCATTAACACTCACAATATGGCACGACATCACCCTTCGTACATTAACACTCTCCCTTACCATAATGCAATGCATAAATATCAACAGGGAGATAGAATAACAAGTAGAAACCTTACCTCAACATTTGGTTCCATAACATCAATCTCAACTTTGAAATAAAAACTCAATTATCACCAGAAAATCTGTAAACATGATAAGAACGATAAATTGAACAACACTAGTATAACATATCGCAATTAGGCATAGGAATGAGACAATATAAGAAAAACTGAGAAAACATGAAAAACAGGTAAATTTGGCGGCGCATAAGTACTCGTCACCTCACATATACGCCGCTCACATGAATTTCACTTAGCAAGTAATCTAAGGTTCCTAATTTCCTCAAGTCAGGGTTAGACACAACACTTACCTTGCTCCGAAGGCCATTTAATTCTCAATCATAGCTTTTTCTTTGGAATTCACCTCCAGACCACTCGTATCTATTCAAAAATGACTTAATAATATCAAATTTTGCTAAAGAAATTAATTACATTACATAAATTTAGATTTCCTAAATTTTCCTCCAAAAAGTCGAAAATCGACCCCGGGCCCACTTGGTCAAAAGCCGAGGTTTGGACCAAAATCCTTTTACCCATTCACCCCCGAGCCCGAATATGTAATTAGTTTTGGAATCCGACCTCAAATTGAGGTCTAAATCCTCAAGTTTCGAAATTCCTAAGTTCTACCCAAAATTACTAATTTCACCATAAAAGTCCTAGATTCTAGGTTGAAATCTTGTTATAAGATGTAAAATATTGAAAGAAAAGAGTTAGGAATCACTTACCTATGATTTGGGGAAGATTTAGTCTTTGGAAAATCGCCTCTTACGGTTTAGGGTTTTGAAAATATGAAGAATGAATGAAAAATCCCGTCTAAGTCCCTTTTACTCAGCTGCAGGTGTCGCAATTGCGACCTGAGCTTCGCAAATGCGAAGCTCGCAAATGTGAAGGAACAATCGCAATTGCGATGCCCTTCACAATCCCGCTGCCTTCTTAAATGCGAGGAAAATGTCGCATTTGTAGCCACAGAACCTCGCAAATGCGAGTAAATGTTCGCATTTGCGAACTTGCCCTTCCCAGACTCCCATCGCAATTGCGAAGAAAATCCCGCAATTGCGAGAACATGCTGGCTCAGGCCTTCTTCACAATTGCGATAGATACCTCGCAATTGCTAGGCCTGCCTATTTTGCATTTGTGAAGCTTGATCTCGCAATAGCGAGATCAGAGGCCTGTAACAGGTTCAGTTATACCAGCAACATTTTCTAAGTTCAAAACATCCCATGGCCTATCCGAAACTCACCCGAGCCCTCCGGGCTCCAAACCGGACATGCACACAAGTCTAAAAACATCATACGAACTTGCTCGCGCGATCAAATTGCCAAAATAACACCTAGAACTACGAATTTAGCACCAAATCAAATAAAATTCTCAAGAACACTTTAAAATTTCTATTTTCTCAACTGGACTTCCGAATCATGTCAAATCAACTCCGTTTCTGACCAAATTTCACAGACAAGTCTTAAATATCATAATGAACCTGTACCGGGCTCCGGAACCAAAATACGGACCCGATACTAACAATGCCGAATATCAATAAATTCTTAAAAATAAATAATTTCCAGACTTTTAATTTTCATCAAAAATTCATAACTCAAGCTAGGGACCTCCGAATTCAATTCCGGGCATACGCCCAGGTCCCATAATTTGATACGGACCTACCGGGACCGTCAAAACACGGATACGGACCCGTTTACCAAAAATATTTACCGAAGTCAACTAAAATCAACTTTTAAGGCAAATATTCTTATTTTCATTAGTTTTAAACATAAAAGCTTTCCGAAAACCTGCCCGGACTGTGCATGCAAATCGAGGAGGGTAAAAATGAGATTTTTTAGGCTTAAGAGCGCAGATTCGAGTTCTAAAATATAAGATGACCCCTTTTGGGTCATCACAATCTCCACCTATAAAATAACTGTTCGTCCTCGAACGGACATAGAAAAGTACCTAGGCTGGTGAAAAGGTGGGGATATCTACTCCACATATCGGATTCGGACTCTCAAGTAGCTGCCTCAATAGGCTGACCTCTCCACTGCACTCGAACTGAAGGGTAACTCTTTGATCTCAACTGGCGAACCTGCCGGGCTAGAATAGCCACCGGCTCCTCCTCGTAAGTCAAATCCTTGCCCAATTGAACAGAGCTGAAATCTAACACGTGGGACGGGTCACCATGATATTTTTGGAGCATAGACACATGGAACACCGGATGAACCGCTGACAAACTAGGTGGTGATGCAAGCCTATATGCTACTTCACCCACCCTTTCAAGAATTTCAAAGGGTCCGATATACCTATGGCTCAACTTGCCCTTCTTTCTGATCCTCATTACACCTTTCATAGGTGAAACGGGGAGCAATATTCTTTCTCAAACCATGAATGCAATATCACAAACTTTACGGTTGACATAACTTTTTTGCCTAGACTGAGCTGTGCGAAGTCGATTCTGAATAATCTTGACCTTATCCAAGGCATCTTGTACCAAATCGGTACCCAGCAACCGAGCCTCTCCCGGTTCAAACCAACCAACTGGCGATCGACATCGCCTTTCGTATAATGCCTCATATGGAGCCATCTGAATGCTCAACTGGTAGCTATTATTATAAGCAAACTCCGCAAGTGGTAAGAAATGATCCCAAGAACCTCCAAAGTCTATAACACAAGCGCAGAGCATATCTTCCAATATTTGAATAGTGCGCTCTGACTGTCTGTATGTCTGCGGATGAAATGATGTACTCAACTCCACCCACGTGCCTAACTCACACTGTACAGCCCTCCAGAAATGTGAGGTAAATTGCGTACCTCGGTCAGATATAATGGACATGGGCACACCGTGAAGACGGGAGATCTGACGAATATTAATCTCTGCTAACCGCTCCGAGGAATAGGTAACTGCCACAGGAATGAAGTGCGCTAACTTAGTCAGCCTGTCCACAATGACCCAAACTGCATCGAATTTCCTCTGAGTCCGTGGTAGTCCAACAACAAAGTTCATAGTGATACGCTCCCACTTCCACTTCAGGAATATCTAACCTCTGAAGTAAACCACCAGGTCTCTGATGCTCACACTTTACCTGCTGGCAATTTAGGCATCGAGCTACATAGGCAACTATGTCCTTCTTCATTCACCTCCACTAATAATGCTGCCTCAAGTCCTGATACATCTTGGTGGCGCCCGGATGAATAGAATACCGGGAACTGTGGGACTCCTCAAGGATCAACTCACGAAGTCCATCCACATTAGGCACATAAATACGACCCTGCATCCTCAAAACTCCGTCATCTCCAACAGTAACCTGCTTGGCACCACCGTGCCACACTGTGTCTCTAAGGACAAGTAAATAAGGATCGTCATCCTGGCGATCTCTGATGCGCTCAAATAAAGAAGACCAAGCAACTGTACAAGCTAGAACACGACTAGGCTCAGAAACATCTAACCTCACGAGCTGGTTGGCCACGGCCTGAACATCCAATGCAAGTAGTCTCTCACCAACTGGAATATATGCAAGGCTACCCATACTGACTGACTTTTTACTCAAAGCATCGGCCACCACATTGGCCTACTCGGGATGATACAATATGGTGATATCATAGTCTTTCAATAGCTCCAGCCACCTCCTCTGCCTCAAATTGAGTTCCTTCTGCTTGAACAAATACTGTAAGCTCCGATGATCAGTGAATACCTCACATGGCATGCCATAAAGATAGTGCCTCCAAATCTTCAGCGCGTTAACAATGGCTGCCAGCTCTAGATCATGAATAGGGTAATTCTTCTCGTGAACCTTCAGCTGCCGTGAAGCATAAGCAATAACCTTGCCACCCTGCATCAATACCGTACCCAGACCAATACGAGATGCATCACAATATACTGTATAAGATCCTGAACCTATGGGTAACACCAATACCGGTGCCGTAATCAAAGCTATCTTGAGCTTCTGAAAGCTCACTTCACACTTGTCTGACCACCTGAACGGGGCACCCTTCTGGGTCAATCTGGTTAACGGGGCTGCTATGGATGAAAACCCCTCCACAAATCGACGGTAATAGCCCGACAAACCCAAGAAACTACGGATCTCTGTAGCTGATGTGGGTCTAGTCCAGTTCTGCACTGACTCAATCTTCTTAGGATCCACCTGAATACCCTCTGCTGATACAACGTGACCCAAGAAAGCAACTGAACTCACCTAAAACTCGCATTTTGAGAACTTAGCATATAACTGGCTGTCTTTCAAAGTCTGAAAAACGATCCGAAGGTGCTGCTCATGCTCCTCTCGACTGTGGGAGTAGATCAAGATATCATCAATAAACACAACCACAAAGGAATCCAAGTAGGTTTTGAACACCCGATTCATCAAATCCATGAATGTTGTTGGGGCATTTTTCAGCCCAAATGACATTACTAGAAACTCATAATGCCCATACCGAGTCCGAAAAGCTATCTTAGGAACATCAGATGCCCTAATCCTCAACTGATGGTAGCCAGATCTCAAGTCAATCTTTGAAAACACCTTGGCACCCTGAAGCTGATCAAATAAATCATCAATCCTCGGCAATGGATATTTGTTCTTGATGGTGACTTTGTTCAACTGCCGATAATCTATACACATCCTCATCGATCCATCTTTCTTCTTCACAAACAACACAGGTGCACCCCAGGGCGAGACACTAGGTCTAATGAAGCCCTTATCAAGCAAATCTTGCAACTGCTCCTTCAATTCTTTCAACTCTGGCGGGGCCATGCGATATGGCCGAAGGGAAATAGGCTGAGTGCCCGGAGCCAAATCAATGCAAAAATCAATATCCCTGTCGGGTGGCATTCCTGGCAGGTCTGCAAGAAACACTTCTGGAAACCCACAAACAACCGGCACCAAATCTATGGAAGGAACCTCTGCACTAGAATCGCGGACATAAGCCAAACAAGCTAGACACCCCTTCTCGACCATATGCCGAGCCTTCACCTAAGAGATAACCCTGCAGGCAGAATGGCGAAGATTCCCCCTCCACTCTAATCAAGGCAACCCCTGCAAGGCTAAGGTCACCGTTTTGGCATGACAATCTAATATAGCATGGTAAGGTGACAACCAATCCATACCCAGTATGACATCAAAATCAACCATGTCAAGGAGTAGGAGATCTGGACGAGTCTCAAGACTCCTAATGGTGACCATACACGATCGATAAACACAATCTACAACAATAGCATCTCCCACTGGTGTGGACAGATACATAGGAGCACTCAAAGAATCACGGGGCACAACCAAATAGGAAGCAAAATAGGATGACACATAGGAGTAAGTAGACCCCGAATCAAATAGAACTGAAGCATCTCTACTGCAAACTGAAACAGTACCTGTGATAACAGTGTCATATGACTTAGCCTCAGGCCTGGCTGGAAAAGCATAACATCGGGGCTGGGCCCCATCACCATGAACTACGTCCCTGGGACGGCCTCTAGCTGGCTGGTCTCCACCTCTAACGGCCTGACCTCCACCTCAAATTGTCTGGCCCCTACCTATGGCTGCTTGACCCCTGCCTCTGGCTGGCTGAGCAGGTGGTACAACAAATGGTGCCGGAACCATGGCACGAGAACTCTAATTATGTGAGTTGCCCGTTGCCCGAGGGAAAAATCTAGCAATATGCCTCGGATCACCACAAGTATAACATGACCTCGGCTGTTGTGACTGCTGACTCTGAAACTGACCCTGTCGACCTGAGTAACCACCCTGATAACTCTAGAGTGGAGGTGCACTAATAGGAGCTGGTGGTGCACCGTAGGCTAGCTGGTCAGAATAATGCATCTGAGGGCCACGACCACCCGAGGCACCATGGGATGCCTGGAGTGCTGAATGAAATGGCCTGGAAGGATGGCCTCTACCATAAGTACCCGTACCTCTAGATGAGACACCGCTGAACTCACCGAAATGACGAGGTCTCTTGTCAGACCCCTGACCTCCCTAAGCAAGAACCATTTTGACCCGTCTGGCGACATTAGCAGCCGCCTGAAAAGAAATCTCACTCCCTGTCTCCTTAGCCACCTGCAATCTGATAGGCTAAGCAAGTCCATCAATAAACCTCCTCACCCTCTCTCTCTCATGGTGGGAAGCAGAAGAATAGTATGACAGGCCAAATCCACAAAACAGGTCTCATACTGAGTAACAGTCATACTGCCCTACTAGAGACGCTCAAACTGATGGCGACGCTCCTCTCTCAATGCATTAGGCAGAAACTTCTCTAGGAAGAGCTGAGAGAACTGGTCCTAAGTAAGAGCAGGCGACCCGGCTGGCCTGGTCAACAAATAATCTCTCCATCATTTCTTAGCGGAACCAGTCATCTGGAATGCAGCAAAATCGACCCCATTGATCTCCACTATACCCATGTTTCGTAAGACATCGTGACAGCTGTCAAGATATTCCTGGGGATCCTCTGAAGTAGCACTACTGAAATGAACTGGGAAGTGCTTGTAAACCTGTCCAATCTCCACAAAGCCTCAAAAGACATAGCTAACCCATCACCGGTCTTTGGCACAACAACCGGCTAAACTACTCCGACTGGATGAACTGCTGGAGCCTGATATTGGTGAGCTATCTACTCCGGAGTGGGAGTAGTAGGAGTCTGGGTCCCTCCTCCAGCCTGAGAGACGGCTGGTGCCATGGGAAATGCACCAGTTTGGGCCACACTCTCCATAAGGACCACTAAACGGACCAAAGCGTCCTAAAGTATTGGGGTGGCAATGAACCCCTCCGGAACCTGAGCTGGTCCGACAGGAACAGTATGGGCTGGAACCTCCTTATCAATCTCTATCTGAGGCTCCAATGCTGGGGCTGCTGCTCGGGCTCTGGGCTAAGCCCTGCCCTTGCCTCGGCCTCTGGCACGGCCTCGGCCTCGACCTTTGTCCTGCATAGAAGCTGCCACTGGAGACTCTGGCTACTGCTCAGCTGAGAAAGCGGTACGTGTTCTCGCCATCTACGAGAGAATAAGAGTAGAAGAGTTTAATCAGTATTGAGAAAACAAAATCGCACGACAGGGGAGGATTGAACTGAAATTTGTTCCTAAAATTCATAGCCTCTGGAAGATAAGCACAGACGACTCTGTACTGATCCTCCATACTCTACTAAGCTTGCTCGTGAATCGTGAGACCTAGGCAACCTAGAGCTCTGATACCAACTTGTCACGACTCGGAATTCCCACCGTCGGGACCGTGATGGAGCCTAACATTTCACTTGCTAGGCAAGCACACACTAGAGAATCATTTAAACCAATCCTTATTCCATTCATTAAATAACAACAATTACCTAAGATGAAATATAGTGAGTGTGGAATAATATAAAGACTGCATTTAATTACTACTACCCAGATCTGGAGTCGCAATTCATGAGCATTCTAGAATTTACTACAAGTAATAGTGTGAGAAAAATACAACTGTTTGAATGAAAAAAACAATACAACATAAAAGATAGACGGGGACTTCAAGGTCTGTGAACGCCGACAGATCTACCTTGAGTCTCCGGATAGCGGGTCCAACAGCTAAAATCTTGATCAACCCGAGCCGGTTCCAAAATCTGCACAGAAAGTGCAGAGTGCAGTATCAGTACAACCGACCCCATGTACTGGTAAGTGTCGAGCCTAACCTCGACGAAGTAGTGACGAGGCTAAGGCAAGGCACCTACAAATCAACATGTACAATTTAACAGTGTATATACAAATAACAGTAATGAAGAGCTAGACAGGAAGTATCAGGAGGGGGAAATTATGCTGGGGGAAATACGAGATACGGAACTACAAAGATAAGAACGCTCGATTTATCAACACTAGTTATGAATCAACAGGAACACTGAATACAGTAAAGGAAAAATGCACGGCATCACCCTTCGTGATTTTACTCTCAACCTCACCATAATATCAATAGAAACGGCACAACATCACCCTTTGTGCATTAACTCTCATATCATGGCACGACATCACTCTTCGTGCATTAACGCTCACAATATGGCACGACATCACCCTTCGTGCATTAACACTCACAATATGGCGCGGCATCACCCTTCGTGCATTAACACTCACAATATGGCACGTCATCACCCTTCGTGCATTAACACTCACAATATAGCACGTCATCACCCTTCCTACATTAACACTCCCCCTTAACATAATACAATGGACAATAAGCATATGGAGATAGAATAACAAGTACAAGTCTTACTTCAACATTTAGTTCTACAATATCAATCTCAACTTTGAAATAAATACTCAATTACCACCAGAAAATCCGTAAACATGATAAGAATGCTCAATTTAACAACACTAGTCTAAACACGTAGCAATTATGCATAGGAAAGAGACAATATGAGAAACAAAATGGGAGAAACAGGGAAAAATAGGTACATTGGTGGCGCATAAGTATTCGCCATCTCACATATACGCCACTCACATGAATTTCACATAGCAAATAGTCTGAGGTTCCTAATTCCCTCAAATCAGGGTTAACCACGACACTTACCTCGCTTTGAATGCCACTTAATACTCAATCATAGCTTTTCCTCTAGAATCCACCTCCAAACCACTCGTATCTATTCGAAAATGATTTAATAATATCAAATATTGCTAAAGGAATCAATTACATTGCATAAATTTAGATTTCCCAAATTTTCCTCCAAAAAGTCAAAATTTGACCCTGGGCCCGCTTGGTCAAAACCCGAGGTTCGGACCAAAATCTATTTACCTATTCACCCCCGAGACGGGATATATAATTGGTTTTGTAATCCGACTTCAATTTGAGGTCAAAATCCCTGAATTTCCAAAATCTCTAGTTTCTATCCAAAGCCCCTAATTCTACCATGAAAACTCTAGATTTTAGGTTGATAATTCATGAAATGTAATGGGTAATTGAAAGAAAATGGTTTAGAATCATTTACCAACACTTTGGGGAAGAAAATATCTCTTGCAAATTGCCTCTAGTCCGTTTGGTTCTTGAAAATGTGAAATAATGGCTAAATCCCATTTTTGATTTTGTTTTAAGTGCTGGGCGACAGTGTTTACCGCGTTCGCGAGGACACTATCGTGCTCGCGGAGAGTATAGATTGCCAAGCCTTCGTGTTCGCGAGACCTTTCTCACGTTCGCGAAGTCTACTCCCCCTGGCCTTCGAGTTCGCGAGACATTGATCGCGTTCGCGATGAAGGAAAGACCAACCTACCCCAGGTCCCAAATGCTTCGCGGTTATGAGGAACCGGTCGCGGTCGCGAAGGGTAAATCCCCCATCACTTCATGTTCGCGACCAGGCCTTTGCGTTTGCGAAGAGTAAAAATCAGCCATCCCAGTTTCTACTTCACGTTCGCTAGAGTGTCTTCGCGAACCCGAAGAAGGAAACCAGAAGACACCAGAATCTGCAGAAAACTAGATTTTTCCCAAGTCCAAAACATCCCGTAGCATATCCGAAACTCACCCGAGTCCTCGGGGCTCCAAAACAAATGTGCACACAAGTCTAAAAACATCATACAAAATTGCTCGCGTGATCAAATCGCCAAAATAACACTTAGAACTATGAATTGAACACCAAATCGAATGAAATTTTCAAGAAAGCTTTAAAATTTCTATCTTCACAACCGGACGTTCGAATCATGTCAAACCAACTCCGTTTCTCACCAAATTTCACAGAAAAGTCATAAATATTATATTGGTCCTATAACAGGCTCCGAAACCAAAATACAGACACGGTATCAACAATGCCAAACATTAACCAATTCTTAGAAACCATTAAATTTCAAACTTTTAAGTTTCATAAAAAATTCATAACTCGAGCTAGGGATCTCCGAATTCGATTCTGGGCATATGCCCAGGTCCCATATTTCGATACGTACCCACCGAGACCGTTAAAACATGGATCCGGGACCGTTTACCAAAAATATTGACCGAAGTCAACTCAAATGAAATTTTTAGGCAAACATTTATATGGTTATCAGTTTTTAACATATAAGCCTTCCGGCCCAATACCCAGACTGCGCACGCAAATCGAGGAGGGTAAAAATGAGATTTTTAAGGCTTAATAGTGCAGAATCGAGTTCTAAAACATAAGATGACCTTTTGGGTCATCACAATTTGGAATTATTATTATCTCATCATATAATTATTTAGTCTTAATTGAGGTTATGATTATCTTTTCGCCGCTTATCCTTAATTGAATTGTTGAATATCTTTTGTAAATTTTCAACCTTAAAAGAAGTTTAGATATCCTATATCTTAGTCGACTTGTTTTATTTGGAATTATTTGACAAGTGTTAGCTTCCCTGTTGTTGAAATGTATATTGTGGAATTGTTGCTACATATTAGTTTCCCTTATTGACCTGTTCTCTTTACGCATAGCATTCTTTACTGTAGTTATTCCTTATGAATTGGTTCTCCCGTTTCTTTGTGATTTAAATTTTCTGAGTTGATTTACTTGTCGTACTTTGTATTATTGTCATTATTGTTGTTGTACTTGTTGTGGTGATGCACGAGGTTTATGCCGTGCGGTTGTGGTTATTATGATGCACAAGTTTTCTTCCATGCGGTTATTGTTATGGGGTTGCATGAGGTTTCTGTCGTGCTATTGTTACTATTGATATTTGCACATACGGCGTGATAAGGCGATATATATATATATATATATATATGTGTGTGTGTGTGTGTGTGGGGGGGGGGGGGGGGGGGAGGGGGGTTGCGCATGTGGCGACACAAGGTGGAAACATTGTTATGCACGTGTGGCAAGACAAGGCAGGCACTTACTTTATTATTGCACACGTGGCGAGACAAGGTGGGTTGTGTCGGGGATTGATTTGTGATGATTAGGGATAGCCTGGGGGCATTCTTGTTGTTGATATTTGTGTAGTGGTACACTTACCTGTGTTAGCTTTATCTTGTGAAAGCTGTGAGAAACTATTCTACGTAATGTCCGTTCTTTTCCCTTATGCTTATTTGCTAGTATGGACTATGTTAGGACACTTGCACAAGCATACACGTAGTTAAGCACGGTTATTGGATAAGAGTTGTTCTTGATATTGTTGAGCATAGATTCTCACCCATGTATACTTACCTTATATATGAGAATGGCTCTATTGGCACGTGAGTCGTAAGTGCGGTTATGAGGTGTTATGAGTTCACAGGATGCCAAGTGTTAGGGTTTAGATATTGAGACCCGTGAGTTGTGATTTTGTCCGAGGTTCGGTACCTCATGGATTTTGATGAGTAAAACTTGATGTAAAAGCGGTTGTAGTTGCTGAGTTATTACTTGTCCTTGCTATATTTGTGACTCCGCATTTAGGTTGTGTTCCATTCACTTTTCTCTGTCATTTTTATGGTATTCTGCTGATACTTGTTGTTTTCCTTTATTATTGCAAAGTTCTATATTGTGAGCCATATTGCATAGTCTTTATGTAGATATAATATTTCTGTTATTCCTGTACTTATACTTGTTCAGTCTATTAGACCAGTGGGTGTCTTGACTGTTCCTCGTCACTACTCCATCGAGGTTAGTCTTGATACTTACTGGGCGCCGATGTGGTCAGGTTTCTTGATTGTTCCTCATCACTACTCCACCGAGGTTAGTCTTGATACTTACTGGGCGCTGCTGTAGTGTGCTCATTCTATACTTCTGCATATTTTTATGTAGATCCAAGTATTGGTTCATTAGCAGTTGTGCGGGCCGTTGCTGTGGAGACTCAAGGTAAACCTGCTGCTACGTTCGCAGGCTTCAGAGTCACCTTCAAGTTTCTGTTTTGCACTATTTATTCTTATTTCTGGACAGTTGTATTTTTGGAAGTTTTCTAGCAGACACTCTGTAGAGCTTATGACTTGTACTACCGGTTTGAGGAATTTTAAGAGATTTCTATTTCAAATTGTGAGATGCTATTTAATTAATGTTAGTTTTACCTAGTCCCTAAGACTAGGTGCCATCACGATACCTGTGGTGGGATTTTTGGGTCGTGACAAGTTGGTATCAGAGCACTAGGTTCATATGTGCTATGAGTCATAAGCGAGTTTAGTAGAGTATTGAGGATAGGTACGGAGATGTCTGTACTTATCTTCGAGAGGCTACGGAACTATTAGGATAATCTCACTTCTTTAATTCATATCGTGCGAGCTTATTGATCTCGGAGTTTGAACTTTTGTCATTCCATTCTCTCACAGATGGTGAGGACACGAGCTGCAGTTGCTGATGACGGTTCCCTCAGAGAAGATGTCTCTAGGGGGAGAGGTAGAGGCCGAAGAGGAGCACGTTCCACAAGTAGAGCACCTACCAGAGCGGCAGCGAGGAGCCGCCTGTAGTTCTAGTTGGGGTCAGGTACCGAAGGTGCCTGTTGTTACCCCCGTACTTCAGGAGACCTTAGCACAGTTCCTGAGGATGTTTGGTATGTTGGCTCAGGTGGGGTTGATTCCGGTTGCACCAGCTATTTCACAGACCGGGGGAGGAACTTAAACTCCCGCCGTCCATACTCCAGAGCAATGAGTTTATGTTGGTCACGTTCCAGGTACCATGGCGACACAAATTGTGGTTCCAGTTCAGCCCGTGGTAAGGTCAGCAACATCTGAGGAAAAGCAACTTAGACTTGCAAGGTTCAAGAAAAATGACCCTCCTACATTCAGTGGTTTGGCTTCAAAGAGTGCACATGGTTTTTTGGAGGAGTGTCACCGCATTCTCCGTACTATGGATATTGTGGAGACAAACAGAGTTTCTTTTACTACGTTCCAACTCAGGGGAGTGGCTTATCAGTGATGGCGAGCGTATGAGTTGGGTAGCCCGGCTGAGTCAGCTTCACTTACATGGGTTCAGTTTTTAGAGATGTTCTTGAGAGAGTTTGTACCTCAGTCCCTTCGAGATGCATGGCGCACAGAGTTTGAGCAGCTGCACTAGGGCACTATGTCAGTGTCTGAGTATGCCGTGAGATTCAGTGATTTGGCCAGGCATGCACCTGCTTTGGTCGCCACAGTTAGAGAGTGTGTCCGTAGATTCATTGAGGGACTCAGGCATGATATCTGGTTTAGCATGGTTCGGGAGTTAGAGTCAGATGTTTTGTTTCAACAAGTGGTAGGGATCACTCGTCGTGTAGAAGGCATGTGGGATCAGGAGAGAGAGGACATGCGAGTCAATGAGAGAGAGTACATACGAGATCAGGAGAGAGAGGACAGGGAGGCGAGGAGGTCTCGTAGACCAGAGAGATCTACTGGTCCTTATTTTGGAGGCAAGGTACGACATGGTAGATGTTTTGTAGGTCAGCCAGTTAAGTTTGCACTTTAGGCTTCGTACAGTGTTTCAGGTGCTCATGGGTCTCATAGTACATGTACCGCACAGTTCCCACAACCACGTCAGCAGAGAGGTTGCTTTGTCTGTGGAGATACCAGCCACAGGGTGAGAGATTGTCCTAGGCTCCGAACAGATGTGTCATAGCGGGGTATTCAGGCGGGTAAAGGGCGCCCAAGAGTGGAAGGCCCGACCCGTTGATGTGTTTCATATAGTAGGCTTGGGGCCACTATGCCAGATGATGTCTTACAGGTATGCTTTTGATTTGTTATAGAGGGGCACCATTCATATTTTGAATCGGGTCTGCTTATCGGGGCGAGTTTCCCCTATTTGTTATCCCACATATGGGTGAGTTCATGACTTAGTTGTGTTTATGTGTTTGCCCCTGTTGGGAGATTCTATGAGTGATAGTCGTGTCTATCGTTTGTTTTTATTCATTTTGCAAAGTTACGAGACTAGAAGTGAATTCATGTTGTCTATTATGGCAGGTTTGATGTGATTCCTGAGTAAATTGGTTACGATTTGTGATTTGATACTTTACGAGGGTGAGAGTTTAGTAAGTGATATGATTTTATTGGCAGAATTGAATTGGTGGAAGATTTCCATTGGTATGATATGTATTCGACTTGTGATTCAGAGTTGAGGGTGAGACCCTCGCGATTCCATATGATTTGATATGTTTGAGCCGGGCTGCATGCCGCGGTGGAAGGTTATACCAGGATAAGATCCTTATGATTTGTTCATGTACTTTGAGTTTTTCCTTTTAAACTAGTTCGTAGTATGGTACTGTCAGAGAGTTGTGATTGTCAGGCTTGTTTGATTTCTTTTATGTGTTTCGCTTTATATATTCAATCATTTTCGTTATGTGCTTCTTGAGTTTTAGCTTGCTGGGTGTGTGCCCGGTGGTGTCAGTTGTGACTTATTGATCCGGGTGTATAGTTATGTGGTCTTCATGTAGCTTACATCACTGTCGGTGTTATGGAGGTTCGAAACAGAGTTCTATCGGATATGAGGCAAATTGTCGGTATTGGTTTTGAGTACGAGCAGCTATTATGATCTGAAATGTTATTATGGGTCTATGTGTGGTGTGTCATGTTGTGTGGTCATACCTTGTGGGTGTAGGCATGAGTTGTTATAGCTGGTTGAGACTGATACCGGGTATGGATTTAGAATCATGTCCTTTGAATATAAATTAAAGGTGAGAATTTTGACTTTAAGGCTTATCGGTGTTGATAGAAAGGATAAATTATAGTTGGGATGGTGTTGTCAGGCTTATGTGGATTTGGGGTGACGTGGGATCACCCACGGGTGTATGTTGGATATGTGCTTTCAGTGATTTGAAGACTTCGAGGCCATTCTTGACACGTTCGAGGACGAACGTTTGTTTAAGAGGGTAAGGATGTAACGACCCGGTCGGTTATTTTGAGAATTTAAGTCCCGTTCGACGGCTTAAGGCCCTGAGCAGCTTCGTATTATGTGTATTGACTTGCATGCATGATTTAACTCAGTTACTGGATGATTTGGAGTGATTTGGGACACTTGCTCCCTAAAATGAAAGCTTAAGTCTTAGGGTTTTGACCGTAGTCGGAACTGTGTGAAGACGACTCCAGAATTGAGTTCTGTCAATTTTGTTAGCTCCGTTGGACGATTTTGGACTTAGGGGCATGTCCGGATTGTGTTTTGGAGGTCTGTAGCTCATTTAGGCTTGAAATGGCGAAAGTCAAATTTTTGGAGATTTGGACCGGAAGTGGACATTTTGATATAGGGGTCAGAATGCAATTCTGAGAGTTGGAACAACTCCGTTATGTTATTTGGGACTTGCCTGCAAAATTTGACATCATTCCGGGTTGGTTTGATAGGTTTCGGCACGAGTTTTAGAAGTTGGAGGATTTGAAAGTTCTTAAGTTCAATTCACGGTGTGATTCGTATTTTCGGCATTGTTCTATATGATTTGAGACCTCGAGCGAGTCCGTGTTAGGTTATGGAACTTGTTTGTGTGTTTAGACGGGGTCCCGAGGGCCTCGGGTGTGTTGCGGATGGACTACGGGCCATTTCCTTCTATTTTTGAACTACTGGTTTCTGTCATCTAGTTTCCTTAATCACGTTCGCGTCCCTTCCTTCGCGTTCGCGAAGAGTAATTTTTGAGGATGAATTATTTGTTCTACGCGTTCGCATAACTCCTTCTGCGATCGCGGAAGCTTGCCTTTCCCTTCTTCGCGTTCGCATCAGCTACATCGCGTTTGCGTAGTAAAAACTAGGAGCTGGGAACTAGTGACCATTTCCTTTACGCGTTCGCACTGTTCTATCCGCGAACGCGTAAGTGTGCTTTCTCCTCCTTCGCGTTCGCGTGCCCTTTCACGCGTTTGCGTAGCCCAGTTCCTGGGCCATTAGTTTTCCTTTTTCGCGATCGCATATGTTTGTTCGCGATCGCGTAGCACTAATTCCGGGCAGTAGCAATTTCATCTTCGCGATTGTGGCTCCTCTTCCGCGATCGCGATGCTTTCAGGCCTGGGCAGAATATAAGTTTTCCAAATCGAGGGTTAGGCCATTTAAATCAAATTTTGACTTCTAGAGCTCGGTTTTGAGCGATTCCTTGTGGATTTTTCAAGCAAATCGATTAGGTAAGTGTTCTTCACCTAGAATTTATTATATTCCACGATTTTATCCTTGTTTTTATCATTTAATTTGTGTTTTGAGTTGAGATAAATGGTGGTTTTTGAAAAAAAAAAATTTAAAATAAAAAATCACGATTTGAGGGACAATATGGAATCGAAATTTGATGATTTTTGTATGGTTAGACTCGTGAGTGAATGTGTGTTCATATTTTATAACTTTTACCCGATTTCGAGACGTGGGCCCGGGTCGACGTTTTAGGGCGAATTTCGGAAATTTTGTTAAAATACTGATTTCATTAATTATATGAGTCTATTATGGTTGTATATATATGATATGTAATTGCTTTTGGCAAGATTTGGGCCATTCGGAGCCGGATATTCGTGGGAAAGGCATTGTGACCGATTGATTGAGCTTGGTTTGAGGTAAGTATCTTGCCTAACCTTGTGTGCGGGATTTTCCCGTAGGATTTGAGTCTTCTATGTTGATTGGTCCATGTACGCGAGGTGACGAGTGCGTGCTCGGACTTATTTGTCGAAAGTTGGCCTTTTAGGATTCTTAGGTCCTTATATTCACTGAGTATGAAGTTGTTCTTTATATGATTAAGTTCCTATTTACTAGTTTCACCTCTACCTGCTTTAATTAGAATTAATTGCTTCAGGATTCACTCTTATTGCCTAATTGACTCTTATTTGACTTAACTGAAGATTTTACCTCTTTTATTGTCATGCTATCTTTTCATTTATGCTTATTTTTATTTGGAATTATTATTATCTCATCCTATAATTGTTCAGTCTTAATTGAGGTTATGATTATCTTTCCGCCGCTTATCCTTAATTGAATTGTTGAATATCCTTCGTAAATTCTCAACCTTAAAAGAAGTTTAGTTATCCTATATCTTAGTCGACTTGTTTTATTTGGAATTATTTGACATGTGTTAACTTCCCTGTTGTTGAAATGTGTATTGTGGGATTGTTGCTACATATTAGTTTCCCTTGTTGAGCTGCTCTCTTTACACCTAGCATTCTTTACTGTGGTTATTCCTTGTGAATCGGTTCTACTGTTTCTTTGTGGCTTAAAGTTCTTGAGTTGATTTACATGTCGTACTTTGTATTATTGTCATTGTTGTTGTTGTTGTACTTGTTGTGGTGATGCACGAGGTTTCTGCCATGCGATTGTGGTTATTGTGATGCACGAGGTTCCTGCCATGCGATTGTTGTTATAGGGTTGCACGAGGTTTCTGCCGTGCTATTATTACTATTGGTATTTGCACATGCGGCTTGATAAATATATATATATATATATATATATATATATATATATATATATATATATATATATATATATATATATATGTGTGTGTGTGTGTGTGTGTGTGTGTGTGTGTGTGGGGTTGCGCATGTGGCGAGACAAGGTGGGAACATTGTTATACACGTGTGGCGAGACAAGGCAGGCACTTACTTTATTATTGCACACGTGGCGAGACAAGGTGGGCTATGTTGGAGATTGATTTGTGATGATTAGTGATGGCGTGGGGGCATTCTTGTTGTTGATATTTTTATAGTGGTACACTTACCTCTGTTAGCTTTATCTTATGAAAGCTGGGAGAAAATATTCTACGTGATGTCCGTTCTTTTTCCTTATGCTTATTTGCTGGTATGGACTATGTTAGGACACTTGCGCAAGCATACACGTAGTTAATAACTCTTATCGGAAAAGAGGTGTTCTTGATATTGTTGAGCATAGATGCTCACCCCTGTTTACTTACCTTCTATGTGAGAATGGCTCTATTGGCACGTGAGTCGTCACTATTGGAGATGATGGTGCATGTGTGCCCAATGTAGATGGTTTGGGTTAGTTGATTCTCCAGGAGGCTCACAGTTCGACATACTCTATTCATCCGGGTGCCGCAAATATGTATCAGGACTTGAGACAACATTATTGGTAGAGGAGGATGAAGAAGGACATAGTAGAGTATGTGGCCCGATGTCTAAATTGCCAGCAGTTGAAGTATGAGCATCATCGGCTGGGTGGGTTGCTTCAGAAGTTGGAGATTCCGGAGTGGAAATGGGACCGAATCACTATAGATTTCGTTGTTGGGCTCTCACAGACTTAGCGGAGGTTTGATGCAGTTTGGGTGATTATGGATAGGCTGACCAAGTTGGCTCATTTCATTCCTGTGATGACTACCTATTCTTCCGAGCAGCTAGCTCAAATCTACATCCGTGAGATCGTCAGGCTTCATGGCGTACCTGTGTCTATCATCTCTGACTGGGGTACGCAGTTTACATCAGGGTTTTGGAGAGTTGTACAACATGAGTTGGGTACTCGGGTTGAGTTGAGCACAACATTTCACCCTCAGACGGACGGGTAGTCCGAGCACACTATTCAGGTATTAGAGGATATGCTCCGTGCGTGTGTGATAGATTTTGGGGGTTCTTGGGACCAGTTCTTGCCACTTACGGAGTTTGCTTACAACAATAGTTATCAGTCCAGCATTCAGATGGCACCGTATGAGGCTTTGTATGGTATGCGGTGTCGATCTCTAGTGGGATGGTTTGAGCCGGGCGAGACTAGATTATTGGGTACAGACTTGGTTCAAGATGCCTTGGAGAATGTTAAGGTGATTCAGGATAGACTTTACACAGCCTAGTCCAGAAAGGAGAGTTGTGCAGACCAGAAGGTTCGTGATGTTGCATTCATGGTTGGTGAATGGGTCTTTATCCAAGTTTCGCCTATGAAAGGTGTTATGTGGTTCGGAAAGAAGGGCAAGCTAAGCCCAAGGTTCATTGGTCCTTTTGAGTTGTTGCAGCGTGTTGGGGAGGTTGCTTATGAGCTTGGTTTACCTCCCAGCCTAGTAAGAGTTCATCCGGTATTTCATGTTTCGATGCTCCGGAAGTATCACGGCGATCTGTCTCATGTGTTGGATTTCAGCTCAGTCCAATTGGACAAGGATCTATCTTATGTTGAGGAGCCAGTGGATATTTTAGGCAGGCAGGTCAGAAAGCTAATGTCAAACAACATTGCTTTTGTGAAGGTTCAGTGGAGGGGACAGTCGGTCGAGGAGGCGACTTGGGAGACCGAGCAGGATATGTGCAGTCGTTATCCTCATCTTTTCACCACTTCAGGTATGTCTCTATGCTCATTCAAGGACGATCGATTGTTTTAAGAGGGGGAGGATGTAACGACCCGGCCGATCATTTTGAGAGTAATATCCCGGATCCCCTATTTACTGCTTCTCCCATATCTATTCCTGCTATTGTGACTTGGCGGGAGGTTTCGTTTTGGTTTTTGGAGTGTTTTGGGACACTTAGTCCCTAAATAGAGGTTTAAGCCTTAGTATTTGGACCGTAGTCGGAACTGTGTGAAGACGACTCCAGAATGGAATTCCGTTGGTTCCTTTAGCCCCGTTAGGTGATTTTGGGTCTAGGGGCGTGTCCGGATTATGTTTTGGAGGTCTGTAGCTCATTTAGGCTTGAAATGGCTAAAATAAGAATTTAAGTTTGGAAGTTTGACCGCGTAGTTGACTTTTTGATATCAGAATCCAGTTCCAAAAATTTTATAGCTCCATTATGTCATTTATGTCTTGTGTGCAAAATTTGAGGTCAATCGGACTTGATTTGATAGGTTTCGACATCGAATGTAGGAGTTGGAAATTCTTAAGTTTCTTTAAGCTTGAATTCGGTGTGATTCATGGTTTTAGCATTATTTGATGTTATTTGAGGCTTCAACTAAGTTCGTATGATGTTTTAGGACTTGTTGGTATATTTGGTTGAGGTCCCGAGGGCCTCGGGTGAGTTTCAGATGGTTAACGGATCAAAAGTTGGACTTAAACAGCTGTTAAAAAGCTAATGCAATTTTCTTCTGCTGGAAATACAGAAATCGAAGCCCAAAAATTCGAGCCAAGTATCGAAGCCCAGAAAATCGAGCCCAGGATTGAAGCCCAGAAATTGAGCCCAGCATCGAAGGCCAGGGTCGATGGCCAGGATCGAAGCCAGGGCCGAGGCTCAGGATCGAGGCCATGATCGAAGGCTCAGGATCGACGGCTCAGGATCGAGGGCCATGATCGAAGGCTCAGAATTGAAGGTCAAGATCGGGGACCAGGATCGAGGGCCATGATCGAAGCCATGATCGAGGGTCATGATCGAAGCCATGATCGAGGCAGGACCGAGGGCTGCCTGGGCAAAATTTATAAAATAGGGGACTTCGTCCCATTTGCCATTTTTGACAAATTGGAGCTTGAGGAGAGGCGATTTTTGATAGATTTTCAAGAAATTCATCGGGGTAAGTGATTCTAACTCAAATTTGGTTAATATACATGAATATATCACTGATTTTATCATTTAATTAGTACTTTGAGATGAAAATTTGGGAAAAATTGTAGAAACTTCATAAATCACAAATTGAGGATTTGGAGGTCGAGTTGTGATCGGAATTAGCTAATTTGGGTATGGTTGGACTCGTGAGTGAATGTGTCTTCATATTTTATTACTTTTCCTCGATTTCGAGATGTGGGCCCGGGGAGGCTTTTTGGGTGTTTTTCTAATTTCTTGCTTTCGCTTTGATTTCAGTAGCTAGATTAGTTTCTTGTAGCTATATTTATGTTATGTAATTGTTTTGGCTAGATTTGGGCCACTCAGAGTCGGACATTCGTGGAAAAGGCATTCTTACCGATTGATTGAGCTTGGTTCGAGGTAAGTGGCTTGACTAACCTTGTGTGGGGGAACTTCCCGTAGGATTTGTACTGTTTTTGATATATGAGCGCCGTGTACGTGAGGTGACGAGTACGTACATGTGCTAATTTTGTAAAAATCCAATTCCTCTACTAAGTGATAACATGATTTCCTTCTTATTTGAGTTCCATCAGCATGTGTAGTATCCTGCTAGATGCTAGACTAGAATAGCATGCCTACTTGCCTTAACTGTTTACTTGAACTACGTACATCATGTTTAGTGAATTTACCTATTTTTCCTTAACTGGTACTTAGATTGAGCTATAGAATTTCGTGTTGTAATTATTGAATTCTATTGTTTGGCTGCATATTTACTTTGGGACTACGGAACGGTATTCCAGGAGATCCCCCTGTACGACATATTTACTTTGGGACTACAAAATGGTATTCTGGGAGATCCCCCTGTACTGCATATTTACTTTGGGACTATGAAACGGTATTCCGGGAGATCCCCCTATGCTGCACATATACGTTTGGGACTACGAGGCGGTATCTCGAGAGATCCCCTATTGTGTTTCTGTGTACTGAGCTGTTACCTTCTTTGATTTCATTCTTGTTAAATTTTAGTCTTTATTTTACTACGATATTACACTCTATCTTGTTTTATTATATATTTACCAGTAGGGCCCTGACCTGACCTCGTCACTACTCGATCGGGGTTAGTCTTGGCACTTACTGGGTACCAATTGTGGTGTACTCATGCTACTCTCTTCATATGTGTTTTCTGTGCAGATCCAGATGCTCATGATCAGACACACTATCAGTGAGCCGGGACAGCTTTGGAGACTTCAAGGTATATCTGCCGTGTCTGCAGACATCGGAGTCCCCTTCTACTCTTTCTCATGTCCATTATCTTCTGTATTTTTCGTTTGTTAGACTCTGATGTATAGAGACACTAGATTTTCCTTTTGTAGTTTGTGATTCACGATGTTCCGGGTTTTGGGATTGCTGTGTATTTTTGAACAGTTAGTTGCTAAATTTATGTTTTCATTTCATTATTCCGAAAATGTTAGTCTTACCTAGTCGTAGAGACTAGGTGCCGTCACGACGGCATACAGAGGGGAAATTTGGTTCGTGACAAGTTGGTATCAGAGCTCTAGGTTTGTAGGTGTTGTGAGTCACAAGCCAGTTTATTAGTGTCTCGCGGATCGGTACGGAGACGTTTGTACTTATCTTCGGGAGGCTATGGAACTGTTAGGAAAATTTCACTACTTTGATTCCTTGTCGTGCGTAAATTGTTGACTTCACAAAATAAAATTTCTAAACTTCTGTATTTTATTCCTTCACAAATGGTGAGGACACGTACAAGCGGATCTGATGACCAGACATCCGCGCCCCCAGCTAAAGCCGCGAGAAGCCAAGGTAGGGTAGAGGCCGAGGACGTCCACGTGGTGCAGCCAGAGCACCCGCACAAGCTGCTACAGAGGAGCCCCCAGTAGCTCCAGCTGGAGGGCAGACACCCGAGGCACCTGTTTCTGCACCAGCCCGCCAGGAGACTCTAGCCCAGTTTCTGAGCATGTTCGGCACCTTAGCTCAGGCTGGATTGATTCCACTTGCTCCTGCCACATCTCAGGGTGAGGGAGGAGCACGGACTTCCATCACTGGTACTCCAGATCAGTGGGTTCAGGTCGACCTGGTTCCAGAGATTGTGCCAATGCAGCCGGTAGCTCCAACTCAGCCCGAGATTAGGACATCAGCTTCTGAGGTGGAGCAACTCAGACTTGAGAGGTACTAGAAGTACCACCCACCTACCTTCAGCAGATTGGCTACAGATAATGCTCAGGGTTTTCTAGAGGAGTGTCATCTTATTCTCCGTACTATGGGCATAGCGGAGATGAGCAAGGTTTCTTTTACTACATTCCAGCTTAGAGGAGCAGCCTATCAGTGGGGTGCACTTATGAGCTGAGTAGTCCGGATGAGGCAGCTTCACTTACATGGATTCAGTTCTTGAACATGTTTTTGAGAGAGTATGTCCCTCAGAGCCTCAGGGACTCATGGCGCGCGGAGTTCGAGCAGCTACGCCAGGGATCTATGACTGTGTCAGAGTACACAGTCCGTTTCAGTGATTTGGCCCGACATGCACCGGCCTTGGTTGCCACAGTTCGAGAGAGGGTTCGATGATTTATTGAGGGACTCCACCCAAGCATTCGGATTAGTATGGAAAGGGAGTTTGAGATGGATATTTCTTATCAGTAGGTTGTGAGTATTGCCAGGAGATTAGGGGAATGCTTGCTCGGGAGAGAAAGGAGAGAGAGGCCAATAGGTCTCGAGAGACTGGTTATTATTCTGGCGCTCGTGCCCCAGCAGCTCGCCATGGTATGGGTTATGTGAGTCACCCCATTCATTCAGATCTTCCACCCGCCAGTGGTGTTCCATCCCCTTCTAGGCCCCATGTGCCTTATTATGTACCGCCAATATATAATGTGCCTCCTGCAAGTGGTGTTCCTAGCGGCCAGTCCAATAGATCTGGCCTGAGCTAGCCACAATAGCCACGCTCTCCCAGAGCTTGTTTTGAGTGATGCGACACTCACCATATGGTGAGGGATTGCCCCAGATTTAGGAGGGGTGCACCTCTACAGACTTCTCAGCCACAACGTGCTCCATCGGGCCCTCAGGCTATGATTACAGCACCAGCTGTCACCCCACCTGCTCAGCCAGCCCGAAGTGGAGGTCGGGGAGGTAGAGGTCGCTCTAGAGGGGGAGGCAAAGCCAGATATTATGCAGTTCCTGCTCGTACAGAGGCAGTCGCTTCTGATTTTGTCATTACAGGTATTGTCCCGGTCTGTCATAGAAATGCGTCTGTATTATTTGACCCAGGCTCTATATATTCTTATGTGTCCTCTTATTTTGCCCCATATTTTGGCATATCTCAGGATTCTTTGAGTTCCCCTGTTTATGTGTCTACTCATGTGGGAGATTCTCTTGTTATGAACCGCGTGTATCGGTCGTGTTTGATTGCTCTTAGTGGTTTTGAGACCATAGCCGATTTATTATTGCTTAGAATGATGGACTTTGATATTATTTTGGGCATGGACTGGTTGTCACCCCATTATGCTATTCTTGATTGTCATGCTAGGACCATGACACTGGATATGCCAGGTTTACCGTGATTAGAGTGGAGAGGTACCTTAGAGTATGCTCCCAGCAGAGTTATTTCATTTCTTAAAGCTCAACGAATGGTTGAGAATGGGTGTGATGCGTATCTAGCTTATGTGAGAGATGTCAGTATTGATACCCCTACAGTTGAGTCAGTTCCAGTAGTGAGGGACTTTCCAGATATGTTTCCAGCTGATCTTCTGGGCATGCCGCCCGACATAGATATTGATTTTGGCATTGATCTGATGCCGGGCACTCAGCACATCTCTATTCCTCCGTACCGTATGGCTCCTCCTGAGTTGAATGAGTTAAAGGAGCAGTTATAGGAGTTGCTTGATAAGGACTTCATTCGGCCAAATGTGTCATCTTGGGGTGCTCCTATCTTATTTGTGAAGAAGAAGGATGGTTCTTTGTAGATGTGTATTGATTACCGCCAGTTGAACAAAGTCACAGTGAAGAACAAATATCTATTACCTCGTATTAATGACTTATTTGATCAGTTACAGGGTGCCAGAGTATTTTCCAAGCTTGAATTACGCTCATGCTATCATCAGTTGAAGATTCGAGACCCAGATATTCCGAATACTGCTTTCAAGACTCGGTATGGTAACTACGAGTTCCTTGTAATGTCTTTTGGGCTGACTAATGCCCCGACAACTTTTATGCACTTGATGCAAAGTGTGTTCTGACTTTATCTTGACTCATTCGTCATTGTGTTTATTGACGACATTCTGGTGTACTCCCGGACTCGGAAAGATCATGAGCAGCACCTGAGGACTGCATTTCATATCTTAAGAGAAAAGAAGTTATATGCAAAATTTTCAAAGTGTGAGTTTTGGCTAGACTCAGTTGTATTCTTGGGTCATATAGTATCGAGTGAGGGGATCCAGGTGGATCCGAAGAAGATTGAAGCAGTGTAGAGTTGGCCCAGTCCATCCTCAGCTACAGAGATCCGGAGTTTTCTTGGTTTGGCGGGTTATTACTGTCGATTTGTAGAAGGTTTCTCATCTATTGCAGCACCTATGACCAGGCTGACCCAGAAGGGTGATCCGTTCAGGTGGACAGAGGAATGTGAGGAGAGCTTTCATAAGCTTAAGACAGCTTTGACTACAGCCCCAGTATTGGTATTGCCTACAGGTTCGGGGTCTTATACTATATATTGTGATGCATCACGGATAGGTCTCGGCGCGGTGTTGATGCAGGACGGTAGGGTGATTTTCTATGATTCCAGACAGTTGAAGGTACATGAAAAGAACTATCCTGTCCACGACCTTGAGTTAGTAGCTATTGTTCATGCCCTGAAGATTTGGCAGCATTATTTATACAGTGTTCTTTGTGAGATATAAACTAATCACTGGAGTTTGCAGCATCTGTTCAAGCAGAAGGATCTTAATTTGCGTCAGAGGAGGTGGTTAGAGTTGATTAAGGATTATGATATCACCATTTTGTACCACCATGGGAAGGCCAATGTGGTGGTCGATGCTTTGAGTCTCTAGGAAGAGAGTTTGGGGAGTTTAGCATATCTACCAACAGTAGAGAGGCCATTGGCGTTAGATGTTTAGGCCTAAGCCAACCAGTTTGTGAGATTGGATATTTCCGAGCCTAGTCAAGTATTGGCTTGTGTGGTCTCTCGGTCTTCTCTTTATGATTGTATCAGAGAGCATCAGTATGATGACCCTCATCTGCTTGTCCTTAAGGACACGGTCCAGCACGATGATGCTAAGGAGGTGTAACGACCTGGCCGGTCGTTTTGAGAATTTAAGTCCCGTTTGGTGGATTAAGGCCATGATCATCTTCGCATTATGTGTATTGACTTGTGTGCGTGGTTAAACTCAGTTACCAGATGATTTGGAGTGATTTGGGACACTTTCTCCCTAAAACGGAAGCTTAAGTCTAAGGATTTTGACCGTAATCGGAACTATGTGAAGACTACTCCGGAATGGAGTTCCGTCGGTTTCGTTAGCTCTGTTGGGCAATTTTGGACTTAGGGGCGTGTCTGGATTGTGTTTTGGAGGTCTGTAGCTCAGTTAGGCTTGAAATGGCGAAAGTCAAATTTTTGGAGATTTGGACAGGAAGTGGACATTTTGATATCGGGGTCGGAATCGATTCCGGGAGTTGAAACAACTCAGTTATGTTATTTGGGACTTGTTTGTGTGTTTAGATAGGGTCCCGAGGGCCTCAGGTGTGTTTTGGATGGGCTATGGGCCATTTCCTTCTATTTTTGAACTGCTGGTTTCTGTCATCTGGTTTCCTTAATTGCGTTCGCGTCCCTTCCTTCGCGTTCGTGAAGAGTTATTTTGGAGGATGGATTATTTGTTCTACGCGTTCGCATAACTCCTTCCACGATCGCGGAAGCCTGCCTTTCCCTTCTTCGCGTTTGCATCTGCCACATCGCTTTCGTGTAGTAGAAACTAGGAGCTGGGAACTGGTGACCATTTCCTATACGTGTTCGCACTGTTCTATCCGCAAACGCGTAAATGTGCTTTATCCTCCTTCGCGTTCGCGTGCCCTTTCACGCCTTCGTGTAGCCCAGTTCCTGGGCCATTATTTTTCCTTTTTCGCGATCGCATATGTTTGTTCACGATCGCGTAGCACTAATTTCGGGCAGTAGCCATTTCCTCTTCGCGATCGCAGTTCCTCTTCCGCGATCGCGATGCTTTCAGGCCTGGGCAGAATATCAGTTTTCCAAATCGAGGGTTAGGCCATTTTAATCAAATTTTGACTTCTAAAGCTCGGTTTTGAGCGATTCCTTGTGGGTTTTTCAGGAAAATCGATTGGGCAAGTGTTCTTCACCTAGAATTTATTATATTCCATGATTTTATCCTTGTTTTATCATTTAATTTGTGTTTTGAGTTAAGGAAAATAGTGGGTTTTGAAGAAGATTTTCAAAATGAAAAATCACGATTTGAGGAATGAAATGGTATCGTAATTTGATGATTTTGTATGGTTAGACTTGTGAGTGAATGGGTGTTCATATTTTGTGACTTTTACACGATTCCGAAAGTGGGCCCGGGTCGACATTTTAGGGCAAATTTCGGATGTTTTGTTAAAATACTAATTTCATTAATTAGATGAGTCTATTATGGTTGTATTTATGATATGTAATTGCTTTTGGCAAGATTTGGGCCATTTGGAGCCGGATATTCGTGGGAAAGGCATTGTGACCGATTGATTGAGCTTGGTTTGAGGTAAGTATCTTGCCTAACCTTGTGTGGGGGATTTCCCTTTAGGATTTGAGTCTTCTATGTTAATTGTAGTCCATGTACGCGAGGTGACGAGTGCGTGCTCAGGCTTATTTGTGGAAAGTTGGCCTTTTAGGATTTTTAGGTCCTTATATTCACTGAGTATGAAGTTGTTCTTGATATGATTAAGTTCCTATTTACTAGTTTAACCTCTACATGCTTTAATTAGAATTAATTGCTTCAGGATTCACTCTTATTGCCTATTTGACTCTTATTTGACTTAACTGAGGATTTTACCTCTTATATTGTCATGCTGTCTTTTCATATCAATTTGAGGTCTAAATCCCCGAATTTTCGAAATCCCTAGTTTCTACCCAAAGCCCCTAATTCTACCATGAAAATTCTAGATTTGAGGTTGATACTTCATGAAATGTAATGGGTAATTGAAAGAAAATGGTTTAGAATCACTTACTAACACTTTGGGAAAGAAAATATCTCTTGAAAATCACCTCTAGTCAGTTTGGTTCTTGAAAATGTGAAATAATGGCTAAATCCCGTTTTTGATTCTCTTTTAAGTGCTGGGCGACAATGTTCATTGCGTTCGCGAGGACACTGTCGCGTTCGCGAGGACACTGTCGCGTTCGCGAGGACACTGTCGCGTTCGCGAAGAGTATAGGTTGCCAAGCCTTTTCGTTCACGAGACCTTGCTCGCGTTCGCGAAGTTAACTCCCCCTTGGCCTTCGCGTTCGCGAGACATTGCTCACGTTCGCGATGAAGGAAAGACCAACCCTCCCCCAGGTCCCAAATGCTTTGCGTTCGCGAGGAGCCGGTCGCGTTCACGAAGGTTAAATACCCCATCACTTCGCGTTCGCGAAGAGTAAAAATCAGCCATTCCAGTTTCTACTTCGCATTCGCGAGAGTGCCTTCGCGGAAGCGAAGAAGGAAACCAGAAGGCACCAGAATCTGGAGAAAACCAAATTTTCCCAAGTCCAAAACATCCTGTAGCCTATCCAAAACTCACCCGAGCCCCCGGGGCTCCAAACCAAATATGCACACAAGTCTAAAAACATCATACGAACTTGCTCGCGCGATCAAATCATCAAAATAACACCTAGAACTATGAATTGAACACCAAATCGAATGAAATTTTCAAGAAAACTTTAAAATTTGTATCTTCACAACTGGACGTCTGAATCACGTCAAACCAATTCCATTTCTCACCAAATTTCACATATAAGTCATAAATATTATATTGGACCTATACCGGGATCCAGAACCAAAATACGGACCCGGTATCAACAATGCCAAATATTAACCACTTCTTAAAAACCATTAAATTTCAGACTTTTAATTTTCATCAAAAATTCATAACGCGAGCTAGGGACCTCTGAATTCGATTCCGGGCATACGCCCAGGTCCCATATTTCGATACGGACCCATCGGGACTGTCAAAACACGGATCCGGGCCCATTTATCAAAAATATTGACCAAAGTCAACTCAACTAAAGTTTTTAGGCAAAAATTCTTATTATTATCAGTTTTTAACATATAATCCTTCCGGGCCAATACCGGACTGCGCACGCAAATTGAGGAGGGTAAAATGAGATTTTTAAGGCTCAAGAGCGCAGAATCAAGTTCTAAAATATAAGATAACCTTTTGGGTTATCACATTCTCCACCTTTAAAATAACCGTTCGTCCTCGAACGGACATAGAAAAGTACCTGAGCTGGTGAAAAGTTGGGGATATCTACTACGCATATCGGACTCGTACTCCCAAGTAGCTGCCTCAATAGGATGACCTCTCCACTGCACTCGAACTAAAGGGTAACTCTTTGATCTCAACTGGCGAACTTGCCGGGCTAGGATAGCCACCGACTGCTCCTCGTAAGTCAAATCCTTGTCCAAGTGGACAGAGCTGAAATCTAACACATGGGATGGATCGCCGTGATACTTCTAGAGCATGGACACATGGAATACCGGATGAACTGATGATAACCCCGGTGGTAACGCAAGCCTATAAGCCACCTCTCCCAGTCTCTCCAGAATCTCAAAAGGTCAAATATACCTAGTGCTCAACTTGCCCTTCTTTCCGAACCTCATTACACCCTTCATGGGTGATACCCGAAGCAACACTCTCTCCCTGACCATTAATGCAACATCACGAACTCTGCGGTCGGCATAACTCTTCTTCTTGGACTGAGCTGTGCGAAGTTGATCCTGAATAATCTTGACCTTATCCAAGGTATCCTGTACTGAGTCTATGCCCAACAACCGAGCCTCCCTCGGCTCGAACTACCCAACTGGCGACCGGCACCGCCTACCATACAATGCCTCATAGGGAGCCATCTGAATGCTCGACCGGTAGTCGTTGTTGTAGGCAAAATCTGCAAGGGACAAGAACTGATCCCACGATCCTACGAAGTCTATAACACATGCGCGGAGCATATCCTCCAAAATCTGAATAGTACGCTCAGGCTGCCCCGTCCGTCTGAGGATGGAATGATGTGTTCAACTCAACCCGCATACCTAACTCACGTTGTACTCCCTCCAGAAGTGCGAGGTGAACTGCGTACCTTGATCAGAAATGATAGACACGGGCACACTGTGAAGACGGACGATCTCGCGAATGTAAATCTCTGCCAACCGCTCCAAAGAATAGGTAACTGCCACAGGAATGAAGTGTGCTGACTTGGTCAGCCTGTCCACAATGACCCAAACGACATCGAACTTCCTCTGAGTCCGTGGGAGTCCAATAACACAATCCATAGTGATACGCTCCCACTTCCACTCAGGAATTTCTAACCTCTGAAGTACACCACCAGGTCTCTGATGCTTACATTTTACCTGCTTGTAATTTAGACACCGAGGTACATATGCAACTATGTCTTTCTTCATTCGCCTCCACCAATAATGCTGCCGCATGTCCTGATACATCTTGGCGGTGCCCGGATGAATAAAGTATAGGGAACTGTGGGCCTCTGCAAGAATAAACTCACGAAGTCCATCTACATTAGGCACACAAATACGACCCTGCATCCTCAAAACTCCATCATCTCCAACAGTAACATGCTTGGTACCACCGTGCCACACTGTGTCTCTAAGGACAAGCAAATGAGGATCGTCATACTGCCAATCTCTGATGCGCTCAAACTAGGAATACCGAGCAACTGTACAAGCTTGAACACGGCTAGTCTTAGAAACATCAAACCTCACGAACTGATTGGCCAAGGCTTGAACATCTAATACAAGCGGTTTCTCACCAATTGGAATATATGCAAGGCTACCCATACTAGTTGACTTTCTACTCAAAGCATCAGCCACCACATTCGCCTTCCTGGGATAATACAAGATGGTGATATCTTAATCTTTCAATAGCTCTAACCACCTCCTCTGCCTCAAATTGAGCTCCTTTTGCTTAAACAAATACTGCAAGCTTCAATGATCCGTGAATACCTCACATGGCACGCTGTAAATATAGTGCCTCCAAATCTCCAGCGCGTGAACAATGGTTGCCAGGTCTAGATCACGAATATGGTAATTCTTTTCGTGAACCTTCAGCTGCCATGAAGCATATGCAATAATCTTGTCACCCTGCCTCAATACCGCACCTAGACCAATACGATATGTGTCACATTATACTGTATAAGAACCTGAACCTGAGGGTAACACCAATACTAGTGCCGTAGTCAAAGCTGTCTTGAGCTTCTGGAAGATCACCTCACACTCGTCTGACCACCTGAACGGGGCACCCTTCTGGGTCAACCTGGTCAACAGGGCTGCTATGGATGAAAACCCCTCCACGAATCGACGGTAGTAGCCAGCCAAACCCAAGAAACTATGGATCTCTGTAGCTGATGTGGGTCTAGGTCAGTTCTGAACTGCCTTAATCTTCTTAGGATCCACATGAATACCCTTTGCTGATGCAATGTGACCCAAGAAAGAAACTAAACTCAACTAAAACTCGCATTTTGAGAACATAGCATATAACCGGCTATCCCTCAAAGTCTGTAGAACGATCTGAAGGTGCTGCTCATGCTCCCCTTGGTTATGGGAGTAGACCAAGATATCATCAATAAACACAACCACAAAGGAATCCAGGTAGGGTTTGAACACCCGGTTCATCAAATTCATGAATGCTGCTGGGGCATTTGTCAGCCCAAATGACATCACTAGAAACTCATAATGCCCATATCGAGTCCAAAAAGCTGTCTTAGGGACATCAGATGCCCTAATCCTCAACTGATGGTAGCCAGATCTCAAATCAATCTTCGAAAACACCTTGGCATCCTAAAGTTGATCAAATAAATCATCAATCCTCGGCAATGGATACTTGTTCTTGATGGTAACTTTGTTCAACTGCCGATGATCTATACACATCCTCATCGATCCATCTTTCTTCTTCACAAACAACACAGGTGCACCCCAGGGCAAGACACTAGGTCTAATGAAGCCCTTATCAAGCAAATCTTGCAATTGTTCCTTCAATTCTTTCAACTCTGGCGGGGCTATGCGGTATGGTGGAATGGAAATGGGCTGAGTGCCCGGAGCCAAATCAATACAGATATTAATATCCCTGTCCGGTGGCATCCCCGACAGGTCTGCAGGAAACACCTCTGGAAACTCACGAACAACCGACACTGAATCCGTGGAAGGAACCTCCGCACTAGAATCGCAGACATAAGCCAAATAAGCTAGACACCCTTCTCGACCATATGCTGAGCCTTCACCTAAGAGATAACCCTACTGGTAGAATGGCCAACAGTCCCTCTCCACTCTATTCGAGGCAACCCATCCAAGGCTAAGGTCACCATCTTGGCGTGACAATCTAATATAGCATAGTAAGGTGACAGCCAATCCATACCCAGTATGACATCAAAATCAACCATATCGAGAAGTTGAAGATCTACACGAGTCTCAAGACTCCCAATGGTGACCACACACGAATGTTAAACACAATCTACAACAATAACATCTCCCACTGGTGTGGACATATACACAGGAGCACTCAAAGAATCACAGGGCACAACTAAATATGAAGCAAAATAGGATGACACATAGGAGTAAGTAGACCCCGAATCAAATATAACTGAAGCATCTTTATTGCAAAGTAAAACAATACCTGTGATAAAAACGTCAGATGACCCAGCCTCAGGCCTGGCTGGGAAAGCATAACACCGGGGCTGGGCCTCATCACTATAAACTACATCCCTAGGACGGCCCCTACCTGGCTGGTTTCCACCTCTAACGGTTTGACCTCCACCTCTAATAGTCTGGCCTCTACCTCCGGTTGCCTGACCCCTGCCTCTGGCTAGCTGAGCAGGTGGTACAACAACTGGTGCCGGAACCATGGCACGAGAACTCTGATAATGTGAGCTGCCGGTTACCCGAGGGCAAAATCTAGCAATGTGCCTCGGATCACCACAAGTATAAGGCATATGAGGACCACAACCACCTGAGGCACCATGGGATGCCTGGAGTGCTGAATGAAACGGCCTGGAAAGATGGCCTCTACCATAAGTACCCCTACCTCTAGATGAGGCACCGCTGAACTCACCAAAATGATGAGGTCTCTTGTCAGACCCCTGACCTCCCTGAGCAAGAACCATCTCGACTCGTCTGGCGACATTACCAGCCGTCTAAAAAGAAATCTCACTCCCAGTCTCCTTAGCCATCTACAATCTGATAGGCTGAGCAAGTCCATCAATAAACCTCCTCTCTCTCTCTCTCTCTCTCTCTCTCTCTCTCTCTCTCTCTCTCTCTCTCTCTCTCTCTCTCTGTGGGAAGCAGAATAATAACATGACGGGCCAAATCCACAAAACAGGTTTCATACTGAGTAATAATCATACTGCCCTGTTGGAGTCGCTCAAACTGATGCTGACGCTCCTCTCTCATTATGATAGGCAGAAACTTCTCTAGGAAGAGCTAAAAGAACTTGTCCTAAGTAAGAGCAGGCGACCTGGTTGGTCTTGTCAACAAATAATCTCTCCACCATTTCTTGGCGGAACCAGTCATCTGGAATGCAGCAAAATCGACCCCATTGGTCTCCACTATACCCATGTTCTGTACAACATTATGACAGCTGTCAAGATATTCCTGGGGATCCTATGAAGTAGCACCACTGAAAAGAACTAGGAAACGCTTGGTAAACCTGTCCAATCTCCACAAAGCCTCAGAAGACATAGCTAACCCATTACCAGTCTCTGGTACAGCAACCGGCTGAACTACTCCGACTAGATGAGCTACTGGAGCCTGATATTGGGGAGCTATCTACTCCGGAGCGGGAGTAGTAGGAGTCTGGCCCCTCCTCCAGTTTGAGAGACGGCTGGTGCCATGTTAAATGCGCCAGTCTGGGCCACACTCTCCATAAGGCCCACAAAACAGACCAAAGCTACCTGAAGTACTGGGGTGGCAAAGAACCCCTTCGAAAACTGAGCTTGTCTGGCAGGAACAGTCTGGGCTGGAACCTCTTCGTCAAGCTCTATCTGAGGCTCCACTGTTGGGGCTGCTGCTCGGGCTCTGGGCTAAGCCCTGCCCCTGCTTCGGCCTCTGGCACGGCCTCGGCCTCGACCTCTGTCCCGCGTAGGAGCTGCCACTGGAGGCTCTGGCTGCTGCTCAGCTAAGGAAGCGGTACGTGTTCTCGCCATCTGCGAGAGAATAGGAGTAGAAGCGTTCAATCAGTATTGAGAAAACAAAATCGCACGACAGAGGAGGATAGAAGTGAAATTTGTTCCTAAACTTCATAGCCTCTAGAATATAAGCACAGACTACTCCGTACCGATCCTCCATACTCTACTAAGCTTGCTCGTGAATAGTGAGACCTAGGCAACCTAGAGCTCTAGTACCAACTTGTCATGACCCAAAATTCCCACCGTCGGGACCGTGATGGCGCTTAACATTTCACTTGCTAGGCAAGCCAACGTTAGAGAATCATTTAAACCAATTCTTATTCCATTCAGTAAATAACAACAATTACCTAAGATGAAATATAGTGAGTGCGTAATAATATAAAGACTACATTTAATTACTACTACCCAGATCTACATTTAATTACTACTACCCAGATCTGGAGTCACAATTCACGAGCATTCTAGAATTTACTACAAGTAATAGTGTGAGAAAAATACAACTGTTTGAATGAAAGAAACAGTACAACATAAAAGATAGACGGGGACTTCAAGGTCTGTGAACGCCAACAGATCTACCTTAAGTCTCCGGATAGCGGGTCTAACAGCTAAAATCTCGATCAACCCGAGACGGTACCAAAATCTTCACAGAAAGTGCAGAGTGTAGTATCAGTACAACCGACCCCATGTACTGGTAAGTGTCGAGCCTAACCTCGACGAAGTAGTGACGAGGCTAAGGCAAGGCACCTACAAATCAACATGTACAATTTAACAGTGTATATACAAATAACAGTAATGAAGACCTAGATAGGAAATATCGGGAGGGGGAACATGCTGAGTGGAATACGAGATAAATTACTACAACAGAATGATAACTGGAATAACCAATATACTATGAATCAACAGGAGCAGCGAATACAGTAAAGGAAAAATGCACGGTATCACCCTTCGTGATTTTACTCTCAATCTCACCAAAATATCAATAGAAACGGCACGGCATCACCCTTCGTGCATTAACTCTCATATTATGGCACGGCATCACCCTTCGTACATTAACGCTCACAATATGGTACGGCATCACCCTTCGTGCATTAACACTCACAATATGGCACGGCATCACCCTTCGTGCATTAACACTCACAATATGGCACGGCATCACCCTTCGTGCATTAACACTCATAATATGGCACGACATTACCCTTCCTGTATTAACACTCCCCCTTACCATAATACAATGAACAATTAACAATAGGGAGATAGAATAACAAGTACAAGTCTTACTTCAACATTTAGTTCCACAATATCAATCTCAACTTTGAAATAAATACTCAATTACCACCAGAAAATCCGTAAATATGATAAGAATGATCAATTTAACAACACTAGTCTAAACACGTAGCAATTAGGCATAGGAAAGAGACAATATGAGAAACAAAATGGGAGAAACAGGGAAAAACAGGTAAATTGGCGGCGCATAAGTACTCGTCAGCTCATATATACGCCGCTTATATGACTTTCACATAGCAAATAGTCTAAGGTTCCTAATTCCCTCAAGTCAGGGTTAACCACGGTACTTATCTCGCTCTGAAGGCCACTTAATACTCAATCACAGCTTTTCCTCTAGAATCCACCTCCAAACCACTCGCATCTATTCTAAAATGACTTAATAATATCAAATATTGCTAAAGGAATCAATTACATTACATAAATTTAGATTTCCCAAATTTTCCTCCAAAAAGTCAAAATTCGACCCCGGGCCTGCTTGGTCAAAACGCGAGGTTCAGACCAAAATCCATTTACCCATTCACCCTCGAGCCGGGATATATAATTGGTTTTGTAATCCGACTTTAATTTGAGGTCTAAATCCCCGAATTTTCGAAATCTCTAGTTTCTACCCAAAGCCCCTAATTTACCATGAAAACTCTAGATTTTAGGTTGATAATTCATGAAATATAATGGGTAATTGAAAGAAAATGGTTTAAAATCACTTATCAACACTTTGGGTAAGAAAATATCTCTTGCAAATCGCCCGTAGTCTGTTTGGTTCTTGAAAATGTGAAATAATGGCTAAATCCCGTTTTTGATTCTGTTTTAAGTGCTGGGCGACAGTGTTTACCGCATTCGCGAGGACACTGTCGTGTTCGCGGAGAGTATAGGTTGCCAAGCCTTCGTGTTCGTGAGAACTTGCTCATGTTCGTAAAGTCTACTCCCCCTTGGCCTTCACGTTCGCGAGACATTGCTCGTGTTCACGATGAAGGAAGACCAACCCACCCCAAGTCCCAAATGCTTCGCGGTTGCGATGAACCGGTCGCGGTCGCGAAGGGTAAATCCCCCATCACTTCGCATTCGCGACCAGGCCTTTGCGTTCGCAAAGAGTAAAAATCATCCATCCCAGTTTCTACTCTGCGTTCGCTAGAGTACCTTCGCGAACCCGAGGAAGGAAACCAGAAGGCACCAGAATCTGCAGAAAACTAGATTTTTCCCAAGTCCAAAACAACCCATAGCCTATCCGAAACTCAGTCGAGCCCTCGGGGCTCCAAACCAAATATGCACACAAGTCTAAACACATCATAAAAACTTGCTCGCGTGATCAAATCGCCAAAATAACACCTATAACTACGAATTGAACACCAAATCGAATAAAATTTTCAAGAAAGCTTTAAAATTTCTATCTTCACAACCGAACTTCCGAATCATGTCAAACCAACTCCGTTTCTCACCAAATTTCATAGATAAGTCACAAATATTATATTGGTTCTATAACAGGCTCCGAAACAAAAATACAGACCCGGTATCAACAATGCCAAACATTAACCAATTCTTAAAAACCATTAAATTTCAGACTTTTAAGTTTCATCAAAAATTCATAACTCGAATTAGGGACCTCCGAATTCGATTCTGGGCATACGCCCAAGTCCCATATTTTGATACGGACCCACCGGACCGTCAAAACATGGATCCGGGACCGTTAACCAAAAATATTGACCGAAGTCAACTCAATTGAAGTTTTTAGGCAAACATTCATATGGTTATCAGCTTTTAACATATAAGCCTTCCAGGCCAATACCCGGACTGTGCAGGCAAATCGAGGAGGGTAAAAATGAGATTTTAAAGGCTTAATAGCGCAGAATCGAGTTCTAAAGCATAAGATGACCTTTTGCGTCATCACAATTTGGAATTGTTATTATCTCATCCTATAATTGTTCAGTCTTAATTGAGGTTATGATTATATTTTTGCCGCTTATCCTTAATTAAATTGTTGAATATCTTTTGTAAATTTTTAACCTTAAAATAAGTTTAGATATCATATATCTTAGTCGACTTATTTTGTTTGGAATTATTTGACATGTATTAGCTTCCCTGTTGTTGAAATGTATATTGTGGGATTGTTGCTACATATTAGTTTCCCTTGTTGAGCTGTTCTCTTTACACCTAGCATTCTTTACTGTGGATATTCCTTGTGAATTGGTTCTACCGTTTCTTTATGATTTAAAGTTCTTGAGTTGATTTACTTGTCATACTTTGTATTATTGTCATTGTTGTTGTTGTACTTGTTGTGGTGATGCATGAGGTTTCTGCCATGTGGTTGTGGTTATTGTGATGCACAAGATTTCTGTCGTGCGGTTGTTGTTATGGGGTTGCACGAGGTTTCTGCCGTGCTGTTGTTACTATTGATATTTTCACATGCGGCGTGATAAGGTGGGATATATACGTGACAAGGCGGGATATATATACATGTGGGTTGCGCATGTGGCGAGACAAGGTGGGAATATTGTTATGCACGTGTGGCGAGACAAGGCAGGCACTTACTTTATTATTGCACACGTGGCGAGACAAGGTGGGCTGTGTCGAGGATTGATTTGTGATGATTAGTGATGGCCTGGGGGCATTCTTGTTGTTGATATTTGTGTAGTGGTATACTTACCTTTGTTAGCTTTATCTTGTGAAAGCTGTGAGAAACTATTCTACGTGATGTCCGTTCTTCTCCCTTATGCTTATTTGCTAGTATGGACTATGTTAGGACACTTGCACAAGCATACACGTAGTTAAGCATGATTATTGGATAAAGGTGTTCTTGATATTGTTGAGCATAAATGCTCACCCCTGTATACTTACCTTCTATGTGAGAATGACTCTATTGGCATGTGAGTCGTCAATGCGGTTATGAGGTGTTATGAGTTCACATGATGCGAAGTGTTAGGGTTTAGATATTGAGACCCGTGAGTTATGATTTTTTTCGGGGTTTGGTACCTCGTGGAGTTTGATGAGTAAAACCTGATGTCAAAGCGGTTGTAGTTGCTGAGTTATTACTTGTCCTTGCTGTATTTGTGACTCCGCATTTAGGTTGTGTTCCATTCACTTTTCTGTCATTTTTATGGTATTTCGCTGATACTTGTTGTTTTCCTTTATTATTGCAAAGTTATATATTGTGAGCCATATTTCATAGTCTTTATGTAGATATCATATTTCTATTATTCCTATACTTATACTTGTTCAGTTTATTAGACCAGTGGGAGTGTTGACTGTTCCTCGCCACTACTCCACCGAGGTTAGTCTTGATACTTATTGGGCGCCGATGTGGTTGGGTGTCTTGACTGTTCCTCGTCACTACTCTACCGAGGTTAGTCTTGATACTTACAGGGTGCCACTGTGGTGTGCTCATTCTACACTTCTGCATATTTTTGCGCAGATCCAGGTATTGGTTCATTAGTAGATGTGCGGGCCATTGCTGTGGAGACTCAAGGTAAACCTGCTGCAGCGTTCGCAGACTTCAGAGTCACCTTCAAGTTTCCGTTTTGCACTGTTTATTCTTATTTCTGGACAGTTGTATTTTTTGAAGTTTTCTAGCAGACACTCTGTAGAGCTTATGACTTGTATTACCGGTTTGGGGAATTTTAAGAGATTTCTATTTCAAATTGTGAAATGCTATTTAATTAATGTTAGTTTTACCTAGTCCCTATGACTAGGTGCCATCACGACGCCTGTGGTAGGATTTTTGGGTCGTGACAAGTTGGTATCAGAGCTCTAGGTTCATATGTGCTATGAGTCATAAGCGAGTTTACTAGAGTCTTGCGGATCGGTACGAAGACGTCTGTACTTATCTTCGAGAGGCTAAAAAACTATTAGAATAATCTCACTTCTTTCATTCATATCGTGCGTGCTTGTTGATCTCGGAGTTTGAACTTTTATCATTCTATTCTCTCACAGATGGTGAGGACACGAGCTGCAGTTACTGATGACGTTGCCCTCGGAGTAGATGTCTCTAGGGGCAGAGGTAGAGGCCGAAGAGGATCACGTTTCGCAACTTGAGCACCTACTAGAGTGGCAGCTGAGGAGCCGCCAGTTATTCCAGTTGCAGGGCAGGTACCGGAGGTGCCTGTAGTTACCCCTGGACTTCAGGAGACCTTAGCACAGTTCCTGAGGATGTTTGGTACATTGGCTCAGGTGGGGTTGATTCCGGTTGCACCAACTATTTCACAGACCAGGGGAGGAACCCAAACTCCCTCCGCCCACACTCCAGAGTAGCGAGTTTATGTTGGTCAGGTTACAAGTATCATGGCGACACAGCTTGTGGTTCCAGTTTAGCCCGTGGTAAGGTCAGCAACATTTGAGGAAGAGCAGCTTAGACTTGCAAGGTTCAAGAAATATGACCCTCCTACATTCAGTGGTTTGGCTTCAAAGAGTGCACAAGGTTTTCTAGCGGAGTGTCACCGCATTCTCTGTACTATGGATATTGTGGATATGAGTGGGGTTACATTTACTATGTTCCAACTTAGGGGAGCTTATCAGTGGTGGCGGGCGTATGAGTTGGGTAGCCCGGCCGAGTCAGCTTCACTTACTTGGGTTCAGTTTTTAGAGATGTTCCTGAGAGAGTTTGTACCTCAGTCCCTTCGAGATGCATGGTGCGCAGAGTTTGAGCAGCTGCGCCAGGGTATTATGTCAGTGTCAGAGTATGCCGTGAAATTCAGTAATTTGGCCAGGCATGCACCTTCTTTGGTCGCCACAGTTAGAGAGTGTGTCCGTAGATTCATTGAGGGACTCAGGCATGATATCCAGTTCAGCATAGCTCGGGAGTTAGAGTCAGATGTTTTGTTTCAACAGGTGGTAGGGATCGCTCGTCGCGTAAAGGGCATATGGGATCAAGAGAGAGAGGCCAGGTGGGTACATGAGAGAGAGTACAGGCGAAATCAGGAGAGAGATGACAGGGAGGCGAGGAGGCCTCGTAGACCGGAGAGATCTACTGGTCCTTATTTTGGAGGCAGGGTACGACATGGTAGAGGTTTTGTGGGTCAGCCAGTTCAGTTTGTACTTCAGGCTTCGTACAGTGTTTCAGGTGCTCATGGGTCTCAGAGTACCCGTACCGCATAGTTCCCACAACCACGTCAGTAGATAGGTTGCTTCATGTGTGGAGATACCAGCTACAGGGTGAGAGATTGTCCTAGGCTCCGAACAGATTTGACACAGCGAGGTATTCAGCGGGTAGAGGGCGCCCAAGAGGAGAAGGCCCGACCCATTGATGTGTTTCATATAGTAGGCTTGGGGCCACTATGCCAGATGATGTCATACAGGTATGCTTTTGATCTTTTACATAGGGGCACCATTCGTATTTTGAATCGGGTCTGCTTATCGGGGCTAGTTTCCCCTATTTGTTGTCCCACATATGGGTGAGTTCATGACTTAGTTATGTTTATGTGTTTGCCCCTGTTGGGAGATTCTGTGAGTGATCGCCGTGTCTATCATTTGTTTCTATTCATTTTGCAAAATTACGAGACTAGAGGTGAATTCATGTTGTCTATTATGGCAGGTTTGATGTGATTCCTAAGTAAATTGGTTACGATTTGTGATTTGATACTTTACCAGGGTGAGAGTTTAGTAAGTGTTGTGATTTTATTGGCAGAATTGAGTTAGTGGAAGATTTCCATTGGTATGATATGTATTCGACTTGTGATTCAGAGTTGAGGGTGATACCCTCGCGATTCCATATGATTTGATATATTTGAGCCGGGCTGCGTGCCACGGTGGAAGGTTATACCAGGATGAGATCCTTATGATTTGTTCATGTACTTTGAGTTTTTCCTTTTAAATTGGTTCGTAGTATGGCACTGTCAGAGAGTTGTGACTGTCGGGCTTGTTTGATATTTCTCTTATGTGTTTCGCTTTACATATTTAGTCATTATCGTTATGTGATTCTTGAGTTTTAGCTTGTGGGGTGTGTGCCCGGTGGTGTCAGTTGTGACTTGTTGATCCGGGTGTATAGTTATGAGGTCTTCATGTTGCTTGCATCGCTGTCGGTGTTGTGGAGGTTCGAAACAGAGTTCTATCGGATATGAGGCAAATTATCGGTGCTGGTTTTGAGTATGAGCAGTTATTATGATCTGAAATATTATTATGGGCATATGTGTGGTGTGTCATGTTGTGTGGTCATACCTTGTGGGTGTAGGCATGAGTTATTACAGCTGGTTGAGACTGATACCGGGTATGGATTTAGAATCATGTCTTTTGAAGATAAATTGAATGTGAGAATTTTGACTCTAAGGCTTATCGGTGTTGATAGAAAGGATAAATTATAGTTCGGATGGTGTTGTCAGGCTTATGTGGATTTGGGGTGACGTGGGATTACCCGCGGGTGTATGTTGGATATGTGCTTTCAGTGATTTGAAGACTTCGAGGCCATTCTTGACACGTTCGAGGACGAACGTTTGTTTAAGAGGGGAAGGATGTAAGGACCCGACCAGTCATTTTGAGAATTTACGTCCCGTTCAACAGCTTACGACCTTGAGCAGCTTCGTATTATGTGTATTGACTTGCGTGCATGGTTGAACTCAGTTACCGGATGATTTGGAGTGATTTGGGACACTTGTTCCCTAAAATGAAAGCATAAGTCTTAGGATTTTGACCGTAGTCGGAACTATGTGAAGACAACTCCGGAATGGATTTCTGTTGGTTCTGTTACCTCCGTTGGGCGATTTTGGACTTAGAGGCGTGTGCGGATTGTGTTTTGGAGGTCTGTAGCTCATTTAGACTTGAAATAGCGAAAGTCGAATTTTTGAAGATTTGGACCGGAAGTGGACATTTTGATATCGGGGTCGGAATGCGATTCCGAGAGTTGGAACAACTCCGTTATGTTATTTGGGACTTGCCTGCAAAATTTGACGTCATTCCAGGTTGGTTTGATAGGTTTCGGCACGAGTTTTAGAAGTTGTAGGATTTGAAAGTTCTTAAGTTCGATTCATGGTGCGATTCGTATTTTTGGCATTGTTCTATGTGATTTGAGACCTCGAGCTAGTCTATGTTAGGTTATGGAACTTGTTTGTGTGTTTAGACGGGGTCCCGAGGGCCTCGGGTGTGTTTCGGATGGGCTACAGGCCATTTTCTTCTATTTTTGAACTGCTGGTTTCTGTTATCTAGTTTCCTTAATCGCGTTCGCATCCCTTCCTTCGCGTTCACGTCACTTCCTTCGCGTTCGCGAAGGGTAATTTTGGAGGATGAATTATTTGTTCTACGCATTTGCATAACTCCTTCCGCAATCGCGGAGTTCCCTTCTTCGCGTTCGCATCCGCTACATCACATTTGCGTAGTAGAAACTAGGAGTTGGGAACTGGTGACCATTTCCTTTACGCGTTCGCACTATTTTATCCGCGAACGCGTAAGTGTGCTTTCTCTTCCTTCGCGTTTGCGTGCCCTTTCACGCGTTTGCGTAGCCCAGTTCCTGGGCCATTATGTTTCATTCTTCGCGATCGCATATGTTTGTTCGCGATCGCGTAGCACTAATTCCGGGCAGTATTTCCTCTTCGCGATTGCGGCTCCTCTTCGGCGATCGCGATGCTCTCAGGCCTGGGCAGAATATAAGTTTTCCAAATCGAGGGTTAGACCATTTTTATCAAATTCTGACTTCTAGAGCTCGGGTTTGAGCGATTTCTTATGGGTTTTTCAAGCAAATCGATTGGGTAAGTGTTCTTCACCTAGAATTTATTATATTCCACGATTTTATCCTTGTTTTTATCATTTAATTTGTGTTTTGAGTTGATATAAATGGTGGGTTTTGAAGAAAACTTTCAAAATGAAAAATCACGATTTGAGGGACGATATGGTATCGGAATTTGATGATTTTTGTATGGTTAGAGTCGTGAGTGAATGTGTGTTCGTATTTTGTGACTTTTACCTGATTCCGAGACGTGGGCCTGGGTCAACCTTTTAGGGCAAATTTCTGAAATTTTGATAAAATACTGATTTCATTAATTAGATGAGTCTATTATGGTTGTATATATGATATGTAATTGCTTTTGGCAAGATTTGGGCCATTCGGAGCCGGATATTCGTGGGAAAGGCATTGTGACCAATTGATTGAGCTTGGTTTGAGGTAAGTATCTTGCCTAACCTTGTGTGGGGGATTTTCCCTTAGGATTTGAGTTTTCTATGTTGATTGTAGCCCATGTACGCGAGGTGACAAGTGCGTGCTCGGACTTATTTGTGGGAAGTTGGCCTTTTAAGATTCTTAGGTCCTTATATTCACTGAGTATGAAGTTGTTCTTTATATGATTAAGTTCCTATTTACTAGTTTCACCTCTACCTGCTTTAATTGGAATTAATTGCTTCAGGATTCACTCTTATTGCCTAATTGGCTCTTATTTGACTTAACTAAAGATTTTACCTCTTCTATTGTCATGCTATCTTTTCATTTCTACTTATCTTTATTTGGAATTATTATTATCTCATCCTATAATTGTTCAATCTTAATTGAGGTTATGATTATCTTTCTGCCGCTTATCCTTAATTGAATTGTTGAATATCCATCGTAAATTCTCAGCCTTAAAAGAAGTTTAGATATCCTATATCTTAGTCGACTTGTTTTATTTAGAATTATTTGACCCGTGTTAGCTTCCCTGTTGTTGAAATGTGTATTGTGGGATTGTTGCTACATATTAGTTTCCCTTGTTGAGCTGCTTTCTTTACGCCTAGCATTCTTTACTGTGGTTATTCCTTGTGAATTGGTTCTACCGTTTCTTTGTTATTTAAAGTTCTTGAGTTGATTTACATGTCGTACTTTGTATTATTGTCATTGTTGTTGTTGTTGTACTTGTTGTGGTGATGCACGAGGTTTCTGCCGTGCGGTTGTGGTTATTGTGATGCACGAGTTTCCTGCCGTGCGATTGTTGTTATGGGGTTGCACGAGTTTTCTGTCGTGCTATTGTTACTATTGATATTTGCACATGCGGCGTGACAAGGCGTGTATATATATATATATATATATATATATATATATATATACACACACACACACACACACACATGCGGCGTGACAAGGCGGGATATATATATATATATATATATATATATATATATATATATATATATATGTGTGTGTGTGTGTGTGTGTGTGTGTGTGTGTGTGTGTGTGTGTGTGTGTGCGCATGTGGCGAGACAAGGTAGGAACATTGTTATGCACGTGTGGCGAGACAAGGCGGGCACTTACTTTATTATTGCACACGTGGCGAGACAAGATAGGCTGTGTCGGGGATTGATTTGTGATGATCAGTGATGGTCTGGGGGCATTCTTGTTGTTGATATTTGTGTAGTGGTACACTTACCTGTATTAGGTTTATCTTGTGAAAGCTGTGAGAAAATATTCTACGTGATGTCCGTTCTTTTCCCTTATGCTTATTTGCTGGTATGGACTATGTTAGGAAGCTTGCACAAGCATACACGTAGTTAAGCACCCTTATCGGATAAGAGGTGTTCTTGATATTGCTGAGCATAGATGCTCACCCTTGTTTACTTACCTTCTATGTGAGAATGGCTCTATTGGCCCGTGAGTCGTCACTATTGGAGATGATGGTGCATGTGCGCCCAAGGTAGATGGTTTGCGTGAGTTGATTCTCTAGGAGAATCACAGTTCGCGGTACTCTATTCATCCGGGTGCCGCAAAGATGTGTTAGGACTTGAGACAACATTATTGGTAGAGGAGGATGAAGAAGGACATAGTAGAGTATGTGGCCCGATGTCTAAATTTCCGGCAGGTGAAGTACGAACATCGGCGGCTGGGTGGGTTGCTTCAGAAGTTGGAGATTCCGGAGTGGAAATGGGAGCGAATCACTATGGATTTTGTTGTTGGGCTCTCACAGACTCAGCGGAGGTTTGATGCAGTTTGGGTGATTGTGGATAGGCTGACCAAGTTGGCTCATTTCATTCCTGTGATGACTACCTATTCTTCCGAGCAACTAGCTCGAATCTACATCCGTGAGATCGTCAGGCTTCATGGCGTACCAGTGTCTATCATCTCTGACCGGGGTACGCAGTTTACATCAGGGTTTTGGAGAGCTTTACAACATGAGTTGGGTACTCGGGTTGAGTTGAGCACAACATTTCACTCTCAGACAGACGGGTAGTCCGAGCGCACTATTCAAGTATTAGAGGATATCCTCCGTGCGTGTGTGATAGATTTATGGGGTGCTTGGGACCAGTTCTTGCCACTTGCGGAGTTTGCTTACAACAATAGTTATCAGTCCAGCATTCAGATGGCACCGTATGAGGCTCTGTATGGTAGGCGGTGTCAGTCTCTAGTGGGATGGTTTGAGCCGGGGGAGACTAGATTATTGGGTATAGACTTGGTTCAGGATGCCTTGGAGAAGGTTAAGGTGATTCAGGATAGACTTTGCACATCCTAGTCCAGACAGAAGAGTTATGCGGACCATAAGGTTTGTGATGTTGCATTCATGGTTGGTGAGCGGGTCTTGCTCCGGGTTTCGCCTATGAATGGTGTTATGAGGTTCGGAAAGAAGTGCAAGCTGAGCCCAAGGTTCATTGGTCCTTTTGAGGTGTTGCGGTGTGTTGGGGAGGTTGCTTATGAGCTTGCCTTACCTCCCAGCCTAGTAGGAGTTCATCCGGTATTTCATGTTTCGATGCTCCGGAAGTATCACGATGATCCGTCTCATATGTTGGATTTCAGCTCAGTCCAATTGGACAAGGATCTATCATATGTTGAGTAGCCAATGGATATTTTAGACAGGCAGGTCAGAAAGCTAAGGTCAAAGAACATTGCTTCCGTGAAGGTTCAATGGAGGGGACAGTCGGTCGAGGAGGCGACTTGGGAGACTGAGCAGGATATGTGCAGTCGTTATCCTCATCTTTTCACCACTTCATGTATGTCTCTATGCTCATTCGAGGACGAACTATTATTTTAAGAGAGGGAGGATGTAACGATCCGGCCGGTCATTTTGAGAGTAATAGCCCCGATCCCCTATTTACTACTTCTCCCATATCTATTCCTGCTATTGTGACTTGCCGGGAGGTTTCGTTTTGGTTTTTGGAGTGTTTTGGGACATTTAGTCCCTAAATTTAGTCCCTAAATGGAGGTTTAAGCCTTAGGATTTGGACCGTAGTCGGAACTGTGTGAAGACGACTCCGTAATGGAATTCTGTCGGTTTCTTTAGCTCCGTTAGGTGATTTTGGGTTTAGGGGCGTGTTCGAATTGTGTTTTGGAGTTCTGTAGCTCATTTAGTATTGAAATGGCTAAAATAGGAATTTAAGTTTGGAAGTTTGACCGCGTAGTTGATTTTTTGATATCGGGGTCGGAATCCAGTTCCAAAAATTTCATAGCTCCGTCATGTCATTTATGACTTGTGTGCTAAATTTGAGGTCAATCGGACTTGATTTGATAGGTTTCAACATCGAATGTAGAAGTTGGAAATTCTTAAGTTTCATTAAGCTTGAATTGGGGTGTGATTCGTGGTTTTAGCATTATTTGATGTGATTTGAGGCTTTGACTAAGTCCGTATGATGTTTTAGGACTTATTGGTGTATTTGGTTGAGCTCCCGAGGGCCTCGGGTGAGTTTCGGATGGTTAACAGATCAAAAGTTGGACTTAAACAGCTATTAAAAAGCTGATGCAATTTTTTTCTGCTGGAAATGCAGAAATCGAAGCCCAGAAATTCGAGCCAATGATCGAAGCCAAAAAATCGAGCCAAGGATCGAAGCCCAGAAATCGAGCCCAGCGTCGAAGGCCAGGGTCGATGGCCAGGATCGAAGCCAGGGTCGAGGCTCAGGATCGAGGCCATGATCGAAGGCTCAAGATCGAGGGCCATGATCGAAGGCTCAGAATCGAAGGTCAGGATCGATGACCAGGATCGAGGGCCATGATCAAAGCCATGATCGAGGGTCATGATCGAAGCCATGATCGAGGGCTGCCTGGGCAAAATTTATAAAACAGGGGACTTCGTCCCATTTGCCATTTTTGACAAATTGGAGCTTGAGGAGAGGCAATCTTTGATAGATTTTCAAGAAATTCATTGCGGTAAGTGATTCTAACTCAGATTTGGTTAATATACATGAATATATCACTGATTTTATCATTTAATTAGTACTTTGAGATGGAAATTTGGGAAAAATTATAGAAACTTCATAAACCACAAATTGAGGATTTGGAGGTCGAGTTTTGATCGGAATTGGCTAATTTGGGTATGGTTAGACTCGTGAGTGAATGTGTGTTCATATTTTGTGACTTTTCCTTGATTTCGAGATGTGGGCCCAGGGAGGCTTTTTGGGCGTTTTTCTAATTTCTTGCTTTAGCTTTGATTTCATTAGCTAGATTAGTTTCTTGTAGCTATATTTACGTTATGTAATTGTTCTGGCTAGATTTGGGCCACTCGGAGCCGGATATTCGTGAAAAAGGCATTCTTACCGATTGAACGAGCTTGGTTCGAGGTAAGTGGCTTGCCTAACCTTGTGTGGGGGAACTCCCCGTAGGATTTGTACTGTTTTTGATATATGAGCGTCGTGTACGTGAGGTGACGAGTACGTACACGGGCTAATTGTGTAAAAACCCGATTCCTCTACTAAGTAATAACCTGATTTCCTTCTTATTTGAGTTCCATCAGCATGTGTAGTATCCTGCTAGACTAGAATAGCATGCCTACTTGCCTTAACTATTTACTTGAACTACGTGCAACATGTTTAGTGAATTTACCTATTTTTCCTTAACTGGTACTTAGGTTGAGCTGTAGAATTTCGTGTCGTAATTATTGAATTCTATTATTTGGCTACATATTTACTTTGGGACTACGGAACGGTTTCCAGAAGATTCCCCTGTACGGCATATTTACTTTGGGACTACAAAACGGTATTCCGGGAAATCCCCATGTACTGCATATTTACTTTGGGACTATGGAACAGTATTCCGGGAGATCCCCCTGTACTGCACTTATACGTTTGGGACTACGAGGCGGTATCTCGGGAGATCCCCTGTTGTGTTTCTGTGTACTGAGCTGTTACCTTCTATGATTTCATTCTTGTTAAATTTCAGTCTTTATTTTACTGCGGTATCACACTCTATCTTGTTTTATTATATATTTACTAGTAGGGCCCTGACCTGACCTCGTCACTACTCGATCGGGGTTAGTCTTGGCACTTACTGGGTACCGATTGTGGTGTACTCATGCTACTCTCTGCACATGTTTTTCGTGTGCAGATCCACGTGCTCCTTATTAGCCGCACTATCAGTGAGCCAGGACAGCTTTGGAGACTTCAAGGTATATCTGTCGCGTCCGCAAACATCGGAGTCCCCTTCTACTCTTTCTCATGTCCAATATCTTCTGTATTTTTCCTTTGTTAGACTCTTATGTATAGAGACACTAGATTTTTCTTCGGTAGTTTGTGATTCACAATGTTCAAGGTTTTGGGATTGCTGTGTATTTCTGAACAGTTAGTTGCTAAATTTATGTTTTCATTTCATTATTCCGCAAATGTTAGGCTTACCTAGTGGTAGAGACTAGGTGCCGTCACGATGTCAACGTAGGGGAAATTTGGGTCGTGACATGTAGTTGAGGAGCCGCCAGTTGCTCCAGTTGGGGGATAGGCACCAGAGACATGTTGTTAACCCGGATTTCAAGAGACTTTAGCACAGTTCCTAAACATGTTTGGTACATTGACTCATGCGGGATTGATCTCCGTTTCACCAAATATTTCATAGATTGGGGAGGATTTCAGACTCCTACTACCCGTCCTCCAAAGCAATAGGTTCACATTGGTCAGGTTTCGGGTATAGTACCGGTACAACCTGTTATTCCGGCTCGGCCTAAGGTCAGGCCAGAGGCATAAGAAGAAGAACAAAAGAGACTTGAGAGATTTAAGAGGTATAGTCCATCTACCTTCATTGGTACAACTACCTAGGATGCCCAAGGATTTATAGAAAAGTGCCACTGTATTCTCCGTACCATGGGTATTGTAGAAGTGAGCAGAGTTTCCTTTACTACATTTCAGTTGTCAGGAGCAGTGTATCGATGGTGGAAAGCTTATGAAGATGGCAAACTAGCCAATGCAACACCACCAACTTGGGCTCAATTTTCGGAAATGTTTTTGAAAGAGTTTGTTCCCCAAACTCTTCGGGATGCATGGTGCACAGAGTTTGAACGGTTGCGTCAGGGCACCATGACAGTGTCAGAATATGCTATCAGGTTCAGTGAGTTTGCCCGACATGCACCTATCTTGGTTCCTACAGTTAGAGAGCGAGTTCGCAGATTCATTGAAGGGCTCGATTATGATTTCAAAATAAGCATAGCTCGAGAATTGTAGACTAACATTCCATTTCAGCAAGTAGTAGAGATTGCCAGGATGTTAGAACGTGTTCGAAGTGAGGAAAATGAGTCTAAAGAGACCAAAAGGTCTCAGAACTATGGAGGATTCAGTGGATTCTACTCTATAGCTATGACTCATCATGGTGGAGTCTCGGGCAGCCGGTCAGCCTAATTCACAATTTAGAGTACTCGTAGTTCTCCAGTTAATACTTTTAGTGCACCACCAACACGAGGTTCTTATAGTGGTAATTCCAGTTATCCGACACAGACTCAGTACGGGCAACCGCGACCTCGGAGGTCTTGTTATGAGTGTGGTGATACCAGGCACATCATGAGAGATTGTCCCAGACTTGGGAGAGGCGAATTTCATCAAAACACTCAGGCTACATGCTTTATTCCAATTAATACCCTACGTGCACAACCAGTTATGGTAGAGGATATGCGGGTAAAGGGGGCCCAAGAGGGGGAGGCCCGACCCGTTGATATAATTGCTATGAATTGGCTGAGGCCGATACACTTGATGGTGTCATTACAGGTATGAATTAATTTATAATAAAAGGGGAACTATTCTTATTTTGATTCGATTATCGAGGTGGACACTCTTTTCATGCTCCTTATATGGGGGATTTGTGAATTTGTACTCCGCTTCCGTGTTTATCCCTGTTGGGAGACTTGATGGTGTTAGCCGTGTCTATCATTTTTTGTTTTGTACATTATTGTGGGTTATGAGCCCCAAAAGGCAACTTCTTATTACTCACTACAATGGGTTTTGATGTGATTTCGGGAAAATTGATTACAATTTTATGAATTATATGCCCTACCTGTATGGGGGTTCATTATGTGTTGTGAAAACTATTTACGAAATTTATTAAAAAGAAGAAAGAAAGGGAATGGACAATTTCAGTTGGCACAATGTGCAAAATACCTGTAATTCAGAGTTGAGGATGAGATCCTCGCATTTTTATATGATGTGAAATATTTAAACCGGGCTACAAGCCGCGGTGGAAGTTATATAAGGAAGAGGACCTTGTGGTGAAAAAACAATTATGAGTTTAAATTCTCCCTCTGTGAAATTAAAATTGTACTATAGTATTAATAGGGAGTCATGCCTGTTAGGCTTATTTGATAATTTTGTATGTATTTTCTGTGCATATTTAGCCTATGAGATGAGTGCTCAGGTGGCGTTAAATGTGACTCGTTAATTCAGGTAAATAATTATGAGGTCTTCATGCCTCGCGTGTTACTCTCAGTGTTATGAAAAATTTGAAACGAGATTTTGGTTAATACAAGATTAATTGAGGATGCTGGAATTAATTATGAATAGGTATTATGACCAGAGATGTGATTATGGGCATATGTATAATGTGTGTGTAGGCACGAAATTGCTACCGCCGGTGGAGACTAACACATTGTATTAATATGGGAAATCAGGCCTTATGAAATCTCAAGGAAATGGGCCAAACTATGAGCATGATGTTTCCCCCATCATTGTCCTCCATGTACCCGGTGTTTCATGTGTCCATGTCTAAGAAGGTAGTTGAAAATCCTTTATCTATTGTTTCGGTGGAAGCTAGTGGAGGTGAAGTTAATGGATAGTTAGCTTATGAGAGGTACCTAATTATCATCCTTGTTAGATAAGTCCGAAAGTTAGGATTGCCTACGTTAATGTGTTATGGCGAAGTTTGTAAGTCGAGAAGGTCACCTTGAAGGCCGAAAGTGTTGTGGAAAGAAAATATTTTCGCTTGATTGTATAGTAATTGATTTTGATTTGAAAGGTACTTTCTAGGTGTTATGATTTAAAAATGTGCAGTTCATGTCCATATATCACTTTTCATAATATAATGCATGTAGTGTTGATATTTGTATTGTAGATATACATTGTGATGCTTTGTCGAGTTGTGGATGTATTGATAGGGTGATTTTGGTGATTCTCTGGCAGGTAGATAGGCCCAGTTACAGGGAAAACTCTATCAAATTGTTTAAGAATTTGTAAAGATAGCCGAATTTTAAGGGCCATAAGTAAGTTGAAATTTTTGAAAGGAAGTATGAGACCGAGGTAGTCATAAGTGCCTATGTATAATGCTTGGAGGTAAAATGATGGTAACTCTACTCTTAGAAGTGACTTGTAAAACATTCGAGGACGAATGTTCTTAAGTGGGGGGAGAATGTAACACCCCAAAAAATTTCGAAGTACTTAAGCGCTAGTAAGAAAGTTGATGTGTGCTAATTATATTATTTTGTGTGCATACGAGGACTATTAATATAATGAATATCAATTAGATTTGATAATAAGTCTACAAGGCATATTATAAGTGATGTGGGGTCTAGGGACAGCCCTAAGTCAAGTTGGAAATTACATGACTGGCTAAAAGTTTCAAATGAGTACGCACAAGACCAAACTTTGGACAAGCATATCTACATATGTATAAGGCTTTATATGATGTATGACCTACCAAATTAAATATCTTCGAGTCTAGTTTTCAACGCTTCAATCCGTTTGTTATTTGGACACTCCTACAAGAAGTAAAGACTAAATTACCAAAGGCTGGCAGAATGTGATTCTAAGGCCAATTCTGCGACCGCGGAATTATTCTGCGGGCCACAGAATGGTTGCAGAATTGACCGGTGCAGCCCAGTTCTGGGCAACGCTTTTGCGGTCCATTGTGCGACCCGCATACCCATTATGCGACCGTAGATCTGAGTTTGGAGGGTTAATTTTTCTTATTTTCATAACTCGACCCCATTTTGATAAATAGGCTTTTGGGCTTATTTTTTGGGCAAATATCTGATGATTTTATAGAGAAGTGAGAGTGTTTTAGAGAGAGAAAGTAGATGAAGTATTTTTTTCACCAAGATCTTGTTCAAGCCTTGAAATCCAGCAAGGAAATCTCACAAGATTTTCACTCAAGATGTAAGATTCAAACCTCTAGTCTTCCATTTCGAGTTTGGGGTAAAAGATGGGTTGATTGGGAGTATGATTCTTGGGTGTGAGAGTATTATGCATGTATGCTTGTACCAATAAGTTTTGTGGGAAGATTGTTAAACTCAAATAAGTAAGGATTGGGTTGTGGAGTGAAGACAATCTTGTAGAAGAACCTTGTAACCAAATTTTCACACCTAGTGTTTGATAAAATGCTGAAATGAGATGAAACCATGAATATCTTCCTAATTATGGTTCACTTTTATTATGTTTATAAATAGATTGAAGTTGCTAAGATTTCCAAAACTCCTAGTAATGTAAGGAAAGCTCAAGAAAGATTGGAGCTGTCTGGAGGTCAATTCACGTGAGAAAGCTATTTAGGTAAGTATCTTGCCTAACCTTGAGTGGGGGAATTACCCCTTAGGGTTGACTTTATTGACTTTTCGCGCGGAGTTGGGAATTGTTATAAATTGTTAAATTGTAAGCATTGGAGTATATTTTGATTGAATTGCACGTTGTTTGACTAGTTTCAGAACATTTGACTTGGAGTTGAGTGTTAGAGTGGCGTTGAAGCCGGTCATGGAACTTCGGAGCAAAGTAAGTCTCATGTCTAACCTTGTGAGGGGGAAACTACCCCTTAGGTTATGTACTTGTTATATGCTATTAGTTGTGGGTGCTACGTACGCACGAGGTGATAAGAGTCCGTATGTAGCTAAAGCATGATTATGTTCGGGTAGACTTAGGACTTTACCATGTAATATTTGAAATATTTGAATTCATTCTGCTGGCTTAATTAATCAAAATTTTAATTGAAGTTGATTTAGAAATACATACATGTATATTAGGCCGAGCTCTATTACCTTAAGTTGTTGACTAGTTATTTGAGAAACGGTAAAGATTATACTCACCTTGTGTTCATATAGTGTATCATAAGCTCGTGTCTCATAATTCGGTAATTCCTTTCCTTTTTTGTGGAGCGGGCCGAACACCTCGACAGGATTATGTACCACACTCTCATGGGAGCGGGTCGTTCGCCTCGGTAGTATAATAGATGCATCTATGGTTCATGTTGCTTGACCCTCTGCAATGTACACGTTATGATGGGATCAGGCCAATCGCCTCGGTAGTATCATACTCTTTTTGAGATCTGGCCGTACTACCTCGGCATAATCGTGCAGTATTGTAACGACCCAACTTGTCGTTTTAAGAATTTATGTTCCGTTCAGTGAGTTAAGTTCCCGAGCAACTTCGTAATATGTATTATGACCTGCGTGTGGGGCCGAGTTTGATTTTCGGAAGATTCGGAATTTAATTAAAAGAAAAATTCTCATTTATAAAGCTTGAATTTCTAAAAGTTTGACCGGAGATTTGACTTTTGAGCAAACGACTTCGGAATGGAATTTTGATGATTTCAATAGCTTTGTATGGTGATTTCGGACTAAGGCGTATGTCCGGATTTGGATTTTGAAGTCTATAGGACAATTCGACGCATTTTGGCGAAAGTTGGAAAATGGAAGATGTTTAGAAAGTTTGACCGAGGAGTTGACTTTTTGATATCGGGGTTGGAATCCAGTTCTGAAAATTTTCATAGGTCCGTTATGTCATTTATGACTTGTGTGCAAAAGTTGAGGTCAATCGGACTCGATTTGATAGGTTTCGGCATCGAATGTAGAAGTTGGAATTTGTTAGTTTTATTAGGCTTGAATTGGGGTATGATTCGTGTTTTTAGTGTTGTTTGATGTGATTTGAGGCCTCGACTAAGTTCGTAATATGTTTTGGGACTTGTTGGTATGTTCCGACGGGGTCCCGAGGGGCTCGGATGAGTTTCAGAGTGGTTTCGGACTATTTCTAGGCCATTTTTAACTACTAGTTTTTTTGGCTACAATAGTGTGCATCGCAAAATTTCTGCTCCACAGAGCTGAATTTAGAAGCTTATATCTCGTAATCTGTAAGGAATTAGGAGATTATCCAAAACTAAAATTTGTAGATCTTTGAGTCTAGTTTCCAGAAATGTAAACCATTATTCATTTGGACATTTGTACTGAAAGTTATGACCAATTAACTGAAGCCTAGTACTGCAATTATTTTCTGCTGCACAGGTATGGTTTTGGAAGCTTATGTCTTGTAATCTATAAGGAATTTGGTGATGATCCAAAAATAAAAGTTGTAGCCTTTTGTATCAAGTGTTCATAAATTTAAACCATTTGGTAGGTGGAGTTGGGTACAAAACGTTATGGTTGATACACTATATGTTGTCTAGGAAGAGTTTTGGAAGAGTTTGGTGTTTTGAGCATAAGCATGTAATGATCAAAAGGTCCATTTTTAGTTCTAGAGAACGAAATTCAATTTCGAGACTTCCGAGAGCTTGATAATGAATTATAGAAATGATCTGGAATGTTTGGCCTAATTTCATTAATCGTGATTGCGTTTTTAGCGCGAAACATGAGTTAATTGTTTAACGAGTGAAATTGGTATCGCATCGAGCAAATGAGCTCCGAATTCAGTTTCGATTGAATGACTAGGTGCATATTATTATTTATGACTCATAGGTATAAGAATCGTCGAATTCCAAGTTCGTATGATGAAGTTAGAGCCTTTTTAGTGAAATATTAAATTGTTGGTGCAAGCAGGTTCTGGTGCGGACCTTTAGTGATGGGAAATGGACTTTTAGTGACGGAAAATAGACTTTTAGTGATGGAAAATGGGTTTTTATTGAGCAGATTCATTTTTTTAGCTCATTTCAACATTTTTGGAGCTAGGGAACTCGGATTTGTGCGATTTTTGAGAGGATTTCACCAAATGGATTGGGATATGTGTTTCCTACTCGGTTTTCATTATATTTCATGATTCCATGATTATTTTCATCTTTTATTAGTGAATCAATTGGAAGAAAATGGGATTTGCAAAATCATTAAAACAAAAATTTAAGATTTGGAGGTCGATTCGTTATCGAAATTTGGTAAATTTGGTATGGTTGAATTAGAATCGGAATGGGTGTTCGAATTTGGTGAAACTTCTGTCAGGTTCTGAGAGGCGGGCCCTGTGTTGACTTTTTAGAATAAAATTTTAAGTCGACGTTTTATTATCCGAAATTATTTTCGATGAATGTTAATGAAGTTATACAATTAATTTGGATAGATTTGAGCTGTTCGGAGGTCAATTGAAGCAAGACGGCTATTTTGGATTATCGGTCTAACTTCAAAAAGGTAAGCATCTTCCCTGACCTTGAGTGGGGGAAATTACCCCTTAGGCATTGAGTCTTATGTGAAAATTGTGTAATTGAAAACCATGTATGCGAGGTGACGAGTACGTACTTGGTTTATATGTGCAAATTATATCGGTTAAATTCGTAGATGCCTTTATATATGAAATTAAAAATTGTTGGCACTTATTAAATCCTTTATGTGTCATCCCCCATTCCTTGTTTGCCGAGGTTGTTTTTATATGATAATTTGGTGTGATTGCCACTTTGATTTTTATGTGAAATATCGTGATTAGTTGGGTTGACATTTCTTGGAAATAATCTCATTATGTATTCCTTATCTGTAAATAATTATTAAATAATTTTTAAATGAGGCATTAATATATATTTATCAAAAATTTATATTAAAGAAGGCGTTGTCCTAAGTTGTGTTACTTTTCCATATTTGTTGTTGTTTTTGAGGTTTTATATACATTGTGTGGAGCCTTGGGCTATTTGCTTTGAAATTAATTGATTTTGTTGTATCTTTGGAGTTGGTTGTGGCGGGTAGGAAAATTGGGATATAAATTGTTGTATTGTGTTGTCGTTTAAACACTCTCCTTGATGTTATTTATGCTTCCTACCTTGCTTGTTAATTATATACATGTGCTTGGTAAGGAAGAGTATAAAGCACGAAGGGTGATGTCATACCATTTGAGAGTGTAAAGTACGAAGGGTGATGTCGTGCCATTTGAGAGTGTAAAGCACGAAGGGTGATGTCGTGCCATTTGAGAGTGTAAAGCACGAAGGGTGATGTCGTGCCATTTAAGAGTGTAAAGCACGAAGGGTGATGTCGTGTCATTTAAGAGTGTAAAGGAGGAAGGGTGATGCCCGTGCCATTTCAGTTATATTATCTTGTGAGGAAAAGTATAAAGCACGAAGGGTGATGCCGTGTCATTCTTAATATGCACGAAAGATAATTCCGCGCCATTTCATTTATATTATCACGTGAGGATGAGAGTAAAAGCACAAAGGGTGACACCGTGCCATTATTTTTATATTATCATATGTTCATGGCATGAAGGGTGTTTCCGTGCAAGCGAGGACAAGAGACATGCATTATTTTGTGATATCTTTTTTTCGTTGTGGATACATTCATGCTTTTATCTTGAGCTGTTATTATGCACCTATGTTTTCTATTTGGCTTGTAGTCGTTGTTGCTTCCTGTGTGCCTCCAACTTTATTTCTTTTATTGTTATTGGCATTTATCCCACCTAGTTGGTACTGTTATATGTATGCACTGTGAGAAATAGATAAATGCACGAAGAGTGTTGCCGTACCAATTGATTTGATCTACATATATATATCGGGTGAGAATGAGACAAGTGCACGAAGGTATTATCGTTCCATTCGATATGATATGTTGAATATATTTCTCACACCAGGAAAGTTAAGTGAGGTGTCACATGGTGACTTTTACTTGAAAGAATTATATTCGAAAGGTATTTACTTGAAAGAATTATATTCAAAAGATATTTACTTGAAAGAATTATATTTGAAAGATATTTATTTGAAAGAATTATATTCGTAAGATATTTATTTGAAGGAAGTATATTCGAGATATATTTAATTGTACGGATTACATTCTAAAGATATTTATTTGAAAAACTTATAGATACAAGATGTATATTTTGAAGGACTTGATTAATTGGCTGTACTTGTATTTATTATTCGTTTGAGCAATATTTACGGTGTTCTTGTCGCCTTGTTGTTTATGACACAAGTTATTATTGTTGCCATCACTGCTATTTATTTTCTATTATTTTTGTATGCTATATTGCATAGGTTATTTTGACTAGTTAGTGTCTTGACTGTACCTCGTCATTACTCCACCGAGGTTAGTCTTGATACTTACTAGGTACCGACTGTGGTGTACTCATACTACACTTCTGCACATTTTTGTGCAGAGCCAGGTATTGGAGATATCAGATTTGGATAGAGATTAGAGTGTGATTGCAATGATTCAAGGTAGGACTGCTTGGTCGTCGCAGTCCCTTGGAGTCTTTCCATTACATTGTATTGTCAACTCTTATTCGAACAGTATTGTATATTCGGTCCTTGAGATCATTGCATGTATTCAGTTAGAGTTCATGACTCTGTATTACCAGTCTTGGAAGGTTGTTATAATTATTTCTGTTGTGGGTTTCGATTATCTATTTCAAAAAAAGGGCTTGAATTGTAATTGAAATTGACTTACCTAGTCTTAGAGACTAAGTGCCATCACGACGCCTATGGTGGGATTTTGGGTCGTGACAGTTTTATCGCTAGCAGTCCAAATATTTGCGAGACTTTCCTTCCACTGATGCCTTGCATTTTATATTGTATTTCTTATCCGTTTGTTATTGGCACTTGATATTTCAGAGCTGTTGAGATAAAATACGAGATTTAGAAATTGATATTGTTAAGACGAATTTTGGAAGATTGTGTTAGGTACAGATTTACCTCACTACTATTGTTGTACTCTGTCACGACCCAAAATCCTAACCTGTCGTGACACGTGGGAAATGTTCAGACAATAACATGATTCTTTAATTTTATAACTTCACAGAATTTGTTCAAGTCACAATTGCTATGGTGCACGTCCACACGCTCGTCACTATCGTGTGCGTCAACTCCAAACAATTTCTATAACACCAAATTCGGGGATTCATACTCTCAAAACCAAGTTTAGAAGTGTTACTTACCTCAAACTGCGTAATTTCTTACTCCGTTATGCCCTTGCCTCGCGAACTGATCTCCGAAAGCCTCGTATCTCTTTGAAGTGCTAGCAAGATCCTTGTGAAATCTTCAAACTTTGAACAATAATTGATGGACAAATGACTAGATTTTCACTTTCTCTCTCTAAGATACTCTCACCTCTCTCTAAAATTTCACATGAAACCCTTCAAAATGACCCCTAATAGTGTTTTATAAGAAGGAGTCGGTTTTATAAAACCAGAAAAATGAAGCTCCGAAACACTCTTTGCGGTGGCATAGGCGACCGTATAATGCTTCTACGGCCCGCAAAATGGGTCACAAAAAGGCCCTTCGGAACTGGGCAATAGTGTTTCAGTCTGCGATCATGATGCGGCCCGCAGACCTGTTCTGCGGTCACATAATGCACCGTAAAACAGTTCTGCGGTCGCATAATCGACCGCAGATTTATACTCATACCTGACCAGCTTCTGCCCATTATGCGGCACGCAGACTGATTCTGCGGCCGCAAAGTGGACCGCAAAAATGCATCTTTCTGCCAAAAGTTTTTTACTTTAATTCCCCTATGCACTGTTCAGCCCAAAAAGTCCGAGTCGCGAACCTTTGTACTAATTGATCTACCTCGTCACCACAAAACATTAATTTTCTTAGCAAAAATTCTCTGGGGTCGTTACACATAAGTCAACATCCGGTTAACCTTTTCAACTTAAGTTCTAAACTTTTGAACTAAGTGTTCCAAATCATTCCAAAACCTCACCGGACCCGAACTAATCACCCTGGCAAGTAACATAACAATTGTAAAGCATAAATTGAGCAATAAATAGGGGAACGAGGTTGTAATAATCAAAACGACGGGCTGGGTCATTACATACTCCCCCCTCTTAAACAAATGTTCATCCTCAAATGGGTTTAGAATTATACCTGGAGTCTCAAATAGGTGTGGATATTTGCTCCGCATCTCCCGCTCAGTCTCCTAAGTAGCTTCTCTGACTAGATGGCCTCTCCACTGCACTTTCACTGAAGCTATGTTCTTTAATCTCAAGTTTCGAACCTGCTAGTCTAAAATGGCCACTGGCTCCACATCATAAGTCAAATTACCATCCAACTGCACGGTGCTGAAATCCAAAACATAATACGGATCCCCGACATACTTCTGGAGCATAGATACATGAAACACTGGATGAACACTCGATAGACTAGGCAATAATGCAAGTTCATAAGCTACCTCTCCAATCTTCTTAAGTATTTCAAAAGCCCCAATATACCTAGGGCTCAACTTTCCCTTCTTCCCGAACCACACCCTTCATGGGAGAAATCTTGAGCAGAACCTTATCCCCAACCATGTAACCAACATCACGGACCTTCCGGTCGGCATAACGCTTCTCTCTAGACTGTGTCGTGCCAAGCCGCTCCTGAATCAATTTAACCTTCTCCAAAGCATCCTGAACCAAATCAGTACCCAATAGCCTAGTCTTACCCGGCTCAAACCAACCCACCAGAGACCGACACTGTATCCCATATAAAGCCTCATACAGAGCCATCTGAATGCTCGATTGGTAGCTGTTATTGTAAGAAAACTCTTCCAGTGGCAGAAATTGATCCCAAGAACCCCCGTAATCTATAACACAGGCGCGTAGCAAATCTTCCAATATCTGAATAGTACACTCGGACTGTCCGTCCGTCTGAGGGTGAAATGTTGTACTCACCTGAATTTGTGTGCCTAATTATTGCTGTACTGCTCTCCAAAACTGTGATGTGAACTGTGTGCCCCGATTTGAAATGATGGACACTAGCATGCCGTGTAGGCGAACAACCTTACGGATATAAATCTCAGCCAACCGCTCCGAAGAATAAGTAGTCCCAACTGGAATAAAATGCGTGGAGTTGGTCAACCGATCTCCAATCACCCAAACAGCATCAAACTTTATCAAAGTCTGTGGGAGACCAACTACGAAGTCCATGGTAATACGCTCCCACTTCCACTCCGAAATTTCAAGTCTCTGAAGTAATCCGCTCAGTCTCTGATGTTCGTACTTCACCTGTTGAAAATTTAAACACCGAGCTACAAATCCAACTATATCTTTCTTCATTCGCCTCCACTAATAGTGCTGCCTCAAATCCTGATACATCTTCGTGACATCTGGATGAATGGAGTACTGCGAACTATGAGCCACCTAGAGAATCAACTCATGCAAACCATATACATTAGGCACACATAGCCTACCATGCATCTGTAATACACCGTCATACACAATAATGACTTCCTTGGCATCACCGTGCTGAACCGTGTCCTTAAGGACAAGCAGATGGGGGTCATCATACTGACGTTCCCTAATACGATCATAAAGAGAAGACTGAGAAACCACGCAATCCAAAACTCAGCTCGGCTCAGAAATATCTAATCTGACAAACTGGTTGGCCAAGGCCTGAACATCCAAGTCTAAAGGTCTCTCTGCTACTGGTAAGTATGCTAAGCTACCCAAACTCTCTGCCTTATGACTCAAGGCATCGGCCACCACATTTGCCTTTCTGGGATGATAGAGAATGGTGATATCATAATACTTAAGCAACTCCAACCACCTTCACTACCGCAAATTAAGATCCTTCTGTTTAAACAGATGTTGTAGACTCTGGTGATCGGTATAAATCTCACAATGGACACCGTACAAATAATGCTGCCAAATCTTCAAGGCATGAACAATAGCTGCTAACTCAAGATCGTGGACCGGATAATTCTTCTCATGTACCTTTAATTATCTTGACGCATAGGCAATCACCCTACCGTCTTGCATCAGCACTGCGCCGAGACCAATACGTGACGCATCACAATACACAATATTAAGACTCTGAACCTGTAGGTCACACCAATACTGGGGCTGCAGTCAAAGCTCTCTTGAGCTTCTGAAAGCTCTCTTCACACTCATCCAACCACCTGAATGGAGCACCTTTCTGGGTAAATTTAGTCAGAGGCGATGCAATAGACGAGAAACCCTCCACAAAGCGATGATAATAACCGGCCAAGCCGAGTAAACTCCAAATCTCTGTAACTGAAGATTATTTGGGCCAACTCTGAGCTACCTCTATTTTCTTCGGATCCACCTTAATCCCTTTCACTGGACACTATTTGTCCTAAGAATGCCACCGAGCTAATCCAGAACTCACACTTAGAGAATTTGGCATAAAGTTTCTCCTCTCTCAGCCTCTGTAGTACAATACTCAAGTGTCGTGCATGCTCCTCCTGATTACGTGAGTACACCAGGATATCATCAATAAATACTACGATAAATGAGTCAAGATATGGCTGGAATACACTATTCATCAAGTGCATAAATGCTGCTGGAACGTTGGTCAGCCCAAAAGACATCACGAGAAATTCATAATGACCATAGCGGGTCCTGAATGCCGTCTTTAGAATATCCGAGTCCCAAATTTTTAACTAGTGATACCCGGATCTCAAATCAATTTTGGAGAATACCCTCGCTCCCTAAAGTTGGTCAAATAAATCATCAATACTTGGCAAGGGATATGTGTTCTTGATTGTAACTTTGTTCAGTTGTCTGTAATCAATGCACATCCGCATAGTACCATCTTTATTTTTCACAAACAAAATCGGTGCACCCCAAGGTGACACACTAGGCCTAATAAACCCCTTATCAAGGAGTTCCTGAAGTTGCTCTTTCAATTCTTTTAATTCAGCTGGTGCTATACGATACTGAGGAATAGAAAGGGGATGTATGCCCAACACCAAGTCAATACCGAAATCAATATCCCTGTCGGGTGGCATACCAGGCAGGTCTGCAGGAAATATATCCGAAAAGTCTCGCACTACCGGTACTAAATCAATAGTAGGGGTATCTACATCAACATTTCTCACAAAGGCCAAATATGACAAACACCCCTTCCCTACCATACGTTGGGCCTTCAAATAAGAAATTACCCTATTGTGAACATAATCTAGAGAACCTCTCCATTCGACCTTTGGCAACCCCGGCATTACCAACATCACGGTTTTTGCTTGACAGTCCAGAATAGCATGACATGGGGATAACCAATCCATACCCAAGATTATATCAAAATCAACCATACTAAGCAATACGAGATCAACTCGAGTCTCCAGTCCCCCAATAGTTACCACACACGACCGATACACACGGTCCACCATAATAGTATCGCCTATCGGTGTAGATACACATATAGGTGAAACTAAGGAATCACGAGGCATATCTAGATAATGAGTAAAGTACAATGATACATACAAATAAGTTGAACCAGGGTCAAATAATATAAATGCCTCCCTATGGCACACTGAGATAATACATGTGATCACTATATCTGAAGCAACAACATCTGGTTTGGAGGAAAAGCATAGAATCGGGCCTAACCGCCACATGATCGGCCTCCCCCTCTTGGGCGACCCCTAGCGACTGAGCCCCACCCCGAGCTGGCTGGATGGGTGGTTGAGCAACTTGTGCAGAAGTAGTAGCCTGACTCCTCTACTGAACTGGACCTCGCGTAAGGCAGGGACTATATTTCCTCATATGACCCATCTCTCCACACTAATAGCAATCCCTCTCGAAAAATGGTGGCGAGTTCTGAGGTGGATCTCGAGGGCTAGAATAACTGCTAGAAGCACCTAGTGCAAATGAACCCTGAACTGAAGGAGCACGGGACGTACTCTGGGCTGGCAAGGCACTGAGAGATGACTGATCCTAATGAGATCTATATGAACCATGGCTGGATTATGCACCACGGTGAACTGGATGACCTATATGAGCCTGCTGTGGTAGGTCTGCCCTACAGAAGGTACCCCGCCAGAACCGCCCAAACCTTGAGGCCTCTTGGCCTCTCTCTCACCACACTCCTGGCTACAGACCACCTCTATTTGCCGAGCAATGTCAACTACCTCGTCAAAAGTGGCACCAGATACCCTTTCCCTAGTCATAAGCAACAACTGGTGTGTGAGGCCATCAATGAACCTCCTAATCCTTTCCTTATCAGTGGGAACCAACCAAATTGCATGACGGGCCAACTCAGAAAATCTCATCTCGTACTACGTCACAGACAGGCCATCCTGACGTAACTGCTCAAACTATCTGCGCAGCTCCTCTATGCGAGACTGCGGCACAAACTTCTCCAAAAAGAGAATAGAGAACTCCTACCATGTAAGTGGTACTGCACCGACCGGCTTGTGCCTCTCATAAGCCTCCCACCATCTGAATGCTGCCCCAGAAAAGTGAAAAGTAGTGAACGAGATCCCACTGGTCTCCAGAATACCCACTGTCCGAAGCATCCGCTGGCACTTATCCAGAAAACCCTAGCATCCTCTAACTCAGCACCTCTAAATGATGGAGGTCGAAGCCTCCTGAATCTCTCAAGTCTTCTCTACTCATCATTTGCCATAACGGGGACTACCAGGGCTTGAGAAACTGCAACCAACAGCTCATGACTCGTGAGACCTATGTAACCTAGGCTCTGATACCAATCTGTCACAACCCAAACTAACCCCTGTCGTGATGGCGCCTATCGTGGAACTAGGCAAGCCGACTCATTTCCAAAACGAACCAATATTTTCATTTCAAAGATAATTTCAATGTTATTTAACATAAAAACCTTCGTAAAGGAGTTCAAATCAAAATAAAAGTGTTGAAGGAAAAGCCCGACATCGGGAAGTCACTAGTCATGAGCATCTACTACAATCTGTCTAACAATGTCAAGGCTAACTCAGCCTGGAAAATAGCTAAATACAACTAGAGGAATATAAGAGGGAGAAGAGCAGGAGCTACGATCGCCAAACATCTACCTTGCTATCTCCGAGAAAATCTGCAACCAGAACAATCAAGAACCGCTACCGTGTCCAGCTACACCTGGATCTGCACACAAGGTGCAGAGAGTAACGTGAGTACGCCAACTTAGTAAATAACTATAATAAATAAAGATTGAGCAGTAGTGACGAGCAATAAAGCATCTAACGTTCATATCATGAAATCTCAGTAAAATACCTCATGCTTTTAAAATCAGGATTTGAATCAAAATATCTCGTTTAAACCCAGTTCCAGTAAAAAAATCATTTAAGGATATTTTTCAACAGCTTTCAAACAAAGGAAAAATGCAAAGGTGAGCAAAAATGATGAAATCATAAACAGCCCCTCAGGCAAAGCATCACTCATATATAGCCCCTCAAGCAAACCTCACAATCACTCTTTCCACTCGGGCATACCTCACAATCACTCATGCCTCCCAGTCACTCAGCACTCGGCACTCGACACTCGCACTCAGTAGGTACCTGCGCTCACTGGGGGTGTGTACAGACTCCGGAGGGGCTCCTTCAGCCCAAGCGCTATATCAAGCCAAATCATGACACAATCACTCAGGCCCACGACCTATATCAAACAAGTTACGGCGTGCAGCCCGATCCCATAAATATGCAACATGCTACGGCGTGCAGTCCGATCCCATAAATATCCTCATAAATCAGCCCCCCGGCCTCGCTCAGTCATAAACCTCTCAAGCCACTTGGGAATATCAGTAAAAACAGCGTGCTCAGCCCAAAACAACATTTATCTGCATCAAAATCTAGTAATAAAACTGATTTATGCAGTAAACAGGTATAACCATGATTGAGTATAGATTTTCAATCGAAAATAGTGAGAGGATAGTAAGAAAAGGCCCCTAAGGTTCCAAACAGTACTTGCTCAAGGCCCAAACATGGCATTTAGCCCAATTAACAGAAACTCTTTCTAAAAATACATAAGTATCATATAGTTTCCACAAAATATGCAACTTTACAGTTGCTACGGGACGGACCAAGTCGCAATCCCCAATAGTGCACGCCCACGCGCCCGTCATCTAGCATGTGCGTCACTTAAAAATAGTAGAATGATATGAAATCCGGGGTTTCATACCCTCAGGACTAGATTTACAATCGTTACTTACCTCAAACCGGTCAAATCTCTACCCCACAATGCTCTTGCCTCTGAACTCGGACTCCAAATGCTCCAAAGTTATTCACAATCAGTACAATACCATCAATATACGCTAATGGAATGAATTCCACAAGCTAACCCCTCATTTTTACTAATTACAATGATTGAGCAATGGAAAATCCCCATCTATACAAGTATTAGGGCTCAAGTAACTTACCTCAATGAAACCCCCTTGATTCCCTTTTCAAATCTCTCCCAAAAGCTCCAAAACCGAATAGATTGTGAAGAATGCACCAAAATTCGCGAAGTGTGCAATATGTACCATCTTCCCAGGCTTCTCGCACCTGTGTCCTTTTACTCGCACCCACGCGACCTCACCTGCGGTCCATGGAGCTGCACCTGCGCAACTCACTTATCCGCCCAGACTCTGCATATGCGACAAACCCGTGGCACCTACGCGTGGTGCGCCGCATCTGCGAAGCCCGCCTTCTTCCTTCCTTCCGTATATGCGCCCCAGGTCTCGCACCTGCAGGCTCGCAGATGCGATACCCTTCTCGCAGGTGCGCATCCTACCTAGCCAAGCATTGCCCGCACCTGCGAACCCCCACGTGCACCAGCGGCCTCGCAGCTGCGACTCCTCTTTCCGCAGGTGCGGAAATAGCAGAAGCAGCAGCTCCAGCTGCCAATTCCAACTTTGACAAATCCGTAAACCACCCGGAATCACCCAGAAGCCCTAGGGACCTCTCCCAAAAATACCAAAAAGTCATATATCAACATACCCACTTAGTCGAACCTTCGAATCACTCAAACCAACATCAAATTATCAAATTACCCTCGGATTCAAGCCTAAGAATTTCTAAATTTCCAAATTCGGCAACCGATGCCGAAACCAACCAAACCACGTCCGAATGACCTCAAATTTTGCACACACATCAAAAATGACACTACGAACCTACTCCAACTTCCGGAATTCCATTCCGACCCCGATATCAAATTTTTCACTGCCAACTGAAATCGCCAAATTTCCAATTTTGCCAATTCAAGCATAATTCTACCACGGACCTCCAAATCACATTCCAGACGCACTCCTAAGTCCAAAATCACCTAACAGAGCTAACAGAACCATCAGAATTCAAATCCAATATCATTTACACATAGGTCAATATCCGATTGACTTTTCCAACTTAAGTTTCTACTTAAGAGACTAAGTGTCTCAATTCACTCTGAAACCACTCCGGTCCCAAACCAACTAACCCAATATAACATAATATAGCTGAATAACACAAAAAGAAGTAGAAATGGGGAAAACGGGGCTAGAACTCTCGAAACGACCGCTGGGTCGTTACATCTTCCCCCTCTTAAACATCTATTCGTCCTCGAACGGGTCTAGAAATATACCTGGAGTCTCGAATAGGCATGGATATCTGCTCCGCATCTCCCGCTCAGTCTCCCAGGTGGCCTCCTCCACAGGCTGACCTCTCCACTGCACCTTCACTGAAGCTATATCCTTTGACCTCAACCTTCGAACCTGCCGATCCAAAATAACCACCGACTCCACATCATAAGTCATATCACCCTCCAATTGAACAGTGCTGAAATCCAAAACATGGGACAGATCTCCAATATACTTCCGGAGCATGGAAACATGAAACACTGGATGCACACTCGACAAGCTAGGTGTCAAGGCAAGCTTATAAGCCACCTTCCCTATCCTCTGAAGCACCTCAAAAGGCCCAATGAACCGGGGGCTCAACTTCTCCTTCTTCACGACCCTCATAACACCCTTCATGGGTTATACCTTCAGCAAAACCTTCTCCCCAACCATAAAAGACACATCACGGACCTTCCTATCCATGTAGCTTTTCTACCTAGACTGCATCGTGCGAAGCCGCTCCTGAATTAATTTCACCTTATATAATGCGTCCTGGACCAAGTCTGTACCTAAGAGCCTAGCCTCATCCGGTCAAACCATCCAACCAGAGATCTATACCTCCTCCCATATAAAGCCTCGTACGGAGCCATCTGAATACTCGACTGGTAACTGTTATTATATGCAAACTCCGCGAGTGGCATTAACTGGTACGATGAACCCCAAAAGTCAATGACACAAGCACGCAATATGTCCTCAAATATCTGAATAGTGCGCTCGGACTGACCGTCCGTCTGAGGGTTAAAAGTTGTGCTCAACTCAACCTGAGTACCCAACTCTCGTTGCACGGCCCTCCAAAACTGCAATGTGAACTGAGTACCCCTATCTGAAATGATGTAAACTGGGACACCATGCAGGCGAACGATCTCTCGGATGTAAATCTCAGCCAACCGCTCTGAAGAGTAAGTAGTACCAACTGGAATAAAGTGCGCGGACTTGGTCAGCCAATCCACAATAACCCAAATAGCATCGCACTTCCTCGAAGTCCGTGGGAGCCCAACTACAAAGTCCATAGTAATCCGCTCCCACTTCCACTCTAGGGTCTCTAATCTCTGAAGCAAGCCACCCGGTCTCTGATGCTCATACTTAACCTGCTGACAGTTGAGACACTGAGCCACAAACCCAACTATATCCTTCTTCATCCGCCTCCACCAATAGTGCTGCCTTAAATCCTGGTACATCTTTGCGGCACCCGGATGGATAGAATACCGCGAGCTGTGGGCCTCCTCAAGAATCAACTGTCGAAGCCCATCTTCATTAGGCACACATATCTGGCCCTGCATTCTTAGCACGCCGTCATCACCAATAGTCACACCCCTAGTATCACCTCTCTAAACCCTGTCCTAAAGAACGAGCAACTGGGGGTCATCATAATGACGCTCCATGATACGGTCGTAAAGAGAAGACCTGGAGACCACACAAGCCAATACCCGACTAGGCTTCGAAATATCCAATCTGACAAGCTGGCCTGCTAAGGCCTGAACATCCAATGCCAAAGGTCTCTCTGCTGCTGGAAGATATGCTAAACTCCCCAAACTCTCTGCCTGGCGACTCAAAGCATCGGCCACCACATTGGCCTTCCCCGAATGGTACAGGATAGTGGTATCATAGTCCTTAAGAAGCTCCAACCATCTCCGCTGACACAAATGAAGATCCTTCTGCTTGAACAGATGCTGCAGATTCCGGTGATCAGTATAGATCTCACAATGAACCCTATACAAATAATGATGCCAAATCTTCAAGGCGTGAACAATGGCTGCTAACTCAAGATCATGGACAGGATAGTTCTTCTCATGGGTCTTCAACTGGCGCGAGGCATAGGCGATCACCCTACCCTCCTGCATCAAAACACAACCAATGTCCTATCCTCGAGGCATCACAATACACGGTGTAAGAACCTGAAGCTGATGGCAGAACTAACACTGGAGCTGTGGTCAAAGCAGTCTTGAGCTTCTGAAAGCTCTCCTCACACTCATCCGACCACCTGAATGGAGCACTCTTTTGGGTCAATTTGGTCAAGGGCGATGCAATAGATGAAAATCCCTCCAAAAAGCGATAGTAATAACCCACCAAACTAAGAAAGCTCCTAATCTCTGTGGCTGAGGACGGTCTAGGCCAACTCGGCACTGCCTCTATCTTCTTCGGATCCACCTGAATACCCTCACTAGACACCACGTGCCCCAAGAATGCTACTGAACTGAACCAAAACTCACATTTGGAGAACCTTGCATAAAGCTTCTCCTCCCTCAATCTCTGTAATACAATCTTCAAATGTTGAGCGTGCTCCTCCTGGCTACGAGAGTACACCAGGATGTCATCAATGAATACAACAATGAATGAGTCCAGATAGGGCTGGAATACACTATTCATCAAATGCATGAACGTTGTTGGGGCATTGGTCAGCCCAAAAGACATCACCAAAAACTCATAATGGCCATATCGGGTCCTGAAAGCTGTCTTAAGATTATCTGAATCCCAAAACTTCAGCTGGTGATAACCGGACCTCAAATCAATCTTAGAGAACACCCTCGCTCCCTGAAGCTGGTCGAATAAATCATCAATACGAGGCAAAGGATACTTGTTCTTGACTATGACCTTGTTCAACTGCATGTAATCAATACACATTCTCATGGAACCATCCTTCTTCTTCACAAAAAGAACCGGTGCACCCCAAGGTGACACACTAGGCCGAATAAACCCTTTATCAAGGAGTTCCTGAAGTTGTTCTTTCAATTTTTTCAACTCCACCGGTGCCATACGATACAGTGGAATAGAAATGAGCTGAGTGCCCGGAACCAAATCAATACCAAAGTCAATATCCCTGTCAGGCGGCATACCCGGCAAGTCTATAGGAAACACATCCGAAAAATGACGTACCACCGAAACAGAATCAATGACAGGATTCTTTGCACTAACATCCCTCACAAAAGCCAAATAAGATAGGCAACCCTTCTCAACCATGTGCTGAGCCTTCAAATATGAAATCACCCTACTTGGTACATAATCTACAGAACTGCTCCACTCAACCCTCGGAATTCCCGGCATAGCCAACGTCACCGTCTTAGCGTGACAATCTAGAACAGCATGACATGGAGATAACCAATCCATACCTAATATCACGTCAAAGTCGACCATACTGAGCAGCAAAAGGTCCACTTGGGTCTCCAGACCCCCAATAGTCACCACACATGATCGATATACGCGGTCCACAATAATAGTATCCCCCACAGGAGTAGATAAATGTACAGATGAAACTAAAGACTCACGGGGCATATCTAGAAAATGGGCGAAATACGAGGAAACATATGAATACGTGGAACCAGGGTCAAATAATACTAAGGCATCTCTGTGAAAAACTGAGACAATACCTGTAATCACAGCATCTGAAGCAATAGTATCTGCTCTGGCAAGGAGGGCATAGAAATGGGCCTGGCCACCCCCTGATCTGCCTCCCCCTCTAGGGCGACCCCTACTTGACTGACCTCCACTCCGAGCTGACTGGGCGGGTGGTGATGTAACTGGTGCTGAAGTCGGAAGCTGACTCCTCTGCTGAGATAGACCTCCATGACGACGAGGACAATGCCTCCACATATTCCCAAGTTCCCCACACTCAAGACAACTCCCAAGTGCTGGTGGCGGAAACTGAAGGGAACCTCTAGCACTGGGATGACTAGTAGAAGAACCTGGCATGGAAGAGCCCTGAACAAGTAGAGCACGTGACGAACTCTGAACTGGAAGGGCACTAAGTTATGAGTGGCCCTGATGTGATCTGTGAGAACAATGGCCAGATGATGCAGCACGATGAAATGGCCGAGTTGACTGAGCTTGTCTGAAATGATGACCTCTACCGTGCTGGAACTGACCCCCAAAAGGAGCACCGCTGAATCCACCCTGACCACGAGGCCTCTTAGCCTCTCTCTCAACCCTCCCCTGACCGCGAACCATCTCAATCTGTTGAGCAATGTCGACAACCTCAGCAAAAGTAGCACCCGAAACCCTCTCTCCTGTCATGAGCAACTGTAGCTGATAAGTGAGACCATCAATAAACCTCATGATCCTCTCCCGGTCCATCGGAACCAACCAGATTGCATGACGGGCCAACTCAGAGAACCGCATCTCATACTGTGTCACAGACATATCACCCTGGTAAAGCCGCTCAAACTGTCTGCGTAGCTCCTCTCTGCAGGATCGAGGCACGAACTTCTCCAAAAGGACCACGGAGAACTACTGCCAAGTAAGGGGTGCTGCGCCAACAGGCCTACGCCTCTCATAAGTCTCCCACCTTCTGAGTGCAGCCTCGGAAAATTGAAAGGTAGCGAATGAGACCCCACAAGTCTCCAGACTACCAGCAGTATAGAGTATCCTCTGATACCTGTCCAAAAAGTCCTGAGCATCCTCTCTTTTTGTACCACTGAAAGGTGGTGGATGGAGTGTCCCAAACCTCTCCAACCTACGATGATCATCCTCAGGTGTAGCAGGAACCATATAATCCTGAGCAACTGTAACCGACTGGGCTGGTGGTGCCTCCTGTGTCTGAAGTCCCTAAATAACCTACTCGGGTGTGCGAGCGACGGGAGTATGAGTGCCTCCCCTGGCCTGAGAAGTGGCTTCGGCCGTCGAAATAGAGACCGCCTGAGCAAGGCCGGTACATGCTGTCAGAATCTCAGCTAGGGCCTCCTGAAGGCTTGGAATCACAATAGGCACAGCTGGTGCATCAACAACTGGAACCTGGTCCTGACTTGGGATAACTGGTGGATCTGTAGGTACTGCCCCAGCTATTGTACAGGCTGTACCTTTGCCCCTACCATGGCCTCTACCGCAGCCTCGACCTCTCGCAGCCCTGGCTGGTAGTACTAGTGGCTGGCCCTCCTGACCGGTAGCACGAGTCCTCACCATCTGTGAGAGAATTAAACAACAGATGTATAGTTACTAGAATCAACAGATTCGCACGACAAAAATTCAAGAATGTGGAGTTTCCTAAAGGTTCTGCAGCCTCTCGAAGATAAGTACAGACGTCTCCGTACTGATCTGCAAGACTCTACTAAACACGCTCATGACTCGTGAGACCTAAGTAACCTAGGCTCTGATACCAATCTGTCACGACCCAAACTAACCCGTGTCGTGATGGCGCCTATCGTAGAACTAGGCAAGCCGACTCATTTCTAAAAAAAATTGATATTTTTATTTCAAAGATAATTTCAATATTATTTAACATAAAAACCTTCGTAAAGGTGTTCAAATCAAAATAAAAGTGCGAAGGAAGGAAAAGCCCAACATCGGGGGGTCACTAGTCACGAGCATCTACTACAATCTGTCTAACAATGTCAAGGCTAACTCAACCTGAAAAATAGCTAAATACAACTAGAAGAAGATAAGAGGGAGAAGAGCAGGGGCTACGATTGCCAAACAACTACCTTGTTATCTCTGAGAAAATCTGCAACCAGAAAAATCAACAATCGCTACCGTGTCCAGCTACACCTGGATCTGCACACAAGGTGCAGGGAGTAACGTGAGTATGCCAATTTAGTAAGTAACAACAATAAATAAAGACTGAGCAGTAGTGACGAGCAATCAAGCATCTAACGTTCATATCATGAAATCTCAGTAAAATACCTCATGCTTTTAAAATCAGGATTTGAATCAAAATATCTCGTTTAAACCCAGTTCCAGTAAAAAAATCATTTAAGGATATTTTTCAACAGCTTTCAAACAGAGGAAAAATGCAAAGGTGAGCAAATATGATGAAATCATAAACAGCCCCTCGGGCAAAGCATCACTCATATACAGCCCCTCGGGCAAACCTCACAATCACTCTTGCCACTCGGGCATACCTCACAATCACTCATTACCACTCGGGCATACCTCACAATCACTCTTGCCACTCGGGCATACCTCACAATCACTCTTGCCACTCGGGCATACCTCACAATCACTCATGCCTCCCAGTCACTCATCACTCGGCACTCGACACTCGCACTCAGTAGGTACCTGCGCTCACTGGGGGTGTGTACATACTCCGGAGGGGCTTCTTCAGCCCAAGCGCTATATCAAGCCAAATCATGGCATAATCACTCAGGCCCACGACCTATATCAAACATGTTACGCCGTGCAGCCCGATCTCATAAATATGCAATATTCTACAGCGTGCAGCCCGATCCCATAAATATCCTCACAAATCAGGCCCTCAGCCTCGCTCAGTCATAAACCTCTCAAGCCACTCGGGCATTTCAGTAAAAATAGGGTGCTCAGCCCAAAACAATATTTATATGCATCAAAATCGAGTAATAAAACTGAGTTATGTAGTAAACAGGTATAACCATGACTGAGTATAGATTTTCAATCGAAAACAGTGAGAGGATAGTAAGAAAAGGCCCCTAAGGTTCCAAACAGTACTTGCTCAAGGCCCAAACGAGGCATTCAACCCAATTAACAGAAACACTTTCTAAAAATATGAAACTTTACAGTTGCTATGGGACGGACCAAGTCGCAATCCCCAACAGTGCACGCCTACACGCCATTCACCTCGCATGTGCGTCACTTAAAAATAGTAGAATGATACGAAATCCGGGGTTTCATACCCTCAGGACTAGATTTACAATCATTACTTACCTCAAACCGGTCAAATCTCTACCGCACAATGCTCTTGCCTCTGGACTCGGTCTCCAAATGCTCCAAAGCTATTCACAATCAGTACAATACCATCAATATATGCTAATGGAATGAATTCCACAAGAAAAGCTACAAAAATTAGACCAAAATCCGGAATTGGCTCAAACTTGGCCCCGGGCCCACGTCTCAAAATCCGACAAAATTCACAAAACTAGAAAACTCGTTCACTTACGAGTCTAACCATATCAAATTCATCAAAATCCGACATCGTTTGATCCTTCAAATCCTTAAATTACTTCTCCAAAAATCCCAAGCCCTAACCCCTCATTTTTACTAATTACAATGACTAAACAACGTAAAATCCCCATATATACAAGTATTAGGGCTCAAGTAATTTACCTTAATGAAACCCCCTTGATTCCCTCTTCAAATCTCTCCCAAAAGCTCCAAAACCGAATAGATTGTGAAGAATGCACCAAAATTCGCGAAGTGTGCAATATGTACCATCTGCCCAGGCTTCTCGCACCTGCGGCCTTTTACACGCACCCGCGCAACCGCACCTGCGGTCCAAGGAGCCGCACCTGCGCAACTCACTTATCCGCCTAGACTCCGCATATGCGACAAACCCATCCCACCTGCGCTTGCGCACCTGCGCGTGGTGTACTACATCTGCGAAGCCCGCCTTCTTCCTTCCTTCCGCATCTGTGCCCCAGGTCTCGCACCTGCGGGCTCGCAGATGCAATACCCTTCTCGCACCTGCGCATCCTGCCTAGCCAAGCATTGCCCCCACCTGCGAAACCCCCACGCGCACCAGCGGCCTCGCACCTGCGACTCCTCCTTCCGCAGGTGCGGAAATAGCAGAAGCAGCAGCTCCAACTGCCAATTCCAACTTTGACAAATCCGTTAACCACCCGGAATCACCCCGAGGCCCTCGAGACCTCACCCAAAAATACCAACAAGTCATATATCAACATACCCACTTAGTCGAACCTTTGAATCACTCAAAACAACATCAAATCATCAAATTACCCTAGGATTCAAGCGTAAGAACTTCTAAATTTTCATATTCGGCAACCGATGCCGAAACCAATCAAATCACATCCGAATGACCTTAAATTTTGCACACACGTCACAAATGACATTACGAACCTACTCCAACTTCCAGAATTCCATTCCGACCCCGATATCAAATTTTCCACTGCCGACCGAAATCGCCAAATTTCCAATTTCGCCAATTCAAGCTTAATTTTACGCCGGACCTCCAAATCACATTCCGGACGCACTCCTAAGTCAATATCACCTAACGGAGCTAACGAAACCATCAGAATTCAAATCCGAGATCGTTTACACATAGGTCAATATCCGGTTGACTTTTCCAACTTAAGTTTCTACTTAAGAGACTAAGTGTTTCAATTCACTCTGAAACCACTCTGGTCCCGAACCAACTAGCCTGATATAACATAATATAGCTGAATAACATAAAAAGAAGTAGAAATAGGGAAAACGGGGCTATAACTCTCGAAACGACTGGTTGGGTCGTTACAACCAACTCCAGAGTACAAGCAATAGTGGTATGAGTACCTCCCTCAGCCTGAGAAGTGGCTGGTGCAGCCTTAGCCGAAACCACTTGAGCAGGGCCAGTGCAAACTGTCAACATCTGGGCCAAAGCCTCCTAAAGGCCTGGAATAACAATGGGCACAGCTGGTGCCTGAGCTGGTCCTGTCGGCTCAACTATATCCGGAATATGCTCCTGAGCTGGAACAACTGGTAGTGCTACATGTGCTGCTTCAACTGCTGTACGAGCTACACCTAGACCTCTACCTCGGCCTCAGCCTCTACCACGGCCCCGGCCTCTTGTAGCCCTAACCGGTGGCACTAGTGGCTGACATCTGATCCGATAGTACGTGTCCTCACCATCTGTGAGAGAATAGAATAAAAGAGATTTAGTTTCCGGAATAAACAAATTCGCATGACAGAATACAAGAAGGTGAAATTTTCCTAAGGGTTCGACAACCTCTCGAAGATAAGTACAGCATCTCCGTAACGATCCGTATGACACTACTAAACCTGCTCATGACTCGTGAGACCTGTGTAACCTAGGCTCAGATACCAACTTGTCATGACCCAAAATCCTAACCTGTCATGATGGCGCCTATCTCAATACTAGGCAACTCGATAACCTCAATAAATCACAATAATCTCTTAAGGTTAAAAATATAATATTTAAATCCAGTGGAGAAATCCCATAAAATACGTATATAAATACACTCCCAAAATTCGATGTCACAGAGTACATGAGCATCTAACATGAATACAAATCTAACTTATAAAATACTGTCTGAAAGTATATAACAATACAATAACTGAAGGAAAGAGAGACAAGGTTAGCGGACGCCGAGCAGCTACCTTGATAGTCTCTAACTGGTAACACAGTGAGGTCTAATAGTTGCTGTGTCCGGAATCACCTGGATCTGCACACGAGGTATAGAGTGTAGTATGAGTACAACCAACTCAATAAGTAACAAGACTAATCTCTGGGCTGAAAGTAGTGACGAGCTCCGCAGGTACAGTCCAGTACATAAATAATAGTATAGAAATGTAGGCATGCTTTCAAGTTCAACAGTTAAACTCAGTACAAGCAAAATAGATCAATACTGCATGATATGAGGAATGTGACATCTCAGTGGAATGACCTCTTGTACTACTGGTCACTAATCATTCGGTCACTCAGTATTGTTTATGGCCAATACAGCCCAGGGATATTTCATACCGTATATATTTTCACATCGACTGACAGTCACTCACTCGGTACTGTATAAGGCCAATCTAGCCCTGGGGTAATTTATCCCCATATGTAAATCATACGGACAAGATCCATGTCCAGGGAAAATGCATAACAATATAAATAAATATGGCAAGTCCATGCCCTGGGAAGTCCATCCCGAATATATATATATAATCATATACGCTCACTAGGGGTGTGTACAGACTCCGGAGGGGCTCCTTCAGCCCAAGCGTGATAAAAAGCCGATATGGCCTACTACAAGTGGGCAGTCCCGATCCGTATAATAATAAAGCCTATAAGGCCTGCTGTAGGTGAGCAGCCCTGATCCATATAGTAATAAAGCCTATAAGGCCTGCTGCAGGCGGGCAGCCCCGATCCATTTAATAATAACATATATAAAGCCAATATGGCCTGCTGCGGCGCGCAGCTCGATCCCATAAATATCTTTTCAATGGACGGATATGACTAAGTACGAAATGTACATTTTTAAAACAATTAATTCAACAGCAACACGACCCTGTAGGTCCCAAAATATCGCACGTAGCTCAATCATGATCTTTAATACGAGTCTCAGTTCAATATTTCCTAACACGTGGAAAATGTTCGGACAATAACATGATTCTTTAATTTTATAATTTCACAGAATCTGTTCAAGTCACAATTTCTATGGTGCACGTCCACACACTCGTCACTATCGTGTGCATCACCTCTAAATAATTTATATAACACCAAATTCGGGGATTCATATCCTCAAAATCAAGTTTAGAAGTGTTACTTACCTCAAACCGCATAATTTCTTACTCCGCTATGCCCTTGCCTCGTGAATTGATCTCTGAAAGCCTCGTATCTCTTTGAAGCCCTAGCAAGATCCTTGTGAAATCTTCAAATCTTGAACAAGAATTGATGGACAAATGACTAAGTCTTCACTTTCTCTCTCTAAGATGCTCTCACCTCTCTCTAAAGTATTAGATGAAAACCTTCAAAATGACCCCTAATAGTGTTTTATAAGAATGGGGTCGGGTTTATAAAACAAAAAAAATAATGCTCTGAAACACACTCTGCGGTCGCATATGCGACCGCATAATGCTTCTGCGGTCTGAAAAATGGGTCGTAAAAAGGCCCTCCGGAACTGGGCAGCATTGTTTCAGTCTGCGGTCATTATGCGGCTCACATACCTGTTCTGCGGTCGCATAATGTACCGCAAAATAGTTCTGCGGTCGTATAATCGACCGCAGATTTACACTCATACCTGCCCAGCTTCTGCCTATTCTGCGGTCATTATGTGGCACGAAGAGTGATTCTGCGGCCGCAAAGTGGACCGCAGAAATGCATCTTTATGCAAAAAACAATTTTCTTTAATTCCCCCGCATAATGTTCAACCCAAAAAGTAGGAGCCGCGAACCTTTGTACTAATTGATCTACCTTGGCACCACAAAATCTTAATTTTCTTAGCAAAAATTCTCCGAGGTCGTTACACTTAAGTCAACATCCGGTCAACCTTTTCAACTTAAGTTCTAAACCTTGAAACTAAGTGTTCCAAATCATTCCAAAATCTCATCGGACCCAAACTAATCACCCCGGCAAGTGACATAAAAACTGTAAAGTATAAATTGAGCAGTAAATAGGGGAATAGGGTTGTAATACTCAAAAGGACCGGCCGGATCGTTACATACTCCCCCTCTGTTTATGATTTTATTATATTAATTTGTTGGACCTCTAGTAAGTGTCGATGTCGACCCCTCGTTACTACATCTACGGGGTTAGGCTAGATACTTACTAGGTACACGTTGATTTACGTACTCATGCTGCACTTCTCCACTAAATGTGCAGGATCTGACATGTTTATTTGATGATCATCTTGGCGCGTAGGCGCGACTGTTGAGGAGACTTTATGTGAGCCGCATTCCAGGCTACACATCGCAGTCCACAGAGTCTCCATCATACTGTTTATTTTATCATGTCTTATTTACATTCTAAATAGATGTTATATTATTATTGTACTCCTGAGTAAATGCTCATGCACTTGTGACACCGGGTTTTGGGGGTTCCTACTGAAGGTTCATTATTGTAGTTCACCTAATTATTATTATTTCACCTTATAATTTATATTTTATACTTAAGTTGGAAATAAAAGTCGGCGGTTTACTACGAGTACCAGACCTTACTCTACATATTTAATGGTATTCATGATTTCAAAAATGATAGAATGAGTAACTTAGTTTATTAAGCACTGTTGGCTTGCCTGACGACGGCGTTAGGCACAATCACGACTTATAGTGGATTTTGGATAGTGACAGTTCAAATGAAATGAAAAAAATAATTTTCATTTTTGTTCTGAAATTTGTTGGCTCGTAAAATCAGCCATCTGCCAGAACTCTTATTTCAGATTTAGAACTCCTATTACCAAGACGAACTTCAAAATTTTAATACAGAAGAATCAATTTCTCATTTCATGTTGAACGAATACAACTGTAATCAAAATTCGTTTATTTATCTATTTGCACAGCAAAATCTTATCTTCCATCTCTTTAACCTTCTCCTTAATTAATGTATCTCGACAAAAACATCGCAAAAGGATGAACAATTATTGGCGTTAAATTTTTAAACAAATTAAAGAAAAAAAGAAAAAGAACATACCTTTACCTCGGCATCCTTCCCTCCAAGAATTCTCACCTTGCTCTTGGGGTGACTCAAACTCACAACCTCTTGGTTGGAAGTCGAGGGCGCTTACCATCAGAGCAACCCACGTTTTCAGTACATACCTTTGCATAAAAGCTACAAATAGACGTTAAAGTAGTCATTGTAAATCGCACTCTGCATGTATACAATATAGTTCTGCACATTTCAAAGTATTTAAGGTAAAACCCATTAAAAAGGATTGTGTAGATTCTTCAAGTGAGAAGGGCAACAGATATAACTTGGTTGTAAGCATATCGCCAAGCAAGTGTTCAATCGGATTAAACAAATACGTATTGTATGAACTTCTATTCTAGTTACCTGTTTAGAATTTTACGAGAATTTAAAATCTTGGATTTGAGTTTTTAGATACGCTTGAATGGAAGTGCCTTCTATTTTTCATTTTGAATTTTGTGTTTTAGAGACACGTTTTGTTCCGTATAAGAGATATCAACTTTATGCGGCAAAAAAAAAAAAAAACTGACCACACTAATTCAAAAGCTAACTATAACAACAATCAAATCTAATATCGTTTAGGAAGGTAACAATGTATTACTATTAACCAATAACTTAAACACCCTAATACTAAAATAATAACAATAACATGGCCAGTGTAATCCCACAAGTGAAGTGTGGGGAAAGTAAGATGTACGCAAATCTTACACTGCTTTTGTAGAATAGAGAGACAGTTTCTGATAGATTATTTTGTACAAGGAAATATACATTGAATTAATGCAGGTTTCCTTGTATGTTTCATTCAACAGAACACAATCCATTTTGCTATTATAAAGAGATTCCTCCATATATGTATATTTTAAATAGTATCAAGAAGAAAAATAAACTTTTAGTGGAAAGATTTCTATATTTAAACTTGTTTGTATGTGAATAACATACGTACCTCACCTAATAATCTAATAGGAACAATCTACATAGTTACCAAGGATATCTTTTTGGTTGTATGTTTGTTTTTTCTGCAACCAAAAATTAAATATCTTAGTGCTAAGCATACTGGACAACATTTTCAAATTAAATTATAAAATTAAATCTGATGACAGAAGAATAACAAAGATTAATTAAGAGATTCTTTTAGAGAATAACGTCTAACCTTATGTTGCTAAAAATTCTTGATAAATGGTCTTATCTAACAACATAAGAAAGAAGCCTATAATTTTCTTCAAGTACAGAAGATTGTGGTATTTCTTGGTCTTTGGTATGCAATAGATTATCTGCAAAAACAAAGTTGATATGATTAAAAATACTAAATCTAGAGACTGCAAAAACCAAGTCTTTATCTTCCAATAGACTGCAACTTATTTCACCTTGAATCTACTTAGACACTGAAGCATTAACAAAGGAACTGGGCAAAAGCATCCAGAAGCTGAAGTGTCGTCTTCTCAAACAACCGACAAATTTACACTCAATTTTCAAACTTCTAGTTCAGTACATAAAATAAACAACTTAATAGACATAAGCAAAAATTACTTACGTTAAAAGTGAAAAGCATGTTTTCGCATCTGCAGGCCTCTTTCTTTTCTTTTAGATACTTGTGAAACGAAGATAATTAGATAACAACAATAACGGTTAAATTTGAGTTTAGGTTGGATATTAATCTTAAAACGTGAATAAAAGTTGTAACTGTCTTCAATTCAAAAATATAACTAAAATTTATTTTTAAATTTAAAAAGTAATGCAAAAAAATCTGTAATTCTTTTAGAATGACACTTAGTTAATGTATTAGGAAATTTCGGGGATAAAAAAAGGAGGGGAAGCAGATCACATTTTGGAGGGTGGGATTCGTGGGACGTGCTCCTTAGTTCTTAGGCAAACATGGGAAGTTTTATTTCTAATGGAAACTTCCCAATTATTAATTACTTGTTTGAATTGAATAAACAAAACCACCCCTACTTCAAAATAACAGATATTTAAATATTTTAATTTAAAAATAAAAACTAAAAACTAATTAACAAAAATTTGTACTAAAAATTTAGAATCCTAAATATTAGTTCATTTTTAAATATTGGCAATATCCAATTCAAATTCTTTTCTTTTTACTTTTTAAATTTTGAAGGATTTTTAACCAAAGAGGGTTACTTTGCTTTGGACGGTAACGTTAGTAGTTTTGATTTAGTTAATTTGTTATATGTCGGTTGAAGTCTAAGTGTAAGGAATTTTACATAATTAAATAAGAAAACAATATAATAAGCAAACTTTTAGGTGATTTCAAAGTCCTAAAAATTAGGAAAATAATTAAATGATTATTTTGTCTAGTGTGAAATTAATTTTAAGAGGGTATAAAAGGCAAACGATATTTCGGTAAAGGCCTTTGTATTTTTAGTTGTCACGGCCCAAAATCTCACCACAGGCGTCGTGATGAAACTTAGTCTCTAAGACTAGGTAAGCCGATTATAATAACAATTCAAGTCATTTTTTTAAACATATAATTTAATACAAGTGTCAAAACCAACAACGAAAATATTCAGACAACCTCCTAAGACTAGTAATACTGAGTCACAAACTCTAACTGAATACATGGAATGACCTCGAGGACCGAATATACAATACTGTTCTAATAAAAAATTAATAGTACAATAAAATAGAAAGACTCCAAGGGACCGCGACGACCAAGCAGCTCTACCTTGAATACTTGCGATCAATACACTAACTCTGCCCAAGTCCGATATCTCCAATACCTGGCTCTGCACAAAAATATGCAGAAGTGTAGTATGAGTACACCACAGTCGGTACCCAGTAAGTATCAAGACTAACCTCAATGGAGTAGTAACGAGGTATAGTCAAGACACTCACTAGTCTATTAACTTGTGCAATATAGTATACAAAAATAATAAAGAATAAATGGCAGTGATAGCAACAACAATCAACTAGTGATGTAAACAGCAAGGCAGCAAGAACATCATAATTATTATTAAAGAAACACAACTACAACCAATTAAACAAGTCCTTCAAATATAAATCTTTCACATATAATTCTTTCGAATAAATACTTTCCGAATATATTTCTTTCGAATAAATATCCTTTGAATATAAAACTCTTTCAAATACAAATCTTGCAAATATACTCCTTTCAGATAAATATCTTTTGAGTATAAATCTCTTTCAAATAAATATCTTTTGAATATACTTCTTTCAAATAAATATTTTTTGAATATAATTCCTTCGAATAAAAGTCACTCTGTGACACCTCGTTTCATAATCATAAAATATGGGTCTCAGCCCACTTTCATATTTTCACTGCACTTCGTGCCCATATTTCGGTCAACATCGCACGGATAACTCATGTATCAATAATAAAAATTATTATATTTCTCCGGCACCTCGTGCCCACATTTCATATCACATCTACACGGACAGTTCATATGCCAATAGCATAATCCGCCCGGCAATAGCCACAGGCTCACAATTTTAACATGAATCAGACTATTATCAAGTTACCAACAACAAGACAAGTTGCACAAGAGATAAAAATAAACACCAGAAAAAATTACAACATCATATAAAAATCACCAACAAAATAATCTCACATCATCATGTATTATCCCTAACAATAGCCACCATTATCTCTCCTATAGCCACCCGTATCACTCCATAATTATAGCCACCCTTATCACTCCGCCATGACAACATCAATAGCCACCCTTATCGCTCCTATAGCCACCCTTATAGCTCCTATTAATAGCCACCTTTATCACTCCACCCAGACAATCCCCCAACACACATAACCACAGTGAAATGCCACCCTTATACCCATGTAATATTAACAGTGGAATGCCACCCTTATATCCTCATAATAATAACTCAAATGACACAAAAATTTACTCCAAATATTATCACGACAACACAATACAGCAATTCATATCACAATTTGCCCGTAGGCCACAACCAATTCTAAAGATACAACAAATTCACTTAAATTCATAGCAAGTATCCCAAGGCTCCACATGAGGTACACAAAACCTCAAGACCAACAACAACAGAGATGGAAAAATAATCCAGTATAAGGCAACGCCTTTATTAATCCAAATTCTTGATATTAATGCCTCAATTTAAACTTATTTAATTAATTATTTGTATATGAAAAATCCATAATATAATTATTTTGAGGAAATATCAAATCAACAAACTCACGGAATTCACATAAAAATTCAAGTGACAATCACACCAAATTATCATATAAAAACAAATTCGACAAACAAGGATTGAGGCATAGCAAATAGAGGATTTAATAAATGCTAACAATTATCTAATTTTCTACACAAAAATGCCTAAGACTTTAACCCAATAAATTTTGCACATATAAGCCCGAGTACGTACTCGTCACCTTGCGTACACGGATTTTCACATTTCACAAATGGAATATAAGACTCGACGCTCACGTGCCCGGATTTTGAAATTGTTCCAAGATAAACTTTACCCATAACATTAAAAACTCAAATATATGATTTATTCCCAATTCCATTTCCAATTTCATGGTAAAAATTCAAAAATACCAATTCTAGGTTTTTCTTCAAAATCTCAAAATTTCTACTAATTTCCTTCTTTAAATCCACATATAATCCATGTATTTCACTAACATTATGTGATAATTACTTATCTTTAAATGGTTGATAAAATCTCCCCTTGAAGCTCTCCAAAAATCGCCCAAGCCAAGAGAGAATGGAAGTAAATAGGCCAAATCCCGTATAAAACCTAGTCTGCTCAGCGCTTCCTCGCATCTGCGGTCCCCTGGTCGCTTCTGCGACTTCAATCTCGCACCTGCGATGACCTAGGCTAGGTCTTCGGCCGCATCTGCGCCCACGCTTCAGCGCTGCTCCCTCCACAGGTGCGGTTTTGCTTCTGCGGCAAAACGACCGGGTTTTGCTTCTGCGGCAAAACGATCGCATCTGCGGTCCCAGCACTGCCCAACCAAAATCCGCTCCTGCGCTTGCTTGGCTGCTTTTGCGGCGTCGCATTTGCGGCCCTATTTCCGCAGGTGTGATTGCACTAGTACTCAGGCCCTTTAACAATACAATCAAGCTCTAAAGTGATCTGTGACTCGTTTGAAACACACCCGAGGCACCCGGGACCCCGTCTGAACTTACCAACAAGTTCCATAACATAACATGGACCTGCTCGAGGTCTCAAATCACATCAAACATCATCCAAACTATGAATCGGCGATTGAAACCTTTCTTTAAACTTTCAAACTCTTAAACTTCGACGAACGCGTTTGAATTATACTTAAACATTCTGGAACTTTACGCACAAGTCATAAATCATAATACAAACCTATTTCAAGTATCGGAACCTCAAACGGACATCGATAACATTAAAAACCACTTCAAATCAAACTTATAAAATTCTTAAACCTTCAAAATGCCAACCTTCCATAATATGTGCCGATATGCTTCCGGACCTGTAAGGCCCCATAAAATTTCACAAAGGAATTTAAGGTTTTGTGGTGCCTAAGTAAGCTTACGTGTTTGAGGATTCGGAATTTTTGGGTTGAACAATGTACTGGGGAATAAAGAAAAATATTTGGCAGAAGAAGACATTTCTGCGGCCGCAGAATCACTCTGTGGACCGCATAATGGCCGCAAAGTGAAGAAGAAAACTGGGCAAGTTTGGATGATATTTTGCGGTCTATTATGGGACCGCAAAAAAAATTTCACGGGCCGCACACCAATCGCAGAACCAGCATGGAGATTTTTCGGAGGGAAGTTCTGCGGCTCATTATGCAACCGCAAAACAGGTCTGCGGGCCGTAGAACCGCCGCAGACCCAACCCATATTTTTCCAGTTGTGGAGCACAAATTGTGAGGCTGATTTACGGACCGCATACCCATTATGCAACCGCAGATTGTATTTCGAAGCTTCAATTTTTTTAATTTTTGACCCGACCCTATTTCGATATATTGAGGTTGAGGGCTCTTTTGAAGCAAAAATTTGATGTTTTAGAGAGAAGTGAGAGTGATTTAGAGAGAGAGGAAACCCTATGCTAATTGTTCATCAATCCTTGCTCAAAACCTGAAGAATTCACAAGGAAAACTCACAAGATCTTCACCCATGAGGTAAGGTTCAAACCCTAGTCTTCAATTTTGAGCTTGGGTATAAGATGGATAATTTGGGAGTATGATTTCTGGGTGTGGGAGTTGTAATTTATGCATGCATGTAGCTACGAGGATGGTGGGGAGGAAATTTAACTAGTATGAGTAAATTGTTGGTGTTGAATTAGTTGTGGAGTGAAGGAAACCTTGTGGACGAACTTTGTAATCAAATTCGCACACCTAGTGTTTGATAAAATGCTTAAATGAGGTGAACCCATGAATATCTTCCTAATTATGGTTCAATTTTGCTATGTTTCTAAATAGATTGAGGTTGCTAGATTTTCGGAATATTATAGTAATTTAAGGAAGCTCAAGCAAGGTATGTTGGCTAAACTCTTCTTTTGGAATTGAACCCCACATTACCCTTGTAAGTTCCGAGTTGATCATCATAAATCTATTATTCCGAATAAGCTTTGTGGCAAATATATATGTTCAATACGTGTTTCAAATGCTCTTATTATGTTGTGCTACTAATTGTGGATGAGTTCAAAGTATGGATTGTGTGTCTTCATGTTATAACTCCAAGTCGTGTTTCAAATAAAAGTTATTATGCCAAATTGTGTAAGGATTGTGATAGGGATTACACCTCAATCCGCATATATATATTCGGGTGAGGCGGAAGGGCCGTTTTGTGTAGAATTTTGGTATTGTTGTTACACCACCACCCACACACATTGGGGTGAGACGGCGGGGCCGTTTTATGTAGAGTTGTAGTATTGTGAGTACACCTACACCCGCATACATTGGGATGAGGCGGCATGTCCTCTCTGTGTAGTGTTGTGATTGCACCTCCACCCGCATACCTTGGGTGAGGCGGCAAGGCCGCTCTATGTAAAGATAGTTGTAGAGGATCCCCGACTTGAAATTTATTATCTTATTGGAAGTTTTTAATAACATCTATTTGACGAGTATGGATGTCTAAGCCCTATTATTGTTACTATGATTCATCATATTCATGTTGTATTTCCATGTCCTTGAATAGATGTTTTAGTTTTCATACTAGTACTATTCGACATGTACCAACGTCCCTTTTGCCGGGAATGCTGCATCTTTAATGGATGCAGGTGGTTCCACAGCGGAAGGCATTGACCATTGATACGGTACACTTTTTATCAGCTGACTTGGTGAGCCCCACTTCATTCCGGGATTGTGCATCTTTTGTTCAGTGTGTATTATTATTTGAGGCATAGCCGGAGCCTTGTTGCCGGCACCATCATTGTACTCTTTTATATCTATTAGAGGCTCCGTAAACATAGTGTGGGATGTGTATTAGTGTGGGATAGTTAAACTAAAAATATCGTAATTGTATCTCATGCTTCCACTATAAAACTATGGTTGTAAAATGTATTGTTTTGGAGACTTATTAATGAAGTTTATATCCTCTTTATTTATGGGTGAGTTGGGTAGATAGAAATCTAGCAGGCTTGCTCGGCCGGGTTATCTTGGTTGAGTGCCGGTCGTGCTCCTCGAGTTCGGGGCATGACAAGACCACCCGATACTCAAGCCGAACATACGCCCAAGTCCGAAATCATCATACGAACCTATTAGAACCTTAAAATCCAGAATCCGAGGTCGTTTACTCAAAAGTCAAACCTTAGTCAATTCTTCCAACTAAAAGCTTCCGAAATTAGAATTCTCTTCCCAAGTCAACTCTGAACTTCTCGAAATTCAATTCCGACCACACGTACATGTCATAATACCTGAAGTACTCAAGGCCTCAAACCGCCGGAAGATGCGCTAGAGCTCAAAATGACCGGTCAGGTCGTTACATTCTCCCCCACTTAAATATACGTTCATCCTCGAACGTGCTAAGGACTACTCCAGAGTTGTCCAAAATCACCGTTTAACACCTCATGCACCTACCCGTTCCACCACAACCCAGTTGAGCACATTAGCTCGAGCCAGACTGAAGATCCTCCCTATAACCTTAGATAACAAGCTTTAGAACCAAATTCCAACATCCAAAATTTTCCATGAGACCCGATTCTAATGTACGAACACTGCATCAATCACCAGACATTGTACCTAGCATGACCATGCTCCTCCGTTGAAATCACACCATGCACCACATAAGTCGCTTGACCATAATAACATTCTCCGACCACAATAGATGTAATTTCACGAACCAGGTGCCCCCAATACACCTCATAACACATATAAGCCATGTTCCAACTCTCGCAATACTGCCACGATGGAAGAGATGTGTAGAAACTCATAACCACCAGCCGGATCAACAAATCATTGAGTCCCTCCTTCTGACAAGGACCACTACCTCATCCTGAACTGAATAACGATATTTGCTATTTAATATACCTTATATAAATATGATTACACTAATTTCTGGTCCAAAAATCTTGTCTCACCCAGTACAAGCTGCTCGGGCAATAAGCCACCTCAAACACCGTCTAAGATCTTATACAGCACCATCAAAGCGCCAACAAGCTACAACTCGAATATGACACATAAGGAAGAACGAACTCTGGAAAAGAACTACACAGCCCTCGTAATGAATAAAACAGCCGAAAAGATGTTATGAACCTTTCTCAAAGAATGAGAAACAACATACACAAGGATAGATATAGGGAACCATACTCATCATCTCATTGTTGCACCGTGCAACCCGATCCACACATGATACCGCTGTAACTGCAACCCGATCCAAACAACATACCCGTGGCGGCGTACCACCCGATCCATACATAACAATAAATAAGGAAATTACCCATCAAGCCATAATGCTTATACATACTTGATTATCGACCACCAGCACGCCAAGTGCAAAATGCAACCCTGGGGAGACGGATAGTGCCATACGCTACAAAACCCAAGAACGACTAAGGTGCAATAAATGACCTGCATCTCGAGAGCCATCCTGCTCATATAATACCACAAGCTACACGGGACCATAACACATGCGTGACTAATCCTCATGGCACAATAGAGTATTACATGGAATAGTTGACGACGAGAATGACATCCAACGCTCGAAGACTCCTCCATAAGCAACGCTATGCTGAATGAATACATCTGACCTGATGTAAAGCATACCTTCACATTAGACCTAACAATGGACCTCAAGCTGATTTTGATCATACCGCACTAGGATAACAACCTTCCAAGGATCCACAGTGGCCCTATTCATGAAACACACGAGCAGCCGCCACTCCGGACCAAACTCCCACTGTCCACAACCAAATGACTAGAGCGCCTTTTGGGCATAAACTCTCACATTAGTGATAGTACCAGAATCTCTATACTTGGTTTCAATCTTTAACAATCAAGTGACTAACATGTCACACTTATACAAATTTCTCCGTGGGATACACTCCCGCGACCTTCCGCACCAGGTAGCAAGGTCTGCACCTCCATACCACCAACAGTTCTAATGCTATAAAGCAAATCATGAATCCGCAAAACAATACACAAAGCCTCTTACACAGGACACCGTTCTCAGATGACACTAAAGAAAATACCAGCTTACTCTGAACATGTGAATTCCTTCCTACTCATCAGAGCTCGTGACCTTCTTGTCGACACCGAACCACAAACTTGATCCTCAACTTTCAAATTCCTATGCCGCTTACTGCACCTATCATGCCGCTACATGAGAGTACAAGAATTTTGTCATAACTCTTGAACCACCAGTAGAATAAATACTTCATCGTCTAGAACCCTTTCACTCAGCACATTTCAGAGAGACGATGGCAACACATAACCGAATTCCCAAATGGCATAAAATACAAAACTCAAGTCGTGATTTAAACCGCCATGACTCTTCCGCAATCCATTTACAAAACAAGGCCATTTGAATCAAATACCTCCTAAATCAATCAAGTTATGGTGATTGGAAAGCCCGCACATATAACCGCAAACCACATGTGTAAATTCACATACCGAATGAACTGATCATTGCTACAATCATGCTGATTCAACCATTACTAACTGAACCCACTTCTTCCAATTTACTCTAGTCTTGCCTTAGAAATAATAATAGCTCTATTCAAAAATATAACGAACTAAATTTGCACTTATCCCGAGTGACCCGAATCACGAGACCACATCGTCTTAATTCCCACAAACCATCTCATACCATCCTCAAGCACACAATAGCATCTCCAGCTGGTACACCCATTCTGCAAGACCTTCAGTGAATCCAAAGTTATTTCTTCCTTTCCTCCAATATTGCACCGCATACCCGATGATAACATAGAACACTCCAAGTCCCTTTCATAAACTTGATCCTTAATCACACAACAGACCCGAAATCCTTAGGCACTGCATTTTAAATTCTCGAACCCACTAGGACCTTTGTTGAGATTCACTCACTATAACCTGGCCCAAAATATAATACAAATCCCAACGCTCTGCTAGCACATGAACACTCCCAAATAAGTAACCAGATTAATTCTTTTCCTTGTACACCACATCCACAAGAAGCATAAACTTTGAGTCTTCCCAAAACCTGCACATGAATCGATAAGGTAAAATATAGCACACATTCATTAAGTTCTTTGCTCGAATTACCCATGATGTTTTCTTTTCTTAGTCAAAAATAATGCATCAATAACCAGAAACCGTATAAGCAAACAACCATGAAATCCAATCGTAGACGGTGGATTCCCCCACTTAGACTTAAGCTACAATTACATAAATCTAGAGCCCACAAAGATTCCTCCTTCTCAATTACCATGATCTCGCACCTTTAACCCGCCAAATTTCTCGAAATCTTTTGTTAAACGTTTCATGAACATTTTGAATCATCAACCACATCACATATTTGACCTCTTACCGGGTAGCAAGTAGAATTATTTGTAGAAGCTTCATCAAACACACAGATCTGCTGACCTCCCCAGCGGAGATAGCCCACCTGTGGAATTTCCATACCGACATCTTCCAACGACACTGGACTGAGTACAACTACCATAAAATCAGTAAACCCTCTGAATCCCATACTCGTCCACCAGCTGTAAAAGTCGGTTTGTTCCCCGTAGTCATCAACTAAAAGTCTGACAATACATTCCAAACTCGAAGTCATGTTTCACACCTTTTCGTTTCTAGCAAACTCCCCTCTGCCATAATTAAGCTTCCTCCGTCCAGCAGCCACCATCCCAAATATAACGCATAGGCTTAGTCATAATCCATCATGATTCTCAAATCACTCTAAACTTTTTTCAAGGCAAGTGGCTTTCCTACCACAGAATCCATATGCTACTCTGCTACTCCCACTTTAGTTAAACCACCTCCTTTAAGCAACTTATCGACCTCTGCTTTTCATACTTGACCTGCTAATAATTCAACCACTGCGAGACACATTCTGCCATGTCCTTCCTCATCATTCGCTGCCCAAATGTTGCCTCAAATTAAATCCATACCTGTAGCACCTGAACTAAAATATTGCTACTAACTCCAAACCTCCTAGAAGATCATCTTTCTCGAGCCATCAACATTAGAAACACCAATTCGATTCAGAAACCGCTACACATCGCTATCTCTGACAGCCGCTTCTCAGGTACCATTTCACAACACCCTGCCCCGAAGGCAAATCGAAGAAGACCATAACACCGATAAACCTTAATGCGTTCAAACAAGGACGGCGACACCACATCATAAATGAGAATTCCACTACGTTTGAAAATATCAAGTCTCGTTACTCCATCAACCAAAGCCTTAACATCCATAGTCTGATTGCCTTCCTTCGCTAGACTTAGATGCCAAACCTCTAAACCATGCACTGAGAAATCCTCTTTTTGAGTCATTCACTGCCTCGACACATAAACAAGCACCCTACTATTTATACCAACAATGCGCTATAACCAATCATGAACCTCATAGCAACCTGTGCATAGCCTCAAAACCATAAGAAATACAGATATTGAGCTGAAATAACAGAACATCCTTCCGTAAGGCGATGATAATAGCCTGCCTGTAACGACCCGGCCAGTCATTTTCAAAGAATTGTAGCCCCATTCCCCTATTTACTGTTCATTATGTGTTTTATAACTATTATGTGACTTGTTGGGGTATTTGGTTCGGGTCCGGAGAGATTTTGGAAAGAATTGAGACATTTAGTCTCAAGGTTAAAAGATTAAGTTGGAAAGGTTGACTGAATATTGACTTATGTGAAAACTATCCCAGAATAGAATTTTGATGATTCCAATAGCTCCGTATGGTGATTCTGGTCTTAGGAGCATGTCAAGAAAATTATTTGGAAGTCCGTAGTGGAATTAGGCTTGAAATGGCGAAAGTTGAATTTTTAGGAAGTTTGACCGGGGAGTTAACTTTTTGATATTGGGGTCGAAATCAAGTTCAAAAAATTTTTATAGATCTGTTATGTCATTTATGACTTGTATGCAAAATGTAAGGTCAATCGGACTTGATTTGGTCAGTTTCGGCGTCGAATGTAGAAGTTAAAATTTTTTTGTTTCATTAAGCTTGAATTGGAGTATGAATCATGGTTTTAGCGTTCTTTGATGTGATTTGAGGTTTTGACTAAGTTCGTATGATATTTTAGGACTTGTTGGTGTATTTGTTTGAGGTCTCGAGAGCCTCGGCCGAGTTTCGGATGGTTAACAGATCAAGAATTGAAGTTGGGAGACTGCTGAAGTTGAGTTTGCTGGTTTTTGGTGGATCTGGTTTTTTTCCTTCATCTGTCAAAAATCAAGGTCAAATCGAGGTCAAAATCGAGGGAAGAATCGAGGGCGCCTGGACAGAAACTTTAAGTTATAAAAAGGGGGATTCATCCCATTTTTCCACTTTTGACAAATTGGAGCTTGATGAGAGGTGATTTTGAGAGATTGTTTAAGGAAAAACATCGGGGTAAGTGATTCTAACTCGGATTTAGTCAATATACACGAATATATAATCGTTTTCATCATTTAATTAGTGTTTTGAGATGAAAATTTGGGGAAGATGAGGAAGAGTTCTTGGGCTAGAATTTTGAGGTTTTGAATGGGATTTTGTTATCGGATATGAGTAAATTTGTTATGGCTAGACTTGTGATTGAATGGGCTTTCGGGTTTTGTGACTTTTATTAGATTTCGAGACGTGGGCCTAGGGGCCGGGTTTGAGCCGATTTCGGTTTTTGGCTATAATTTCGTATTTTTTTGTGAAATTAATTCCTTTAGCCTATATTGATTGTATTGTACTGCTTGTGGCTAGATTCGGGACGTTTGGAGACCGATTTGAGAGGCAAAGGCATTTTAGAGTAGAGTTTTACTCGGTTTGAGGTAAGTGACTTATCTAACCTTGTGTGGGAAAAATTTCCCTTAGGATTGGTAATGATATAAAAATGTTAATGTGTTGAAAGTCATGTACACGAGGTGACGAGTGTGTACACGGGCTAAATGTGAAAGATTATGTCTTTAAATTGTGTAGAGCACTGTTACATATAATTAAATTATTTTATTCCGTTATATTCATCATCATTAATATATTTTCATATTTTAAATTTGTCTGACCTGTTCCTGCTAAGTGTTTTACCTGTTTAGTTGAAACTCTATTTTTTTTGTTATGTGCATTACTTGAAGGATGGATTTCTTCATTTAAATATTATTAAAAATGAAGTATTTTACATTTAAAAATTTCATATTTAGACAAGGTGTTAAATTTGTGAAATATTATTTTTGCTGAATATTTTGTGAGATTGTTGTATTCATTGTGATGGAGCCATGAGCTCTTTATTTTGAAAAAATATTATTGTTGATTTATTTTGGCAAGTTGAAATATTTGGGCACTTGAGGTACAAATTGTGATATATTATGATATTAATATGCATGCAGTGGTATAAGGTCTGGGTGTTGAAACGCATGCGGTGAGATAAGGATGGCTTAATATGCGTGGCTAGTAGGGGAACTACTAGAAATCATGCGGTGTGATAAGGGTGCTAAAACGCGGGATGCTATTTCGGAAAAATATTTTCTTTAAAAATAAAATGTGAAGGCTCCCGCAGTGATATAAGGAACTGATATATTGTGAATTTATTTACGATTTGGGACTACGAGGCGGTACCTCGAGAGTGCCCTTGTTGATATTTCTTTATGGCTACATTTTCCTTTGATTATTATCGTGATTTTTCTTAAAGTTGTAAATTTCTGTTTTCTTTCTGCGAGGTATTATTTGTCCTTATTCTGTGTAATTTAATGGTGACATACTACTTACTTAATTCATTTCCATTGTTATTTATTTTTATTATATTGTTAAACATTTCACCATGTCTTTTATTATTCCAGTAGGGCCTGACCTGACCTCGTCACTACTCTACCGAGGTTAGGCTTGGCACTTACTGGGTACCGCTGTGGTGTTCTCATACTACACTTCTGTACATTCTTTTGTGTAGATCCAGGTACATCTTATTAGACTAGGCATCAGTGAATTAGCCGTACGAGGAGACTTCGAGGTATATCTGTCAGCGTTCGTAGACTCCGGAGTCCCCTTCTATCCTTATTACATTGTTTCCTTATTTTCTTTAGACCTTGATGTATAAAGGCATTGAAGATAAATTCCTAGAAGCTTGTGACTTATTTCTACCGGGTTTTGGGAGTTAAAATTATGTGAATTTTCAAATTTATTTATTTTATATTTCTATTGTTATTCCACATTGATAGGCTTACCTAGTCTTAGAGACTAGGTGCCATCACGACATCTTACGGAGGGGAAATTTGGGGTTATGCCAAGCTAGTATCAGAGCTCTAGGTTCATAGGTGTTATGAGTGACAAACAGGTTTAGTAGAGTCTCACAGATCGGTACGAAAATGTTTGTACTTATCTTCGGGAGGCTATGGAACTGTTAGGAAATATTCACTTCTTTGATTCCTTATTGTGTGCATTTGTTGACCTCGAAATTTTAAACCATTGTCTTTCTATTCTCTCACAGATGGTGAGGACACGCACAACAAGATCTGATGTCAGACACCCATGCCCATGTTGGAGCCGCAAGAGACCGGGGTCGGGGCAGAGGCCGTGCCAGAGGCCGAGGAAGACCACGTGGTGCAGCCAGAGCACCTGCAGGAGCTGCTGCAGCAGAGCCACCAGTAGCTGCAGTTGGAGAGCAGGCACCTGAGATGCCTGTTACTACTCCTCCACTTCAGGAGACTCTTCCCCAGTTCTTGAGCATGTTTGGAACTCTAGCTCAGGTAGGGTTAATTCCACTTGCTCCTACCACATCTCAGGCCGGGGGAGTAGCACAGACTCCCGCTGCTCGTACCCCAAAGCCACGGGCCCAGGTTGACCATGCCCCAGAGGTTATACCAGTGCAATCAGTTGTTCTATTCGGCCCGAGGTTAGGGCAGCAGTTTCAGAAGGGGAGCAGCTCAGGCTCGAGAGATACAAGAAGTACCACCCTCCCACATTCAGTGGTTTAACTTCAGTGGATGCTGAGGGTTTTCTTGAGGAATGTCACCGTATCCTTCGTACTATGGGTATTGTGGATTCCAGTGGGGTTTCTTTCATGGCATTCCAGCTTAGAGGAGCGGCCTACCAGTGGTGGCGGGCATACGAGATGGATAGTCTGGCTGAGGCAGCTTCACTCAATTTGACTCAATTTTCAGATATGTTCTTGAGGGAGTATGTTCCTCAAAGTCTTAGAGATGCATGGCGCGCATAGTTTGAGAAGCTATGCCAGGGTTCTATGACCATGTCGTAATATGCAGTCCGATTCAGTGATTTGGCTAGGCATGCGCCAGCCTTAGTTGCAACTGTTTGAGAGCGGGTTTGCCGATTTATTGAGAGGCTCCACCTTAGTATCAGATTTAGTATGGCTCGAGATATGGATATGGACATCACATACCTACAGGTAATGTAAATTGCTAGGAGATTGGAGGGTATGCAGACTCGGGAGAGAGAAGAGAGGGAAGCTAAGAGACCCCAAGATTCCAGCACGTATAACAATTCTTGTGCCCCAACTGCAACCCGTCATGGTAGAGTCTATGTGAGACATCCTATTCATTTAGCACTTCCAGCTTCCAGTGGTATTCCGGCTACTCCCAGACCTCAGGTTCCCTTTTATGCACCGCCAGTGTCTACTGTACCTCCTGTATGGGTGCCTTCAGTGGGTAGTCTAGTAAATCAGGCCCGAGCCAGTCCCAGCAGCCATGTCCTCCGAGGGCTTATTTTGAGTATGGTGACACTCGTCATATCATTAGGGATTGCCCCAGACTTAGGAGGGGTGCACCTCCACAGATTTCTCAAGGCCCACCCATTCCACAGGGCCCTCAGGCTTCTCAGGCCATGATCACTGCACCAATTGCCACTCCACCTGCACAGCCAGCTAGAGGTGGAGGTCGGACAGGTAGAGGTCGGCCTAGAGGGGGAGGCCAAGCCAGATATTATGCCCTTCTTGCTAGGATAGAGGCCGTTGTATCTAATTCTATTATCACAGGTATTATTCCAGTATGTCATAGAGATGCATCAGTCTTATTTGATCCAGGCTCCACTTATTCGTATGTGTCATCTTATTTTGCCTCATATTTGGGCGTATCCCGTGATTCTTTGAGTTCTTTTGTTTATGTATCTACACTCGTGGGTGAATCTATTATTGTGGACCGCGTGTATCGGTCGTGTTTAATTGTTATCAGTGGTTTTGAGACTAGAACTGATTTATTATTGCTCAGTATGGTGGATTTCAATATTATTTTTGGCATGGACTGGTTGTCGCCCTATCACGCTATCCTTGATTGTTACGCAAAGACAGTAACGTTGGCTATGCCATGTCTACTATGGCTAGAGTGGAGAGGTACCTTGGATTATGTTCCTAGCAGGGTTGTTTCATTTCTTAAGGCTCAACAAATGGTTGAGAAGGGGTGCGATGCGTATCTAGCCTATGTGAGTGATATTAGTGTTGATACTCCTACCGTGGAGTCAGTTCCTATAGTAAGAGATTTTTCTGATGTATTTCCCGTGGATCTTCCAGGTATGCTACCCGACAGGGATATTTACTTTGGCATTGATCTATTACCGGGCACTCAGCCCATTTCTATTCCACCATATCGTATGGCCCCAGCAGAATTGAAAGAGTTATAAGAGTTGTTATAGGAGTTACTTGATAAGGGCTTCATTCGGCCTAGTGTATCACCTTGGGGTGCTCCTATCTTATTTGTGAAAAATAAAGATGGTTCTATGCGGATGTGTATTGATTACCGCTAGTTAAATAAGGTTACAGTGAAGAACATGTACCTATTGCCTCGTATTGATGACCTATTTGATCAGCTTCAGGGTGCCAAAGTGTTCTCGAAAATTGATTTGCGGTCACGATATCATCAGTTGAAGATTTGAGAACCAGATATTCCAAAGACTGCCTTCAGGACTCAGTATGGTCATTATGAGTTCCTTGTAATGTCATTGGGCTGACCAACGTCCCAGCAACATTTATGCACTTAATGAATAGTGTATTTCAGTCCTATCTTGATTCTTTCATCATTGTGTTTATTAACAACATTCTGGTGTATTCCCGGAGTCGGGAAGATCATGAGCAGTACCTGAGGACTGTGATTCAAACTTTGAGAGAAAAGAAGTTATATGCAAAATTTTCAAAGTGTGAATTCTGGCTTGATTCAGTGGGATTTTTGGGTCATATAGTTTCATGCGAGGGGATCAAGGTAGATCCGAAGAAGATTGAAGCAGTACAGAGTTGGTTCAGACCGTCCTCAGCTACGAAGATCCGGAGTTTCCTTGGTTCGGCAGGGTACTATCGCCGATTTGTAGATGGTTTCTCTTCTATTGCTGCACCTATGACCAAATTGACCCAGAAGGGTGCTCCGTTTAGGCGGACGGAGGAATGTGAGGAGAGCTTTCAAAATCCTAAGACAGCTTTGACTACAGCCCGAGTATTGGTATTGCCTATAGGTTTAGGGTCTTATACTGTGTATTGTGATGCGTCACGCATTTGTCTCGACGCAGTGTTGATGCAAGATGGTAGGGTGATTGCCTATGCGTCCAGACAGTTAAAGGTACATGAGAAACATTATCCTGTCCACGACCTTGAGTTAGCAGCTATTGTTCATGCCTTGAAGATTTGGCGGCATTATTTGTACGGTGTCCATTGTGAGGTCTACACCGATCACCAGAGTCTACAACATCTATTTAAATAGAAGGATTTTAATTTGCGCCAGCGGAGGTGGTTGGAGTTGCTTAAGGATTATTATATCACCATTCTCTATCATCCCGAAAAGGCTAATATGGTGGCTGATGACTTGAGTCGTAAGGCGGAGAGTTTGGGCAGCTTAGCATACATACCAGTAGCAGAAAGGCCTTTGGCCTTGGATGTTCAGGCCTTGGCCAACCAGTTTGTCAGATTGGATATTTTCGAACCGAGTCGAGTTTTGGCTTGTGTGGTTTCTCAGTCTTCTCTTTATGATCGTATGAGGAGTATCAGTATGATGACCCCCATCTGCTTGTCCTTAAGGATACAGTTCAGCACGGTGATGCCAAGGAAGTCACTATTGTAGGTGACGGTGTATTACGGATGCAGGGCATGCTTTGTGTACCCAATGTAGATGGCTTGCATGAGTTAATTCTCCAAGAGGCTCATAGTTTGCGGTACTCCATTAATCCGGGTGCTGCAAAGATGTATCAAGACTTGAGACAGCACTATTGTTGGAGGCGGATAAAGAAAGACATAGTGGAATATGTAGCTCGATGCCTAAATTGCCAGGAGGTGAAGTATGAGCATCAGCGACCGGGTGGATTGCTTCAGAAGTTAGAGATCCCAGAATGGAAATGGGAGCGGATCACTATGTATTTCGTTGTTTGGCTCTCACGGACTCAGAGGAAGTTCAATGCAGTTTGGGTGATTGTGGATAGATTGACCAAGTCAGCTCATTTTATTCATGTGGTTACTACTTACTCTTCAGAGAAGCTGGCTCAGGTTTACATTCGCGAGATTGTTAGGCTTCATGGTGTACCAGTATCTATCATCTCTGACCAGGGTACACAATTTACATCACAGTTCTGGAGGGTTGTACATCGTGAGTTGGGTACTCAGGTAGAGTTGAGTATAGCATTTCACCCTCCGACGGACGGACAGTCAGAGCGCACTATCCAGATATTGGAGGATATGCTTCGTGCATGTGTGATAGATTTTTGGGGTGCATGGGACCAATTCTTACCACTTGTGCATTTTGCCTACAACAACAACTAGTCCCATAAAATAACACGGACTTGCTCGAGGCCTCAAATTACATCGAACAACATCAAAACGACGAATCACACCTCAAATAAAAATCTATGAACTTTGAACTTTCAAATTCTATGTCTTGTGCTGAAACACATCAAATCAATCCGGAATGACTTCAAATTCTGCACACAAGTCATAATTGACATAACGAAGCTATTCAAATTTCCAGAATCAGATTCCGACCCCGACATCAAAAAGTCAACCCCCCGGTTAAACTTTCCAAAAATTTGACTTTCGCCATTTCAAGCTTAATTCTACTACGGACCTCCAAATAATTTTCCGGACATGCTCCTAAGTCCAAAATCACCCAACGGAGCTAACGAAACCGACGAAACTCCATTCCTGAGTCGTCTTCACACATTCTCAACTATGGTCAAAATCCTAAGACTTAAGCTTCCGTTTTAGGGACCGAGTGTCCCAAATCACCCCAAATCATAAGGTAACTAAATTCAACCATGCACGTAAGTCAATACACATAACACGAAGCTGCTCAAGACCTTAAGTCGTTGAACAGGGCATTAATTCTTAAAATGACAAGCCGAGTCGTTACATTATGGTTGGTGTTGCATGGGCCTGAGAAGAATTTTCGTTGAACTGACTGCGGTATTAAGGCAGTAATAGAGTATGGGCACTATGAATTATCGAGTGTTTTAATTGATGGCTTTGAGCCAAGTGGGGGAGCCTGCTATTGACAATTCAATTCATGGTTATGTGTCAAATATTTTTGTTTTGGTTTGAGGCATACTTGTGCATTAGTTTTGACTTGCAGAGGTTGAGATCGAGGATGACTCAAGTACAGAAATTTTTAGGTACGAGTTATATTGCACTTATGAATATATGAAAATCATGGAACGAGTGAGTTGTTATTTGTGAAGGATGTAGTGCACACGGAGTATGAATTTGATTGGTGGTGTTAAGGCAGGGGTACTTCTTTGGATGTTGTTGTACTAATAGGGAATGTGTCTTTCGGCCCGTTTGGGCGATGCAATTTATATTTGAGCCGAATGGATGACTCTCGAGAAAGTTCTAATAGATTCAAGATTAATATGTAACAATTGAGAATTTTTGACGGATTTGATTATGGCTAAAATCTGAGATTTAAATTGGATGGTGTGGAGGCTTGTGGCATTTTTGTATATCATTATGGATTTTATATTTTTGTATCAAGAAGGTGAATAAAATGACATTAGACTCAAATAAGGTATTTTCAGAGTGGGTGTTTCTGCTGTGGTATTTATAGGGGTAATTATGATGTGGTGAGACTCTACAGATGTTTTGGTGGCAATATTTCTTGGGTTTTGGTAACCTACATGGTTTGGTTGAGTTAGAGTAATTTAGTTCTAATAGCTTGGTTATGTGCAGATGGATTTCAAAGTGTTCTTGATAGTTTCTACCATGGTTTGAACCGGATATTTGCTACTGGTGTGCGAAACGTGTCGTGTATTGTTATTTTCCCCTAAAAGGAAGCAAGAGGAAGGTTTCTAACTAACCGGGTATGTAATTTTCTCGTGACTCAGAGTTGATAATGGGATTCTTGTGCTTGTCACATGATGGCATAATAGATGTGGTGTGTTGTGCGGGATTAGGATTTACATGTACAAGGTGATAGTTCAGTCTTGAAGAGAAGGTAACGAATGTTGGACAACATGGTCAGTTTCAAATATTTTGATGAATGTTATAACTGCTCAGTAATTCCTGATAAGGGTGCGCATTTCAGAAGGTGCGTTGTGTTTCGACTTACGGATGTTCATCGATATTGTAGTACTCACCTGGTTGATAGACTGCTGATATTCAAATTATTTTTATATGTCACAGAAGAATTATGAAAGTATTCCTCATGGGATTATCGTGAATGGAAGATGTGTTAGTCATTTTAGTGCTGGAGTTGGGATCAGTTATGGTGATTCATGTATTTGATGGATTTGGAGAATAGGAGTTCTCAGAAGTATATTATTTCGGGGTTGCGACCTATTTGAGGTGACTATTTTATTTAAAACTTAGTAGAGGCAGTAGTTGCGTTAATTAAGTGTGATAGCAGACTTTGCATATGCTTACACTATGACGTGTTATTTATACTAGTCCAGGAGCATGAGAATCTTATTTCATTATCATATGCAAGTGTACTTTTTTAATTTCTCCTGTATGATATGCTGGGACTGGAGACCTGTGACCATGCCGGGCGATTCATATTATTGGCACATGAGTTGTCTGTGCCGCGTGTGGGAATTTTATTTCTATGATAATTTATCTGATTCATTAATTTCCTCCCCCTACAATTGTGCATATGCGCCTATGGTTATCCTCTTCACGAAATTTGAGGAGTTGGTTGTAACATTGCGTTTGTAGTGGTGGTTGTTGAACTTGCAATACGGTTCTCTTCCTTGAGACATCTCCCATATTTAGGTACACAGATTGCGCAGTTGTGGCTTGAGTTATATTGATGTGGCATGTCTATGGGACAGTTGTGTTTAACAATATAAGGTCATTGGACCTAGAATGGGTACTATCAGGCTTGATTATGGTATATTCGGGAGGATAATATTGAAAGTCGGCTTAGGAGAGGATTATGGTTCTGGTTGGGGCGAGAGAGCTCTATGGCTAGTTGATCTGATGAGTGGTTATGAGTTTTTGATTGTTTCTTTCATCATTGGCAGTGTACGATGGTTTCGGAACGAGGTTCTGTTGAATGCGGGGTTTTATACTAGTACTTGGTTGGTTTTGAGTTGTTACTATGATCATAAATGGTGCTATAAGTATACGAGTTGTGTAGTATGTTATATGATTATATATGAGATTATGGTTATGGTTGGATACAACTTGTTCAGGTTTATAGAGTGCGTAGATGTGAGGTTCGGGTCTTGAAAAGAATTCTGGATGTTAGAAATTTGGCCCCAAGGTTTTTTGGGCTAAGGTTAAATTAAGGATTTTCAGTTGTATTGTGTTGTCAGGCCTATGCAGAATAGGGTGACGTGGGGTCACCCCCGGGTATGTGCGTGGTAAGATGGAATAGTGATGTGGTGGCTTGGAAACAACTCATGGCATGTTCGAGGACGAACGTATGTTTAAGTGGGGGAGAATGTAACGACCTGACCGGTCGATTTGAGTATTATAACCATGTTCCCCAATTTACTGCTCAATTTATACCTTACAATTGATTTATGACTTATCGGGTTAGTTGGTTCAGGTCCGGAAGGATTTTGAAGTGAAATGAGACACTTAGTCTCATAATTGAAAACTTAAGTTGGAAAAGTTGATCGGATATTGACTTATGTGTAAACGACCTTGGAATTTAATACTAATGATTCCAATAGCTCCGTATGGTGATTTTGGACTTAGGAGCATGTCCGAAAAATTATTTGGAGGTCCGGAGTGGAATTAGGCTTGAAATGCCGAAAGTTGAATTTTTGAGAAGTTTGACCCGGGGGTTGACTTTTTGATATCGAGGTTGGAATCTGATTCTGGAAATTGAAATAGCTTCGTTATGTCATTTATGACTTGTGTGCAAAATTTGAAGTCATTTCGGATTGATTTGATGTATTTCGGCTCAAGATATAGAATTTAAATGTTCAAAGTTCATTAGGCTTGAATTGAGATGCGATTCGTGGTTTTAGCATTGTTTGAGGTGATTTGAGGATTCGACTAAGTTCGTATGATGTTTTAGGCCCTGTTAGTGTATTTGGTTGAGGTCTCGGGGGCCTCGGGTACGTTTCAGATGGTTAACGGGTTGGATTTTGGACTTGGAACTCTGCTGGAATTTCTCTGATGCACCATCTGGTTTCCTTTATCGCGTTCGTGAGTGGAGCCTTGCATTCGCAAAGAGGAACTGAGAGGCTGGCAATATTTTCTCTTCGCATTCGCGAAGAGAAGAACACGTTCGCGAAGAGTGGACTGGGTGTGCATCGCGAACGCGAGAGGTGTTACACATTCGTGAAAAAGAGAGGAAGCGGATGAGGACCCCAGGCAATTGGTCTACGCGTTCGCGTAGTGAGGGGGAACTGAAGCATCGCGTTCGCGATTTGTTGAGCGCGTTCAAGTAGAAGGCATTGAGGCAGATGCACTTTGTGCTTCACGAACGCGAGGGTGATGTTGCGTTCGCGAAGGAGGAATTTGGACGGGAACTATTTTGTGCTTCGCGAACGCGAGGCACTGACCGCGTTCGCGAAGAAGAAAAGCCTGGGCAGTGAGTTTAAGTTCTGAAAATCCCATTTTCCATTTTTGACGGATTAGATCTCGGGAAGAGGCAATTTTTGAGAGATTTTCAGAGGAAACAATGGGGTAAGTGTACTTAACTTAATATTGGTTAAATTACTCGAATCCATTGTGGTTTCTAACATTTAATTGGTGAATTAAGTTAAAAGATTGTGAAAAACCTCTTAGTTTAATTTGGAGATTTGAGGGTCGAGTTGATGTCGGATTTGAGTAAAATTTGTATGGTTGGACTCATGGTTGAATAAGCGTTCAAATTTTGTAACTTTCGTCGGGTTCCGAGATATGGGCCCCACATGCGACTTTTGAGTGTAATTTTCGGATTTTTGTGGGAAAATTAGTATTTTGATATGGAATAAATTCCTATAATTTGGGTTGACTGAATCAAATTAATTGTGACTAGATTCGAGTCGTTCGAAAGTTGTTACGCGCAGAATGGAATTTCTGGAGCATTGTATAGCTTGCTCGAGATTGGATTCGGCTTGCTCGAGGTAAGTAACTCTTCTAATCTTGGAGCTGAGGGTATGAACCCTGAATACATGTATTATGTGAATTGTTGGGAGATGACGCACATGCTAGGTGACGGACGTGTGGGCGTGCACTATGGAAATTGTGACATAATTGTTTCCCTGGAATTTTATAGTAAACTAATCTTGGCATTTTCCTTGTATTGTCATATGTTAAAGGAATTTGAGCTGAGAATCATATTGATAATCATGCTGAGGCTATGTGCCAGTATTATTGAGACCACAGAGGTCATATTGTTATTGAATTATTTGTTTAAATTGAAATTTCATGCTCAGTCATGTTCATTCATTCCATATCATCTCTCAGTCTCTGTTGCTATTTATTGATTCATCATATCATTATATTGGGCTGATTTTCATGATATCGTGAGCCCGAGAGACAGGAGAGATTGATGACTGAGTGAGGCCGAGGGCCTGATTGTGAGGATAATTATGGGATCGGGCCGCACGCTGCAGCATGCCAGATTGGCTTATTATAGCACGTAAGTTGTCCGTGCAGCATGTGAGTTGTCCGTGCGGATCCAGATATTATTATAGCACGTGAGTTACCCATGCAGCATGCGAGTTGTCCGTGCAGATTATAGCACTTGGGCTAAAGGATCCCCTCCGGAGTCTGTACACACCCCCAGTTAGTGCAGGTACCTACTGAGTGCGAGTGTCGAGTGATTTGGGAGGATAGAGTTACTGTGAGGCATGAGTGACTGTGAGGACTGAGTGATTGGCAGGACTGAGTGACTGTGAGGATTGAGTGAAATAATACTCTGAGAGTATGCATATGATTTTATCAGTGAGTGCATCGCATTGACATGCACACATGACATACCAGCATAGAGATGTATTTTTCCTTATGCTGTATAGTATTACATCATTCATGATTTCTTACACATGTTGACAGATGGGCATAGTGATGCATTTGCTTTATACTGGTTATCTGGAAAGAAAATAATACATCTTATTTATTATTGAAAGGAGTTTGGAAAAATTATTATTTTCAAACTTATTCATATTTTTGGAAGTTTCGGTAAACGATTTGGGTTTTCACTAATGTACTTGAAAGGAGGAACTATTTTTAGAAATCATGATTTAGCGGAGCATTTTATATCTGAGTTACTTCTTGTATTATTTGCTTTACGTTGTTATGGACTGTTGTGGACTACTGGTTTTGGACCTGACCTTGGTAAAGGCTCGTCACTACTTTCAACCTAAGATTAGGTTTTTACTTATTGAGTATATGGGGTCGGTTGTACTCATATTACATTTCTGCACCTTGCGTGTAGATGTTGGCTGTTGATGTTGCTGTGTTCGATGGGAGCTGGATCTTAAGATTTACCTGCATTCTGGTTGTAGCTGCCTCTTGTTCATGATAGCCTTAGATTTATAACAATCTGTTCATGTACATTTCGAACAGATGATGTATTATTTCATACCAATTTTATAAATTCTATTCTTAGAAGCTCATAATTTGTACTACCAGTTCTTGGGGAAATGTATTGGTTTCATAGATTTTCTTTTAATTAATTGCCTTATTAAATTAATTGGAATTGGATAGTTAATAATTGACTTACCTCGCGGGTTAGGTTAGGTGCCATCACGACTAGTCGGATTTTGGGTCGAGACAGAATCACCCAAGCAATGAAATAAATAAACCCAAAATGGTTGAGTCCCGACATTAAATGATGGTTCTGCCCAGCAGAATTTCCGCACCTGCGGTCATTTGGCCACATTTGCGGCACCACTTCTGTGGCACTAAGCCCGCTTATGCGGAACTCCACAGGCCCAGCGTAGGCCGCATCTGCAGACGGGATCCCGCTTCTGCGGTGAGTATGCCGCTCCTGCAGCTCAGGCCGCTTCTGCGTTTTCCCCAATCGCACCTGCGTATTCGCAATTGTGCACAATCACTCGCATCTGCGGTCCATGGCCAAACGCTCCTAAGCCGCTTCTGCGGCAAAATCAATCACCTGCAGCCAAAAGCTCACAGGTGCGGGCACACCAGAACTGGTGCACCAGCAGCCCTTTTGAGTCTTAACTCAATCTGCACATCGTCCGAATGGCATCTGGGGCCTCCGAGGCCCCGTCCAAATATACCAACAAGTTTAAAATCATAAAACAGACTCGCTCGAATTCTCGGAACGCACAAAACAATATTAAAACTAAGAATCACATCCCAAACCAATTGAATCAGAAATATGAACTTCAAGTTCTTCTAACTCACTCCCAACGCGCCGAAACATACTTAAACTACTCGGAACGATACCAAATTTTGCGAGCAAGTCTTAAATGACATTACGCAACTATTCACATCTCGAAATCCCAATTGGACCTTGATAACACCAAAACATACTTCAAACCAAATTTAAAGAATTTTAAAATTTTTAAAGAGCCAACTTTCACAATTAGGTGCCGAAACGTTCCCGCATTATTCAAAACTAGATCCGAATATACGTCCAAGTCTGAAATCATCATACAAACCTATTGGAACCGTCAAATCTCGATTCCGAGGTCGTTTACTCAAAATGTTAATCGAAGTCAAACTTCACCTTTAAAAGCTAAACCATGGAACCAAGTGTTCCGATTTCAACCCGAACTCTTCCCAATCCCAAATTAATCATCCTCACAAGTCATAAAATAGTAAAAACACATACGAGGAGCCTTATTTAGGGGAACGAGGTTCTAGAAAGTAAAACGACCGGTCGGATCGTTACAATATGGCTCATCAACTACGTCAAATTCAAAAAGTTTATCTACTTAATAAACTTGCGGAGGAAAATTTTTTTTGATACTTACACCAAACAAAAGTCATATTATCAGTGCATGAATTGGTTGAATTGTTCTTTTGCCACGATTAACTAGCTTTCACTTTATGATTTCTTCACACAGTTGGTTACTAAATTTTTTAACATTAAGCATGGATCAATTCAATTTCGTATTTCACCGAAGGTTTTGTCAAAAGAACTAGGATTGTTATCTCATTATTGTAGAATTCAAAGTTTCAATTAGATTTTAAATATGGTATTATTTAAACTATTGGTAACTAACTGGGAAAAAAAAATTAATTGTCGATAAAATAAATAGGAAAAATGTACAAAGCAAGAGATAGAAACAATGGCGATGTTATACTTTAATTTTTAAAATAAGATGAAGTAAATAACACAAAAAAATATTATTGATTATTGATAAATGATCGTCGAAATTTATTGAAATAATACAATTTAATATGTTCAAATAAACCCGATCACAATTTAATAATCTTTGATAGGATCTGTGCATCGCGATGGTAAATATACTAGTAGTTCATAATAACAAGTAATATAACACTGAATTTGCATTGGAATAGAAGATGTTAAACTTTCAGTTGTAGTTAATTTTGAATGTGTCAAGCCTTCATCGGAAGATAAAAATTAATCTGTACAATTAGGATACATTCTGTTTTTACTATTTCTTTTTTATTAATTTTAAGGGTCTAAGAAAAATTATTTCATCATCTAAATATTATTGAATGTCTATAATAAAATAATAATAAGCATTAATTTTCTACCTTAAGATTGCGTACAATAGATCATTGTGGTCCGGTCCTTCCCCGACCCTGCGTATAGCGGGAGCTTAGTACACTGGGCTGCCCTTTTATTAATTTTCTACCTTAAATTTTTTATGACAATTATTTTATTTCAATCTAGAAATAAATTTAGTTGGATTTGAATATTAACATCCAATTAAATTCTTCATATGATAACTAAACTTAATAATATGAACTCTCTTTTTATTTTTCGTATTTTCAATTTGAGTTCCAACAGGGGTAAGATGAAGTTCATATTAGGTACTTGAGCAAATATAATTCATATTCTAAGACAATGGAGAACTTAGTAGTATTTGTTGCATTATATTTAGGTACAAGTCAACATACTATATATTTGACTCTAAGCTACTAAAGCAAATGCATAACCCATATACATTGAAGTTATAAAAAAGCATTAGATTATTTTTGTGTGGCATAGTTTTTTTTTCTATTAAGTTGGCTAAATATGATCAGTATTAATTATTTTCAAGGGTTTATATTTTTGTTAAAATAATATTCAATAACTCAATAACATGGATTAATACTATTTGTGTAATTTTAAAATTTTTATGATCATTAATATAGAGTATATGCACAACGCGCTTATTATAAAACTAGTATATTTATATATGTCATTAATTAAATTTGGTGTTTGATTGTTATTTCTTAAACTTTTTACTTTAATTATGACATAATTTGAATATAAAAGTATAGAACTAATATACTGATACCAAAAAACGCTAAAAGATGTGTAGATTGAAGGTTAAAAAGCGAAATAGAAATATGCATTTATTGAATCATCTATCAAGGGTAGGAAAGGATTAGAGTTTGATTCCTAACACAGTTAGAATTTAAAAATAATAGTACTACTTATTAGAGTTCCTAAAGCTAAATAAAAGGGTAAGGAGAAATTTAACTCTACTTTTAACCCTAAATATATAACTCACATATATAGTATTAGTTATTTCTCTTCCGTCATTCATTAGTCATGGGAGGTGGTTTGCTAAAATATAAGCACATAATTGTTTACCCGAAAAATTGGATAACGTTAAATTTAGATATGGTTTTAAGGGTATGCAAATTCCTTTGATACAAAATGACAATACAGGTATTTTTGATATAAAATAAGAATGATGGACGGGAAGACTGAAATGAGTTAGAAAAACAAGCACAATGAAATCTTAATGTATCTTGGAGGACCTTCGGTCTATTGCAGTCTATCCCCCTTTTTATAGTAGAGGGTCACTACTCTATCTATAACAACATAATAAAATAATACATATAGTGGAGGACCCATGATGGTTTGTCTCTTCCTTGATTCTCGCCAAGATTCTCTCCCTCGGTGCGGTTGTAACGGCTCTTGTCTGCGAGCTTGGCACTGGCTCGAGCTCGGTGTTAGATCGAACCCCCAGTCTTGGTTCGAGCTCGGTTCTGCCTTGAGGCATCGATATCCGGGGCCTGTATCGGTCGGTGTTGCCCCATAGTCCGATTCGGACACGGGCTCGATAATAATATCGAGTTTTGCCGTTGATTGGTCTTATAGCTCGAAGCTCGACATTCCTACTTCGGAATTCGTCCGAGCTTGTCATGTGGATACCCTTCGATTGAAACGTCATTGTCTCGACCGATCTTTATGACTGAGAATCGGTTTTGACCGTACACAGATAGTCCCCTCGTTTCTCGGAAAGAATGTGGCGAGGAACGATATGATTTCCCTGCGGCTCGATCAAATTTATGCTGACGTTTCTATCGAACCCGATCTTGACGTATGTGATAGCTATCCCATCGACTCGATTTTACCGAAGCATTTAATGTGCGTCAGACGGTGGTCGGCCACCGCAGATACCGAACTGTCATGCCTTAGTCTATAAATAGTCTTTCCATACAACCTTTACCACTTTTGCGCATTCTCTTCTTCCCTACTTTCTTATTTATCCTCTCTATTTCGCTGCTACGGGGCCGCCCATACCAGAATTTTGGTGATGTCTATTTCTTCACCTTCCTTGGCACTCTTTCCTTTCATATCAATGGCGAAAACTTCCAAAACCGTACCTCAGAAGGAGAAAGCTTCTTCCTCACGGCCGTCTGATGATAAGGCGTCGGTGGAGCCGTCAGTTCATAACTATGTTCCTGGCCCGTGCACTTTGAAGACCGATTTTAAGGTGGAGAATCCTTCCTCCATTCCGGGTCGATGTGAACACGTATAGATGTATACGTGCTCCGTAACGGAAGATCACCTCGAGGCCGTCAGAAAAGACTGCAACTGGGGTTCCGAGGTCGTGTTGTAAATTCCATCTTCCGATGAGAGTGTTACCACTTACATGGAGGGGTTTTTAAATCTTTATACTTATCCCTTCACACTGGGACCCGTCGACCCGGTGATTATTGATTTCTGCAAAAGGTATCAAGTCACCCTTGGCCAAATTCATCCATCTCTATGGCGTATAATGATTTTATTGCGCTTCTTCTCTATCAAAGCCAGGGGGTTGGATTTTTCTCTGAACCACCTCATACGACTGTATCGGCCTCAGATCTTTCGAGGACTAATCAGACTTCATCGCCGGGCATCGAAGGCTTTGATGTCAAGCATCGATGAAGACAAGGATCGGGGTTGGATGGGTCGTTATATTTGGGTGAGGACCCGTGATCTCATTCCGGAGGAGAAGATGTCGTTCGCTGAAGAATGGAATTTTGACCGTAAGTGATTTTTGTTCACTTTTCACGTCCTTTTTCGATTTTTTCTGATGTCCTTCCCTGATGTTCAGCTGTCCCTTGGATGCCACAAGCGGTGCCTGACCTCGAGGACTGAGTTCGGAAGTTAGCCTCGACCTCCTCTTACGCCGAGCGCGCTTGGCCTGATTTGGCAAAAGGCAGATGGGAGGCCAAGAACCATGGTGAGGTTTGCTTCTTGTTTTCTTCGAATTATTCTTTGCGTTCTATTCGTTATCGATTTTCTTTTGTGCAGGCGTAACCAGGGATGCCGCTTTGAGGCCTTCGAGCGGTGAAGAAGGAAACAAGTCCCAAGTCCCTAAGCATGGGGAAGATAAGAAGCAAAGAGCTTCCTCTCGGTCAGAGGACCCCAAGCCCAAAACTCGAAGGGTGAGGAGAAAAGTAATTGCCCTTTCGATTGACTCAGTCGAATGACTGAGAGAAGAAGAAGAAGAAAATAGCTCCTTAGCTTTGGTAGTCCGATCTACGGAGGCCATCGAGGTTGCCAGAGCTCCCGAGCCGATGGCGGCTGTGACTGCCGGGGTTATTTCCGAAGACCTGAGTATCGACCGGAGTACTCCGAGTGATTTGCTTGGGGCTATGACAATGGGTCATTCGCCTTCTCTTCCATCTTTTTCTGAGGAGGCGTTGAAGGAAGCTGGAGAGTTGAAGACTCCCGATATCGGCGCAGGCTCTGGTGCAGGGGATCCTTTTAGGGATTGTTTTATTTGAGTCGATTATGGTTCCGATATTGGTGACGCTTCTCTTTTATTAGAGGAGGCCCAGCGTTTCATTACTCGGGTATTGATTCTTCCATACTTGGTTTCTTTGTTCTTTTCCATACTTGACTCGTGTTTCTTACTGTGCAGGCCATTAGTAGGTTTCGAGTCGATCTTAGCTAGTGTGAGGCTGAGCTCCGAAAGGTCTCAGGTGAGAGAGATGCCCTGCGGCTTCTTTGCAGCCAAAAGGACGAGGCTATAAAGGACCTCCAAGCGGATTTGGCTAAGGTCCGTGAAGAAGGGGTCGAGCTCGATAAGCAGGTGAGCCTCGTTCTGTTAAAGTATGGGTCTGACTCAACCGTGGAAGTTAACCCTTCATTGTCTCAGTTATAGCAAAAGATCGAAAAGATCGGGTTACTTCGAGAAAACATCGATCAAATCCGAGCTGAATGCAATTGGTGGAAGGAGACCCTCGACCGCCTAGCAGCGAAAAAAGAAACCATCTTAACAAAATTATTATCGGTCGACGTTCAACTTCGAAGTGCCAAACAAAAGGGGTCGGTTCAAGCTAAGAAGATCGAGGAGCTTGAAACACGACTTGCTGAGGCTAAGGCAGAGGTTGAGTCGTCGAAAATCTTGGCGGATAAGTCCATAGCTGTATATCGGGCTGATGTTGAGGCTGCTCAGATGGAGGCCCAGGAAGCGGCAAAGACCGCCGATACTCGAGCTCATTGGGTTGCCAAACTTGCCAAGTGTAGGTCTTGGAGGGAGACCCTCGAAGAGATACAAGCTCGAGGTTTTGACCTTACCGAAGATGTAAAAAAGGCAAAAGAGCTCGAAGTGGAAGCTGAAGCCTTGGCTTCTAATGATGATGATGATGATGATAGCAAAAGCGGATCCGAGGACAGGGAAAAGCTCGACCAGGAAGCTTAGTTTCTAATTCTTCATGTTTGCAATTTAATCACATAGGCAATTTTTGTATATATATGTATAGCGAGGTCGACTTGTTTTTGTTTTGTGAAGACTTTTAATCTAATGTTGACCTTGTAGTCTCTCTGATCGATCATATTTATAGCCCCTGGGTTTGCTTGTTGAGTCGATGATTCAAACTTTGAAGGAACATAATCCGTAGGTGTAATGTAATGGTTGAGTTAATGTAAACTCAGAGTAAAAGTAGCTTATTAGCCGTTGCATGAATGTTTTGAACTTGAAATATTGTAGCCCATAGGCGTAATGGTCGAGGGAGTGCTTGCTCGAACTCGGAATAACAGTAACCCGTAGGCTTAATAGTCGAGTGAATGTTTCGAACTCGAGATAATGTGGCCCATAGGCGCAATGGTCAAGTGAGTGTTTCGAACTCGAGATAAAGGTAGCCCGTAGGCTTAATAGTCGAATGATTGTTCCAAACTTGAAATATCGTAGCCCGTAGGTGTAATGGTCGAGTGAGTTCTTGCTCGAACTCGGAATAACAGTAGCCCGTAGGCTTAATAGTCGAGTGAATATTTCAAACTCAAAATATCATAGCCCGTAGGCGTAATGGTCGAGTGAATGTTTCGAACTCGAGATAATGTGGCACGTAGGCACAATGGTCGAGTGAGTGTTTCAAACTCTAGATAAAGGTAGCCCGTAGGCTTAATAGTCGAATGAAGAACTCGAGATAATGTGGCCCGTAGGCTTAATGGTCGAGTGAGTGTTTGCTCGAACTGGAAATAAAGGTAGCCCGTAGGCTTAGTCGAGTGAATGATTTGAACTCGAAGTAATGTAAGTAGCCCATAGGCTTAATATTCGAGTGATTATTTCGAACTCGGAATGAAAGTAGCCCGTAGGCTTAATATTCGAATGATCATTTCGAACTTGGAATGAAAGTAGCCCGTAGGCTTAATAGTTGAGTGAATCTTAATTCTGGTTGCACAATAAATCTCAAGTCATTGCACATGTGTTTATGTTTTGACCATTTGGCTCTTACAATTTTTCCTGTTGGAACCCTATTGTTATGAGATGACTTTCTTGCATCTGAACTCGATGTATTTGAGGGCCTTGATGCCCCCCCGGTATTCGAGGTCGGTTGGAAAGAGGCCTCGGATATTGTTAAAAGTGCAGCACGATCGATGGTTGCCTCATTAAAAACCTTGCCGAAAAACCCATTTGGGAGAAAATCGGTCTAAGGGAAAAAGTGTGCAACGCGTGCTTTTAAGCGAAAGATCTTCTTCAGCTCTTATTCGGACTTCTGCATGGGTCAGTTAGATGAATATGGAAAGGTCGTACCTTAGCAGTAGTACCGTTTTAGACATGATACATTCCAACTGCTTGATAGTTGTTTGCCGTTTATGATGCCGAGCATGTATGATCCTTTTCCAACGTTCTCGAGCACCTGGTATGGTCCTTCCCAATTTGGTCCTAATTTTGCTTCGTTTGGATTCCGAGTATTGATGGTGACTTTTCTTAACACTAAGTCCCCGGGCTTGAAATGGCGAAGTTTAGTTCTTCGATTATAATACCTTTTGATTCGTTGCTTTTTGGCGGCCAATCGGATGAGGGCAGCTTCTCGTCCTTCGTCCGATAATTCAAGGCTGGTGTTTATAGCCTCGTTATTTGATTCTTCCGTCATGAATCAAAATCTGGGACTAGGTTCACCGACTTCGACTGGTATCAATGCTTCGGAACCATATACTAGGGAGAATGGGGTCGCCCCTCGTACTGGATTTTGATATTGTTCGGTATGCCCAAAGGACTTCGGGCAGGATTTCTCTCCATTTTCCCTTTGCGTCGCTCAATCTCTTCTTCAGGTCTTGAAGAATAGTCTTGTTCGTTGATTCGGCCTGACCGTTCCCAGTGGGGTGGTATGGTGTTGATAATATCCTTCTTATTTTGTGATCTTCGAAGAATTTTGTGATTTTTCTGCCAACGAATTGCTTCCCATTGTCGCATACTATTTCGGCGGGTATCCCGAATCGGCATATGATATGACCCCAAATAAAGTCTATAACTTATTTCTCTCTTATTTTCTCAAACGCCTGCGCTTCAACCCATTTAGAAAAATAGTCAGTCATAAATAAAATAAAATTGGCTTTACCTGGGGTCGATGGAAGAGGGCCGACGATGTCCATTCCCCATTTCATGAATGGCCATGGGGATAGGACCGAGTGAAGTTGCTCTCCGGGTTGATGGATTATTAGCGCAAACCTTTGACATTTATCACATTTACGAACAAATTCTTTCGCATCTTTGCCCATATCGATCCAATAATACCCCGCTCTGATCACTTTTCGAACTAATGTGTCGGCACCAGAGTGATTGCCACAAGTGCCCTCGTGTACTTCCCAGAGGATGTAATTGGTATCTCCCGGACCCACGCGTACCGCCATCGGTCCATCGAATGTTCTTTGATATAGTGTTCCGTCCGCATCCAACGTAAATCGAGCAGCTTTAGTCCGTAGAGCCCTGGAATCTTTAGGGTCTGAAGGGAGCTTTCCGTTTCTTAAGTATTCAATATACTTGTTTCTCCAATCCCAGGTTGAGCTAGTAGAATTTATTTCGGCGTGCCCATCTTCGATTACTGATCTTGAAAGTTGAACGACAGTCCCCGAGCTCAAATCATCTACCTCGACCGACGATCCCAAATTTTCAAGAGCATCGGCCTCATTATTCCGTTCTCGTGGAACATGTCGTAGGGTCCATTGTTTGAAATGGTGTAAAGTGATAAGCAGTTTGTCCAAATACCTTTGCATCCTACCTTCTCGGACTTCGAAGGTTTTGTTTACTTGACTCACCACCAGCAAAGAGTCACAATGCGCCTCAATGACTTCTGCTCCCAAGTTTCTAGCTAGTTCGAGACCTACAATCATGGCTTCATATTCGGCCTCGTTGTTAGTTAATCTGATAGTTTTAATAGCTTGCCTAATAATGTTACCCGTGGGGGGTTTCAAAACTATGCCTAACCCGGACCCCTTTATATTCGAAGCACCGTCCAAAAAAGGATCCATACCCCGGACAATATACCTGATTTCAAAAGGAGTTCCTTTTCGACTTCGGGTATGAGGGTTGGCATGAAATCGGCCACAAAGTCTGCCAAAATTTGAGACTTGATGGCCGTACGGGGTTGATATTCGATATCGTACCCACTGAGTTCGATGCCCCATTTGTCCAATCGGCCTGATAGTTTGGGCCTATGTAAAATATTACGGAGTGGGCAGGTGGTTAATACGCTTATGGGGTGACATTGAAAGTACGGCCTTAACTTTCTAGATGCGCTTACCAGCGCAAGTGCCAATTTTTCTAAGTGCGGTTACCTAATTTTCGCTTCTCCTAATGTCCGACTTACGTAATAAACGGGAAATTGCGTACCTTGCTCTTCTCGAACTAGGACACTGCTTACGGCGACTTCTGATACCGCCAAGTACAAGTATAGTTTTTCGTCGATTTTTGGAGTGTGAAGCAGTGGTGGCCTCGATAGATATCGTTTCAAATCCTGTAACGCTTGTTGGCATTCCGATGTCCAGGCGAAGTCGTTCTTCTTTTTGAGTAGGGAAAAAAATTTATGACTTCGATCTGATGATCTTGAAATGAACCAGCCTAAGGCTGCAATTCTTCCCATTAACCTTTGTACAGCTTTCACGCTGTCCACGATGGTGATGTCTTTGATGGCCTTGATTTTGTCGGGGTTGATCTCAATTCCCCGATTTGACACCATGAAGCCGAGGAACTTGCCTGAACCGACCCCAAAAGCACATTTTTCGGGGTTGAGCTTCATGTTGTATTTCCTCAGAATCTCGAACGTTTCCTGCAAATGGGCCAAATGGTCCTCTGCGCGCAGGGACTTAACTAGCATATCATCAATATAGACTTCCATTGTTTTACCTATTTGTTCTTCGAACATTCTGTTTACTAGGCATTGACAAGTAGCTCCTACATTTTTTAGCCCAAAGGGCATTACGTTATAACAATATGTCCCATATCGGGTCACAAATGAAGTTTTTTCCCGGTCATCCGGGTTTATCTAAATTTGATTATACCCGGAATAGGCGTCGAGAAAGGTGAGGATCTCGTGGCCGGCCGTGGCATCGATCATGCGATCGATGTTGGGCAGTGGAAAGGAATCTTTGGGGCATGCTTTGTTCAAATCCTTATAGTCCACACACATTCTAAGTTTGTTCCCTTTTTTAGGTATTGCAACCACATTGGCTAACCATTCGGGGTATTTTACCTCCCGAATGGACCCTATCTTGAGAAGTTTGGTTATCTCTTCCTTTATGAATGCGTGCTTTTCCTCGGACTGGGGCCTTCTTTTTTGCTTCACCGGTCTGAACCTAGGGTTCAAGCTTAGCTGGTGTGCCGTTATGTCCGGCGGGATCCCTGTTATATCTAGATGGGACCAGGAAAAACAGTCGATGTTATTGATAAGAAATTGAATGAGTTTCTTTCTGAGTTCGGGGCTCAAACCCGTTCCCAGGTATACCTTTCGTTCGGGCCAGTGTTTGATCAGTATGATTTGCTCCAGTTCCTTAATTGTTGATTTGGTGGCATCAAAATCATCGAGGGTTACGAAGGATCGAGGGATCCATCGATCATCATCATCTTCTTCAATGTTCTGCTTACCTGGCTGGGTCAAAGCCGATGTCTGTGATTGCTATTTGGCGCTCTGCTCTCCGATTGTGTCTCCTTCTGAACCTAATCCTTTTATCGGCGAAGACGAGGATATTGATTTTGCTTCTTCGATGGAGAACATTTCCTTTGCGGCCGGTTGTTCTCCGTACACTATTTTGACACCTCCCGATGTTAGGAATTTGAGGACCTGGTGTAGGGTCGAGGTTACGGCTCTCATGCTGTGGATCCATGGCCTTCCGAAAAGGGCATTATATCTCATATCACCTTCAATCACGTGAAACTTTATTTCCTGGATGGTTCCGTCCATGTTTATCGGGAGGGTAATCTCGCCTTTGGTGGTTTCACATGCTATATTGAATCCGTTTAGAACCAGAGTTGCGGGTACGACCTGATCTTGCAGGTCGAACTGTTCTATGACCCTCAATCTGATGATATTGGCCAAGCTACCTGGATCAATTAACACACGCTTAATCTTAGTTTTATTCATGAGTACGGATATTACCAGTGCATCGTTATGGGGTTGGATGATTCCCTCTGTATCTTCATCACTGAAGGACAAAGTCCATTTGGGTGTATAATCTTGAGTTCGAGATCGCTTTTCCCTCACAATCGATGTTTTAGTGCATTTAAGCATCGGTCCCTGAGGGGCATCGATGCCGCCGATGATTATGTGAATGATGTGTTGCGGTTCTATTGGCTCGTTTTGCTTGCCGAATTCCTTGTTCCTAAAATGGTTCTTCGCCCTATCACTCAGAAATTCCCGAAGGTGTCCTTTGTTAAATAAGTGGGCCACTTCCTCTCTTAGTTGCCTGCAATCTTCCGTTCTATGGCCATGGGTGCCATGATATTCGCACATTTGATTGGGATTCCTTTGGGTAGGATCGGTCTGCATGGGTCGAGGCCATCAGGTGTCTTTGATGCATCCGATGGCCGATAGGATAGCGGATGTACCAATGTTGAAGTTATACTCTGATATTCGAGGGACTTCTATAGGATCGGTATATTTATCAAAGCCGTTCTTGCTCATAAGTCCCCAAGAATTTTGTCCCCGATCAGTCCTTCGGTTGTTCCGAACTGTATCACGTGCTGAACCGTTGTTCACCCGATCTGTGTCATACGGTTGGTATCGGTTGTGTACATCTGCCCAAGTTATTGCTGGGTACTCGATCAAATTTTGTTTCAGCCGACGTGATGTTGTTGAACTTAGCTCGTTCAGTCCTTGGGTGAAAGCTTGTACGGCCCAATCGTCTGTGACCGGTGGCAAGTCCATACGTTCCATTTGAAATCGGGATACGAATTCTCTCAGCATTTCGTTACCCCTTTGTTTTACTTTGAAGAGATCTGATTTTCTTGTTGCAACCTTTATGGCACCAGCATGTGCTTTTACAAACGAATCTGCTAACATGGCAAAAGAATCAATGGAATTTGGTGGTAAGTTGTGATACCAGATCATTGCTCCCTTTGCGAGGGTCTCTCCAAACTTTTTCAACAACACGGATTCGATCTCATCATCCTCCAAATCATTGCCTTTGATGGAACATGTGTAGGAGGTGACGTGTTCGTTAGGATCGGTCGTACCGTTATATTTGGGAATTTCGGGCATACGAAATTTTTTGGGGATTGGTTTTGGGGCCGCGCTCGAGGGAAAAGGCTTTTGTATGAATTTTTTCGAATCGAGCCCTTTTATCATTGGCGGAGCCCCCGGGATTTGATCGACCCTAGCGTTATACGTTTCTACTTTTTTGTCGTTGGCTTCGACTTGTTTTGTGAGTTCCTCGAGCAATTTAGCAATTTCAGGAGCGGTCCCCGATTCCTGCTCGTTTGATTTCACTATGGTAGGCTCCGTTCTGGTGGTGACTTCTTGAAGAAGCGGATTGGAGTTCGGCCCGTTTTGCATATGAGTTCGGCTCTGCAACTGAGCTATCGCTTCTTGTTGGGCTTGTAACATTTCGAAAATCATACGCACGCTGACCCCGATTTACCCCGTGCTGTAGGTGTCTCGAGCTATGGGTCGAGCACCGCCCTGAACGCTTCTTTCCGGTTCAGAACGTCGATTCGCTTCTAGAGCTATTTGTGAATTGATATCGAATGGTACTTCGGCTCGAATTTCGGGTTCTTCGATTCGAGCCTCGTTGCCGTCGTCAGGTAGCCTTCCGGCCCCGGGCGCCAAGTTGTTGGTTTCATCTTGAAGGCCGGCTTCGAGGTCGATAGGTAGAGCCATTGCTGATTTGAAGTTGTAAGCTGGAGTGTACTGTAGATTTATATTAAACAATCACTGTTACCCTTAGCCCCACGGTGGGCGCCAAACTGTTTACCCGAAAAATCGGATAACGTTAAATTTAGATATGGTTCTAAGGGTATGCAAATTCTTTTGATACAAAATGACAATACAGGCATTTTTGCTATAAAATAGAAATGATGGACGGGAAGACTGAAATGAGTTAGAAAAACAAGCACAATGAAATCTTAATGTATCTTGGAGGACCTTCTGTCTATTGCAGTCTATCCCCCTTTTTATAGTAGAGGGTCACTGCTTTATGTATAACAACATAATAAAATAATACATATAGTGGAGGACCCATGATGGTTTGTCTCTTCCTTGATTCTCACCAAGATTCTCTCCCTCGGTGCGGTTGTAACGGCTCTTGTCTGTGAGCTTGGCACTGGCTCGAGCTCGGTGTTAGATCGAACCCCCAGTCTTGGTTCGAGCTCGGTTCTGCCTTGGGGCATCGATATTCGGGGCCTGTATCGATCGGTGTTTTCCCATAGTCCGATTCGGACACGGGCTCGATAATGATGTCGAGTTTTGCCGTTGATTGGTCTTATAGCTCGAAGCTCAACGTCCCTACTTCGGAATTCGTCCGAGCTTGTCATGTGGATACCCTTCGATTGAAACGTCATTGTCTCGATCGGCCTTTATGACTGAGAATCGGTTTTGACCGTACACAATAATCTTTCTTCTTATCAGCATATCAATTCTTGTGTTATTTTGGTTCTCTCTTTATTACAATAAAGTAAAGCTGGAATATTGGGAAGAAGAATGCGTGAAGCAAGGAATAATACCTTACGACTCAGTTCGTTGTCATGATTATTGGCATTTTCGTCGTATATATTGGTATAAACATAGATCTATTTCTAAAAAGTTTAGAGGAAATCCAGTTCTCTTGTGATCTTTCTCTATGATTATTATTGTTTTTCTTTTTTATGTGTTGCACTTTATTAGAACGTTGATTTCTCCATATTGGATTGGATAAATAAATTCCTATAGATCGGATGTTGTACATATTAATGAATGATATTATTTTTTCTGTTACAAGTATTAGGACTCAGAGAACTTATCGCAATCCATTTATGTGATGTTTATCTAGGGCTATTAAAGAAAGTGATATATATGCTTATATTTGAAGAATATGCCTAGTACTACTTCATTAATTGAGCCATTCATTTAAGCATAATACTAAATAAAAAGAAACTTTTCTATATTTCTCCCAAGCCTTGCGGAGGGATAGCAGTACTTTGGAACAACAATTTATTATAATACAGGTTGGGGAATGGAATCACAATGTTTTTGGGAACATGTTCAATACCATTAATCAGATAATGGCTAACTAGACTTAAGGTATCCAGAATTCCCCTAACTATACTTCTAGCCAATTTCTATAATCGACCTAGATAATAAACTACTTCATCCGGTCCATTTTAATTGATTTTTTTTTATTGTTTTAACACTTATTAAGGAATTCACCTTTTAGCATTAACCAACAATAAAATTGACCATATTAACCTTAATTTGTTCATTGAAAATATAACAAACACTACTACAATCTTTACTCCAATGACAATTTTAAAAAAAAGAAATTAATTTCTTCTTGATATTTGAAAAAATCAAATATTGTGGACCACAAAAAAAATTAATTAAAGTAGATCGAAAAAAGTAATCAATAAACTTAATAGACACCTTACAATATGAAGAAGACGGCGGGTATCGAGATTAGTCCAGCCAATAGGTACCGGATGGTTATACACAATTTTTTTTTAAAGAAAAGGATGGTTATAATAAGGTGCAGAATATGAGGTATGCACTAATATGCGGTTTTGTACTGTTGATCAAAAGTGATGTGTAATCTAAAGGAAATCATTTTTAGTAAATTATAAGATTCACCAATTACTTGTAAGGAAGCTCTAGATCAGAGGCGGATCCATGATTTGAACCTTATGGTTCCCGACATTTGTGCAAAACTAATATTTTTAGCAAGTAAGAAAGTTTTTTTAATGTTGGTTGGTCTATTTTTAAAAGAAAAAGAGAAACAAAAAAGTGTTACATGTGTTGTTTTGTGGAAAAAACAAAAATGATTCACCAATTACTTATCACCAAGCTTTAATCGAGAATTCATAGGCGGATTCATGATTTGAACCTTATGAATTCCCAGCATCTGGGCAAAACTGATATTTTTAGCAAGTAAGAAAATTTTTTAATGTTGGCTGGTCTGTTTTTAAAAGAAAAAGAGAAATAAAAAAGTGCTTACATGTGTTGTTTTGTGAAAAAAACAAAAATGATTCACCAATTACTTGTCAGCAAGCTCTAATCCAGATCAGAGGCGGATTCATAATTTGTATCTTATGAGTTCCCAGCATTTGAGCAAAACTGATACTTTTAGCAAGTAAGAAAGTTTTTTAATGTTGGATGGACTGTTTTTAAAAGAAAAAGAGAAACAAAAAAGTGCTTACATGTGTTGTTTTGTAGAAAAAACAAAAATGAAGTTAAGAAGGGTACAACGGGATTCAAACCATCGCCATATATATTCAGGAACATAGCTTAAATTGGTTTCTCCGTTTGCCACTCCACCAACCATTGATTTTACTTATGGATTCCAAGCTAAAAATACTTATACATTAATAGATTTCTCAATACAAATATAAGGTTCGGATAAAAGTTACTGGATTCCCAGAAACCCATACCCGATACTGTACATCCGCAATGTGTGTGTGTGTGTATATATATATATATACACACACATACATGAACCTCAGGTGTTCAGGACCTATTGTCCTTAACTTTTAAGTTTGTTAGTCTAAGAAAATAAGCAATGAAAAAACAAGATGAAACTAGGCTAACCAGTCAACAAAGTCATCAATCCTTCCGCCCCCGAGTAAGGTCAAACCCGATGTTATGATACTTTTGGGATCGCATGCATTAGATTTTGTACCTCTGCACTGACCAATTCATATGCTTTTTGTGCGAGATACGTTAATGTAGATCCTGAGTCAATGAACACTCCACCATTTCGGTTAGGTTTGGAAAACATCTTTTGATTTATTGGATAGTTGTTTTGTCTCCAATCCTGATTCCTATTATAGTATATATATATATATATATATATATATATATATATATATATATATATATATATATATATATATATATATATATATATATATATATATATATATATATATATATATATATATATATATATATATATATATATATATATATATATATATATTTCAAGTGTTGTAGAATCACCAATGTGAAAATGTGGTCTTAAAAGCATATGTTTAACAACAATGTGAAAAAGACTTGCCAATTTGATGAACAATTGAAATATATCAAAATCCTAGCCCAAGAAAAATTGGTCTACGTTAGCACCAACATTATTGCTTATTGCACAACCAAAGGCCATTTCATTAAATACTGGTACTACCTTCATCAGAAGCACTATTCTAATCTAATACCCTCAGTTTTGCTTGCACTGTAACCATTACGTTGCAATGGAATCAGAAAATCTATTATTTCGGAGACCTAATGCAAAGATTTTACTAGACTCTCCCTAAATCCATCCCTGATTCCATTGCAACGTAATGGTTACAGTGCAAGCAGTACTGAGGGTATTATATTAGAATAGTGCTTCTGATGAAGGCAGTACCAGTATTTCAGACACGGTCTTTGGTTGTGCAATAAGAAATGATGTTGGTGCTAACGTAGACCAATTTTTCTTGGGCTAGGATTTTGATATATTTCAATTGTTCATCAAATTGGCAAGTTGTTACTTCCAAACGCACACGCAAGTATATGTGGTCAATATGTAATATAGGATTGTAAGTCTAGATATCGTATCCCTAGGGACTTGTGATTAACAATTGATCACGCCCAACTCTAGTCCTAAATAGGATAAGCGGTCACTGCAAATATAATCTGGTCTAAAAGTCCGGAGTCGAATCCCACAGAGAACTAAGGTTTCGCTATAATTGTTAAGTATCACTAAGAAGACAAGTTCGAACAATTCCTAAGTTATAAATATAAAGATTCTTATGTTAAACTAATTAACTAATAAATTAAAGTAGTGAATTAACAACTAGAGACACTAGAGGTTGGAGAAAAGATTAAGGAGGTCTAAAGTTATGATTTTCCCAATTGTCGGAATCCTTCCCCCTACGTGTTCTATAATTTCGCCTAACTATTTTCTACCGATCATGAGTACTTTGGGTGTTGTAGCTCTCTTTCGAACAACTACTATAATTTACTAGACGTATTCTCTCGAACTACGCTAGCCCTCCCTAATTTACCGCTCACTACGATCGCACCAAAGGTTTCGTTATCTCTAATCCCGCCTTTAAACCCTCCGTATTGATCTCTCAAATACGTTAGGAGTAGTGTTATTCAACAACTACTTAAATGCGTACCCTCTCTCAAGCAATACACACTAAATAGGCACAGTCAATTGATGACTATTCAATCAACAACAATAAACACATAGTTGAACAAGTAGAGAAATCCAACGACTCAATTATATAAGAACATAACAAGAATTTATCCTACAAAAGGTTCCATCAAAACCCTAGATAACAAATTAGCTATTCATAATAGTATGCAAAACTACAATACTAGAATTCATAACCAATAATGAAAATAGGAAGAAGGAAGTGAAAAACTCGTAGAAGAATTCTCCGCCTTGCTCCTAGTGTGTTCTTGCCTCCTTTGGTCGATAATCCTCTCTAAAACGTCCCCTCTCTCTCTCTCTCTCTCTCTCAAAAACGTCTTCTTTAGGTCGAATTTGCTCTAAAAATATCCTCCCCTTCTCTTAGACATGTTTAGGGAGTATTTATAGGCTAGGGTTGAAGTCTTTGAGTCCAAATCCGGGTTGGAGACTTTTAACCCACAACTTTTAATTATCGGCCTATAGACCTCGCGAAGCTAGGCTTATAGCGCGGTCAACCTGGCTATAGACCTCGCGAAGCCTGGTCTGTAGCGCGGTCAAGCTAGCTATAGACCTCGCGAAGCCTGGTCTGTAGCGCAGTCAAAATGGCTATAGACCTCGCTAAGCCTGGTCTATAGCACGGTTTGGGTACTTGGCATTTTTGTGCTCTTTTCTTGCATTTTCATCCTCTTTTTATGCAACCTTTACTCGTCTTTGTCTTCCGATGCTCCTACACATAAAATAACATAATTTAGCTCAAACATCTCACAATTAACCGCTAAATTAACAACATGTAAAGCGAGTAATATACTAAAAGTATATCATTTTGGCCTAACATCACCACCCCACACTTAAACGTTGCTCGTCCTCGAGTCAACCACCAATTCCTAGAGCACCTTATTTTTGTTTAGCACATCCGAAGCACACCATACCTATGACTATGGTTGATAGCAACAATTAAACTTTAGCATATGCCTTCAACACACACTTTCCTTTACTCCATGTCATACTTCAGAAATTTATTCAACAACAAGACAACATGCTTATAACAATCCTAGCCTCACAAACCGACTCAATATCACAATGCATTCATGGCTTGAACACTTAGCATCATAGAGACATCTAATAACGTCACCTATCCCTTGCGAAATCATGTGCCCTCACAACAAGAATAAAAGAGTAAGTTGAATCCACACATTCGAATCAAATGCTCAAATACATTTTAAGGACTCACATATATCAAAGAAATTCTTCACACTTACAAAGATGTCACATGCATGCACAAAGTACCATAGGCTTCCCCATTATGTAAACCTCTACTAATATAGGTTTGCTCAATCTAAAATCAATTAGGACTTTTTCATGATTGTAATATGGGATAAGGGACGCGTGTCATGACCCAAAATTCACATGTCGTGATGGCGCCTATCATAACACTAGGCAAGCCGATAACCTCAATAAAACACTATAATCTCTTACGTTTGAAAACATAATATGTAGATGTAACAGAAAATCCCACAATTCTTTATACAATTACACTCCCAAAATTTGGTGTCACTGAGTACATGAGCATCTAAATGATAATAAGGTATGACTGATAAAAATATTGTCTGAAAATGTAGGACAGTATAATAACTTAAGGGAAGGAGAGACAAGGTCTGCGAACACCGACAGCTACCTCGAAGTCTCCAGAAAATAAACTGCGTGAAGAAATCAACACCCACTGTGTCCAGGAACACCTGAATCTGCACAAAAAAGTGCAGGGTGTAGTATGAGTACAACCAACTCAGCAAATAACAATACTAAATAAAGAGCTGAAAGTAGTGACGAGCTTCACAGCTAAGTCCAATCACAGTAATTTCATATCAAATTCGACTGAAACAGAAGATAATGTCTTTCAAAAATTTCCAAAGTAGTGATATATGACAGCTGAAGTGCAACAATAATGAAATCAATGCATGCTCTCAGAGAAATAGTCACTCAGTCCTCCCATTCACTCCAACCTCACAATCACTCTTTCCTCACAGTCACTCAGCACTCGGCACTCGGCCCTCACACTCAGTAGGTACCTGCACCCACTGGGGGTATGTATAGACTCCGAAGGGGCTCCTTCAACCCAAGCGCTATAACAAGCCAATCATGGCATAAATCAATGAAACATACTGCGGCGTGCAACCCGATCCCATAAATATCCTCACAATCAGGCCATCGGCCTCACTCAGTCATCAACCTCTCCAGTCTCTCGGGCTCTCAGAAATCATGATAAACAGCCCAAACAACAATGATATGATGCATCAATAATGAACAATAGAGACTGAGATGTAATATGCAAGTAAAATCGTGACTGAGTATAGAACGGTAATTTAATAGATAATTCAACATGTACATGACCTCTGTGGATCCATCTTACTTCAATATAAACCTCAAAATGTGCTCTTGCTTGGAGAGCCCAACAAAAGAACAACAATATTCTGCTAATATATTATTATCAGAAAGATGCTGTCATCAGTTATAAAGTATATGTGCAAAAGTCAAAGCTGAAAACAAGAATCTAGCAAATGCTTTTGCAAAGTGCAACTCTGGCTCTCTGTAGTACTTAAACCTCAGTGTAACTATTTTAACTCTTCAAGAACAACATTGATAGGGGTCTCTTCTTATTTGAACTCTGCTATCTCAAATACCCGTGCTGTAAACAATGTCAACACATTTAAAACATGATTTGTAGTTCGATTTCTCTAATACGTAGAAAAGTACGGATATCAATAGATTATTCAACCACACAGTTCCATGGAGTTTATCAAGTCACAATTCCTACGGTGCACGCCCACGCGTCCGTCACCTAGCATGTGTGTCACCTCAAACCAATCACATATCACAAAATTCAGGTTCATACCCTCAGGACCAAATTTAGACCTGTTACTTACCTCACATTTTCCCGTGAATTCCCTCTGAAAAAATCACCCAAACCGTGCTTGAAATGTTAGAAATGAAATCAAAATCGTGAACCCTTGTTATTAACATTCTGCCCAGGCTTTTCGCTTCTGCGGCTCACTAAGCTGCTTCTGCAGTTCCCGCTTCTACGGCAAAGCTGCCGCATCTGTGGCTAATCACGCTTATGTGGAATTCAGTCCGAATCTGCGGCCATGCTTCTGCGAAGAACCTATCCGCTTCTGCGATGGAGCATGCCCTTTCGTGTTCCGCTTCTGCGATCACAAAGCCGCTTTTGCGGCTTCGCAGATGCGGAGAAATCTCCGCACCTGTGCACACTGCCTTGCCAGCCCCTCCCCGCTTCTGTGCTTGCCCAGCTCACTTATGTGAGCTCGCACCTGCGAGAAAATGTTCGCAAGTGTGACTACACCAGAAGGCAAAAAAATTTAGATTTTTCCTTAAGTCCAAATTTTGATCCGTTAACCATTCGAAACTCACCCGAGGCCCCCGGGACCTCAACCAATCACACAAACAAGTCCTAAAACATTATATGAACTTAATCGAAACTTCAAATAATATTAAACAATGCTAAAATCATGAATCGTACTCCAATTCAAGCTTAATAAAACTAAGAATTTCCAAGTTCTACATTTGATGCCGAAACCTATCAAATCAAGTCCGATTGACCTCAAATTTTGCGCACAAGTCACAAATGACACAACAAACCTATTCTAATTTTAAGAATCGGATTCCGACCCCGATATCAAAAAGTCAACTCCCCGATCAAACTTCTAAACTTAAATTTCTATTTTAGCCATTTCAAGCCTAATTTAACTACGTACTTTCAAATAATTTTTCGGACACTCTCCCAAGTCCAAAATAAACAAACGGAGCTATTGGAATCATCAAAATTTTATTTCGGAGTCGTTTACATATAAGCCAACATCCGGTCAACCTTTTCAACTTAAGTTTTTATTTTGGAGACTAAGTGTCTCAATTCATTTCAAAACCTCACCAGACCCAAACTAATTACCCCAGCAAGTCTCATAACAACTGTAAAGAATAAATTGAGCAGTAAATGGGGGAACGGGGCTGTAATACTCAAAACGACCGGCCGAACGAGTTTAGAATCATACCTGAAGCCTTAAATAGGTGTGGATATTTACTTCGCATCTCCCATTCAATCTCCCAGGTAGCTTCTCCGGCTGGCTGGCCTCTCCACTGCACTTTCACTGAAGTTATGTTCTTTGATCTCAGCTTTCGAACCTAGCGGTCTAAAATGGTCACCGGCTCCACATCATACATCAAATTACCATCCAACTGTACTGTACTGAAATTCAAAACATGAGACGGATCCCTGACATACTTCCGGAGCATCGAAACATGAAACACTGGATGAACACCCGATAGACTATGCGGCAACGCAAGTTCGTAAGCCATCTCTCCAATCTTCTTAAGTATTTCGAAAGGCCCAATATACATAGGACTCAACTTGCCCTACTTCCCGAATCTCAACACACCTTTTATGGGTGAAACCTTGAGCAGAACCTTCTCCCCAACCATGTAAGCAACATCACGGACCTTCCAGTCGGCATAACTCTTCTGTCTAGACTGCGCCGTGTGAAGTCGATCCTGAATCAATTTAACCTTTTCCAAAGCATCCTGCACCAAATCAGTTCCCAATAGCCTAGCCTCACTCGGCTCAAACCAACCCATCGGAGATCGACTCCATAAAGCCTCATACGGAGCCATCTGAATGCTCGATTGGTAGCTGCTATTGTAAGCAAACTCCGCGAGTTGCAGAAATCGATCACAAGAACCCCCAAAATCAATGACACAAGCCCGTAGCATATCCTCCAATATCTGAATAGTGCGCTCAGACTATCTGTCCATCTGTGGGTGAAATGCCGCACTCAACTGAACCTGTGTACCTAATTCTTACTGCACTGCTCTCTAAAATTGTGATGTAAACTGCATGCCCCGATCTGAAATGATAGACACTGGCACACTGTGTAGGCGAACAATCTCGCGGATATAAATCTCAGCCAACCACTCCGAAGAATAAGTAGTACCAATTGGAATAAAATACGCGGACTTGGTCAACCGATCTATAATCACCCAAACAGCATCAAACTTCCTTAAAGTCCATGGGAGTCCAACTACGAAGTCCATGGTAATACGCTCCTACTTACACTTCGGAATTTCAAGTCTCTGATGTAATTTGTTCGGTCTCTAATTCTCGTACTTCACATGTTGACAATTTAAACACCGAGCTACAAACCTAACTATATCTTTGTTCATTCACCTCCACCAATAGTGCTACCTCAAATCCTGATACATCTTCACGGCACCTGGATGATTGGAGTACCACGAACTGTGAGCCTCCTGGAGAATCAACTCACATAAACCATCTACATTAGGTACACATAGCCTACCCTGCATCCGTAATATACCGTCATCCCCAATAGTGATTTCCTTGGCATCACCATACTGAACTATGTCCTTAAGTACAAGAAGATGGGGGTCATCATACTGACGTTCTCTGATACGATCATAAAGAGAAGACTGAGAAACCACACAAGGAAAAACTCGACTCAGCTCGGAAATGTCCAATCTGACAAACTGGTTGGCCAAGGCCTGAACATCCAAGGCTAAAGCACTTTCTGCTACCGGTAAGTATGTTAAGCTGCCCAAACTCTCTGCCTTACGACTCAAGGCGTCAGTCACCATATTGGCCTTTCTGGGATGATAAAGAATTGTGATATCATAATCCTTAAGCAACTCCAACCACCTCCGTTGCCACAAATTAAGATCCTTCTGTTTAAACAGATGTTGTAGACTCTAGTGATCGGTATAAACCTCACAATAGATACCGTAAAAATAATATCGCCAAATCTTCAACCATGAACAATAGCTGCTAACTCAAGGTTGTGGACCGTATAATTCTTCTCATGTACCTTTAACTGTCTAGACGCATAGGCAATCACCCTACCGTCTTGCATCAGCACTGCGCCAAGACCAATACGCGACGCATCACAATATATAGTATAAAGCCCTGAACTTGTAAGCAACACCAATACCGGGGTTGTAGTCAAAAACTGTCTTGAGCTTCTGAAAGCTCTCTTCACACTCATCCGACCACATGCACGGAGCACCTTTCTGGGTCAATTTAGTCATAGGCGCCGCAATAGACGAGAAACCCTCCACGAAGCGACGATAATAACCGGCCAAGCCGAGAAAACTCTGAATCTCAGTAACTGAAGATGGCCGGGGCCAACTCTGAACTACCTCTATCTTCTTTGGATCCACTTTAATTCCTTCACTGGACACTATGTGACCCAAGAATGCCACTGAACTAAGAAAAAACTCACACTTAGAGAATTTTCCATAAAGTCTCTCCTCTCTCAGCCTCCATAATACAATACCCAAGTATTGTGCATGCTCCTTCTGGCTACGTGAGTACACCAGGATATCATCAATAAATACCATGACAAATGAATCAAGATACGACTGGAATACGCTATTCATCAAGTGCGTAAATGATGCTGGCGTTGGTCAGCCTAAAAGACATCACGAGAAACTCATAGTGACCATAACGGGTCCTGAATGCCGTCTTTAGAATATCCGAATTTTGAATTCTCAACTGGTGATACCCGGATCTCAAATCAATTTTGGAGAATACCATCGCTCCCTGAAGCTGGTTAAACAAATCATCAATACGCAAAATAGGATACTTATTCTTGATTGAAACTTTGTTCAGTTGCCTATAATCGATGCACATCCGTATAGTACCATCTTTCATTTTCACAAACAGAACCGGTGCACCCCAAGGTGACACACTAGGCCTAATAAACCCCTTATCAAGAAGTTCCTCAAAGTGCTCTTTCAGTTCTTTCAACTCAGCTGGTGCCATACGATACAGACGAATAGAAATGGGGTGAGTGCCTGGCACCAAGTCAATATCGAAGTCAATATCCCTGTCAGGTGGCATATGAGGCAGGTCTGCAGGAAATACGTCCGGAAAGTCTCACACTATCGGTACTTATTCAATAGTGGGAGTATTCTCACCAACGTCTCTCACAAAGGCCAAATACGACAAACACTCCTTCCCAATCATACGTTGGGCCTTCAAATAAGAAATTACCCTGCTGGGAACATAATCTAGAGAACCTCTCCATTCGACCTTCGGCAACCCCGGCATCGCCAACGTCATAGTTTTTGTATGACAGTCCAAAAAGGCATGACATGGAGACAACCTATCCATACCCAAGATTATATCGAAATCAACTATACTAAGCAATAAGAGATCAACTCTAGTCTCCAGTCCCCCAATAGTTACCACACATGATCAATATACATAGTCCACAAAAATAGTATCGTCCACCGGTGTAGATACACGAACAGGTGAAACTAGGGACTCATGGGGCATATCTAGATAATGAGTAAAGTACGATGATACATACGAATAAGTAGAACCAGTGTCAAATAATATAGAAGCTTCCCTGTGGCACACTAAGACAATACCTATGATCACTGCATCTAAGGTAACGACATCTAGCCTGGCTGGAAAAGCATAGAATCGGGCCTGACCGCCACCTGATCGGCCTCCCCCTCTTGTGCAACCCCTAGCTGACTGTGCCCCACCCCGAGCTGGCTGGTTGGGTGGCGAAGTAACTGGTGCTGAAGTCGTACTCTGACTCCTATACTGCACTGGACCTCCCGGACGACGAGGAAACAACCTCCATATATGCCCAAACTCCCTGCACTCAAAGCAACTCCCCGGTACTAGTGGTGGTGAGTACTGAATCGGGCCCCGAGAACCAGAATGATCGCTAAAAGCACCCGGTACAAATGAACCCTGAACTGAAGGAGCACGGGACGAGCTCTAGGCTGGAAGGGCATTGAGAGATGACTGACCCTGATGAGAATTGTATGAACTATGGCTGGATGATGCACCATAGTGAACTGGATGACCCATCTGAGCGTGTTTGTAAGGACGACCCCTGCCGTGGTAATACTGAACCCCTGAAGAAAGACCGCTGAAACCACTCGATCCACGAGGACACTTGGCCTCCCTCTCTCCTCGCTCCTGGCTACCGACCATCTTTATCTGCCGATCAATGTCAACCACCTCATCAAAAGTAGCACCAGATACCCGTTCCCGAGTCATAAGTAAATGCAACTGGTATGTGAGGCCATCAATGATTCTCCTAATCCTCTCCCTATCAGTGGGAAACAACCAAACTGTATGACGAGCCAACTCAGAAAATCTCATCTTGTACTAGGTCATAGATATGTCATCCTGCCAAAGCTACTCAAACTGTCTGCGCAGCTCCTCCCTGTGAGACTGCGTCACGAACGTCTCCAAAAAGAAAACAGAGAACTCCTGCCATGTAAGTGGTACTGCACCGACCGGCCTGCGCCTCTCATAAGCCTCCTACCATCTGAAGGCAGTCCCAGAAAATTAAAATGTAGTGAACGACACCCCACTGGTCTTCAGAATACCCGTTGTCCGAAGCATCTGCTGGAACTTATCCAGAACACCCTAAGCATCTTCTAACTCAGCACCGCTAAATGATGGAGGTCGTAGCCTTCCGAATCTCTCAAGTCTCCTCTTCTAATCATCTTCCATAACAGGCACTACCCTGGCCTGAGCAGCTGCAGCCGGTTAGGCTAGTAGTGCCCCCGGTATCTGAAATCCCTACACTACCTAATCTAGAGTACGAGCAACAGGGGTATGAGTACCTCCCCCGGCCTGAGAAGTGGGTGGTGCGGCCTGAGCCTAAACCACCTGAGCAAGGCCAGTGCAAACTGTCAATATCTGGGCCAAAGCCTCCTGAAGGCCTGGAATCACAATGGGCACAGCTGGTCCTGCCAGCTCAACTATATCTGGAATTTGTTCCTGAGCTGGAGCAATTGGTGGTGCTACAGGTGCTGCTCCAACTGCTGTACGAGCTACACCTCGACCTCTACCTCGGCCCCGGCCTCTACCAAGGCCCAGGCCTCTCGCGGCCCTAACTGGTGGCACTGGTGGCTGATCGTCCAATCCGGTAGTACGTGTCCTCACCATCTATAAGAGAATAGAATAACAGAAATTTAGTTTCCGGAATCAACAAATTCACACGATAGAATACAAGAAATTGAAATTTTCTAAGGGTTCGTCGGCCTCTCGAAGATAAGTACAGACGTCTCCGTACCGATCTGCAAGACTCTACTAAACCTGCTCATGAATCGTGAGACCTATGTAACCTAGGCTCTGATACCAACTTGTCACGACCCAAAATTCACATATTGTGATGGCGCCTATCTCAACACTAGGCAAGTCGATAACCTTAATAAAACAGTATAATCTCTTACATTTGAAAACATAATATGTAGATATAACAGAAAATCCCACAATATTTGATACAATTACACTCCCAAAATACGGTGTCACTGAGTACATAAGCATCTAAATGATAACAAGGTCTGACTGATAAAAACACTGTCTGAAAATGCAGGACAATACAATAACTGAAGGGTAGGAGAGACAATGTCTGCGAACACCGGCAGCTACCTCGAAGTCTCCGGAAGATCAACTGTGCAAAGAAATCAATGCCCACTGTGTCTGGGAACACCTGGATCTGCACACGAAGTACCGGGTGTAGTATGAGTATAACCAACTCAGCAAGTAACAATACTAAATAAAAAGCTGAAAGTAGTAACGAGCTTCACAGCTAAGTCCAATCACAGTAATTTCATATCAAATTCGCCTGAAACAGAAGATAATGTCTTTCACAAATTTTCAAAGTAGTGATATATGACAGCTGAAGTGCAACAATAATGAAATCAATGCATCCTCTCAGAGCAACAGTCACTCAGTCCTCCCATTCACACCAACCTCATAATCATTATTTCCTTACAATCACTCATTTCTCTCAATCACTCAGCACTCGGCACTCGGTACTCGCACTCAGTAGGTATCTGCGCTCACTGGGGGTGTGTACAGACTTCGGAGGAGCTCCTTCAACCCAAGCACTATAACTAGCCAATCATGGCATAAATCAATGAAACATATTGCGGCATGCAGCCCGATCCCATAAATATCCTCACAATCAAGCCCTCTGCCTCACTTAGTCATCAACCTCTCCAGTCTCTCGGGCTCTCAGAAATCATGAGACTGAGATGTAACATGCAAGTAAAACCGTGACTGAGTACAGAACAGTAATTTAACATGTACACGACCTTTGTGGGTCCCAACAGTATCAACACATATTTTAAACATGATTTATAGTTTGATTTCTCTAATACATAGAAAAAGTACGGATATCAACAGATTATTCAATCACACAGTTTCGTGGAATTTATCAAGTCATAATTCATACGGTGCATGCCAACGCGCCTGCCACCTAGCATGTGCGTCACCTCAAACCAATCACTTATCACAAATCCGGGTTCATACCCTCAGGACCAAATTTAGAACTGTTACTTATCTCAAATTTTCCCGTGAAATCCCTTTGAAAAATTGCCCAAACCGTGCTTGAAATATTATAAATGAAGTCAAAATCGTGAACCCTTGTTTTTAACATTCTGCCTAGGCTTTTCGTTTCTCCGGCTCACTAAGTTGCTTCTGCGATTCCCACTTCTGCGGCGAAGCTGCCGCTACTGCGGCTAATCATGCTTCTGTAGAATTTAGTCCGCTTCTGCGGCCACGCTTTTGCGAAGAATTTGTCCACTTCTGCGATGGAGCTTGCCCTCACCGGACCCGAACCAATTACCCCAGTAAGTCTCATAACAATGGTAAAGCATAAATTGAGCAGTAAATGGGGGAACGGGGCTATAATACTCAAAACGATCGGCCGGGTTGTTACAACGGGTAGGATAAATTTAAGAATAGTAACTAACCCTCCTTAGCACTTTAACACATCACAAACTTAACTTTAAGCGCATTTTTCTTCAACATAACTTTACTTTCACAAACAATATCACCTCCAGAAATATTTTCTCTTTCTTTAAGCACTACTTTAATTCATACCCACTAACAAGGACAAGATATTCTTATTTTCTTTTGCTACATATTTATTTTCTTTTCAACAATACTTTTTTTTCTTTACCATTCTTGCTAGTGGTGTATTCCTTACTATACAAGTGCACATTTCTTTCTTTCATTGGTTCCACTCAAAAGCCACCCAAGTTTCCTCCTTACTTCTTCTAGAGCTCATTTTATAATTAAAGTGCTTCACGAGGTAAAACGATCAAAACAATAACAATTAAGAACAAAAGGGTATAGGCTCGTAATGTGGGTGCCAAATAAAAGTCTACAGGCTCAAAAGGGTTGACTAGGGATAGTCTTTATTTGTGGTAAGCATTAATCTCAAAAACAAAGATCAAAGAAAGCCTAAAATCATTTTTCAAACCATGCAAAACCTAAAATTTTACTTCAACTCACATGCCGGGCAAGTTCTAGACTCTAATGCAATGACACGGACTATACAGTTTCTCACCACGCATGTCACATAACTCACTAAGGATGGTTCCATTTCGATTCTCAAACAATTGCAAGTATTCACGGAGCCACAAAAAATTAAGCATCAAGCACAAAGTGATACAAGACGAGAAAATGAGATATAGGCATCAATACACATGTTATCTATTCAACAAGGCATCATAACGAATTTCAAACCATAGGGAATGTACTACATATGCTAGAGCTCAAATATGCTACTATCAAACTAGTCAAAAGCACCTAGCGAATCTCATTCTTAACATCCTTTTATTTCCTAAATTCTACTCTACTCTAAAGATAAAAAAACTACTACCCGGTTCAACTACATCCCGTGAAAAAGAATCGAGGCACAAAGAGAAACCACGAGGCATTATTACTACCTAAAAGAATAAAAAGACATATTTTTGGATTTTTCTATTTTTTCTATAATTTTTTTTTTTTTGTGTTTTTTGGTTAGACTTTAAACCCTCAAGAAAACTGTCTAATAGATCCATCATTGGGAAAAGTTCAATCTTTTCTATTTTTCAAAAAAAAAAATTTACATGATTAAACTAACACAACTAAAATAGCATAGAAAGTCACTCAGACAATCTCCTCACCCCACACTTAAAATTGTGCATTGTCCCCAATGCACACCCATAAATACAAGAGGGTAAAAAAAACTCCCTGGTGGGCCAAAAGGCGAAGCATTAGCAGCTCATGGGGTATTCAAACTTCTCCCATACTTGGTTCTTTGTGCGGGCACCCCATATTTAGTTCTAACCATCTCACTTGCTTTTGCTTTCTTCCAATGACCTTGATTCCCATGCTCCTAGAGAAATCAAAAACAACACTACAAGAATAATATAATGAAAAAAAATAAAGAATAAAAAATAAAAATAAAAAAAGAAGTAAAGCTGGGTTGCCTCCCAACAAGCGCTTGATTTAACGTTGCGGCACGACGCGAATCATTTTTTGACTCCACCTCGAGCTTCTGAATTGAGCCCCAAGTTTTGCTTCAAGCTTATGATTATGCTCCTAGGGTGGTGGACTGAATCTAACTTTCCCAAGGAAATAATGTAGTATTCTGCAATTCTTGGCCTTTAGATGAGGTGTGTAATCCCGACATTCTAGCAAGAAGAATTCCAGAATGTAGGTACCTTGTTCCTCATTCCTTGACTCCTCAAGTGGCTCAGATGACTCTATTTCTATATCATCATCCAAACACAATATGGAAAAATACTTGGAGTGTGGACCAATGCACTCAACTACATGAACTTTGGGACTGTCAACATCCTCAATACCATTGATAGTGGAGTCAACTAAATATGTATCCTCAATTTCCTTCGTTGACTCTAGTATCTCTTCTACAACATCGGCATCCTCAAATTCTAGTTTGATTGATTGTTGGTGTTCTACTATGGACCTCTCTATTGGCACCTTAATTTCTGTCTCTAATGCACACTACTCCTGGCTACTATTCATAATATTATCTTGTTGAGTATTTAAAGCCTCAACCAATTGCCTCACTGGTGCCTCTAGGTTAAGAATAGTTGCTTCTTGCCTTTGGATAGTATCCCATTGCCTTTGGTTAGTATCCCCTAGCCTTTGTATTTGCAGTTGTTTGTCATTATTTTGTTCCATGAGGCACTTTAACATATCTATGATCTCCTTCAAGTCAGCTTCCCCGGGTTCTTTGTTCCTGTTAACCTCACAAGAAAAAGTAGAACCATCATAATAAGGGGTTGGGGGAGGATAAGAAATACAAGCACAACCATAAAAGTAACCATCTTGACCACTACAAACATCACATACATCACATACATTCCATATATAAGATTGAGTTGGTGCACATAACTCGCTCTCGGAAATATTTTGACAATTTTACCACAGGTGGTTTCCTCCACAATAAGCACAAGAAAGATCAACAGTAGAATAACCAATATCGAAACTCCCATAATTTCAAGATGCCGTGTTTATCAAATCAACAAGTAAAACTAAAATCAAAAATCAAAAAAATCAAAAAAATAAAATAAAATTTCAAACTTAAAACCTAGCAATATGTACAGCTACAACTATACAGGGGAGTTCCCCGGCAACGGCACCAAAATTTGATCACGTCCAACTCTAGTCCTAAATAGGATAAGCGGTCGCTGCAAATATAATTCGGTCTAAAAGTCCGGAGTCGAATCCCACAGAGAATTTGCTATAATTGTTAAGTATCACTAAGAAGACAAGTTCAAATAATTCCTAAGTTATCAATATAAATATTCTTATGTTAAACAAATTAAATAACAAATTAAAGTAGTGAATTAACAACTAGAGATACTAGGGGTTGGAGAAAAGATTAAGGAGGTCTAGAGTTATAATTTCCCCAATTGTCGGAATCCTTCCCCCTGCGTCTTCTTTAATTTCGCCTAAGTATTCTCTACTGATCGTGAGTACTTTGAGTGTTTTAGCTCTCTCTCGATCAACTACTACAATTTACTAGACGTATTCTCTCGAACTACGCTAGCTAGCACTAATTTACCGCTCACTACGATCGCACTAAAGGTTTCATTATCTCTAATCCCGCCTTTAAAACCTCCGTATTGATCTCTCAAATATGTTAGGAGTGGTATTGTTCAAAAACTACCTAAATGTGTACTCTCTCTTGAGCAATATACACACTAAATAGGTACAGTCAATTGATAGCCATTCAATCAACAACAATAAATGTGTAGTTGAATAAGTAGAGAAATCCAACGGCTTACTTATATATAAAAAATGTAATAAGAATTCATCCTACAAAAGGTTCCATCAAAACCCTAGATAACAAATTAACTATTCATAATAGTATGCAAAACTACAATACTAAAATTCATAACCAATAATGAAAATTAGAAGAAGGGAGTGAAAAACTCGTAGAAGAATTCTCCGTCTTGCTCCTAGTGTATTCTTGCCTCCTTAGGTCAAAATCCCCTCTCAAAACGTCCTCCCTCTCTCAAAAACGTCTTCTTTAGGTCGAATTTGCTCTAAAAACGTCCTTCCCCTTCTCTTAGATATGTTTAGGGAGTATTTATAGGCTAGGGTTGAAGTCCTTGAGTCCAAATCCGGGTTGGAAACTTTTAACCCATGACTTTTAATAACCGGGATATAGACCTCGCGAAGCCAGGCTTATAGCGCGGTCAACCTGGCTATAGACCTCGCGAAGCCTGTTCTGTAGCGCGGTCAAGATGGATATAGACCTCGTGAAGCCTGGTCTGTAGCACAGTTTGGGTACTTGGCATTTTTGTGCTCTTTTCTTGCATTTTCGTCCTCTTTTTGTGCAACTTTCACTCGTCTTTATCTTCCAATGCTCCTACACATAAAACAACATAATTTAGCTCAAACGTCGTACAATTAACCACTAAAATAATAACATGTAAAGCGAGTAATATTCTAAAAGTATAGCATTTTAGCCTAACATCAATTATCAACTATATTAAACCCAAATAATTAGTCTAGTTAAGTGATTTTGTAAAGTATGAATGTTTAATTAAAACTAATCTAGAGTAGCAAACTGAGCGATTACAGAAAACAAGTGGGCAATCTTAGAGATGAATTCAATAGGAGAGAATATTCCAAAGCTATGGGTTAGCTAACAATCCCGTTGAGTCTTCCACTTAAAGTTTCTAATTAATTTATCGAGTTTATTGATTGACAAGGTTAATATTACTCATAGTATTCTCCCGAAGTACTACTCGTCTGTTCAAGCTAACCTAACGCCTATATTCCTATGGAATTAGGATTTGCAAGAACACATTAATAATTTTCGTATAATAACCAAGTAAGGCAATTAGGTATATCCCTATCCTAACCGCAAATCGGTTCAAGAACTTGCTGTACTCAATCTTCTATGCAATCTAGAATTCTCTCTCCCGAGTTCAATCCTAGATTCGTAAATAATATTCAATTGGTGATCAAGCAATCGAATAAATAAACACAAGATTGAATAAATAAACCAATATAATAAAATAATAAGAAAAATTCAAGCTTCAAACTACAACGTTGTCACGACCCAAAATCCCACCACATGCGTCGTGATGGCACTTAGTCTCTAAGACTAGGTAAGCCGATTATAATTACAATTCAAGCCCCTTTTTATAAAGATATAATTTAATACACGTGTCGAAACCAACAGCGGCAATAATTTTAAAAACCTCCCAAGACTGGTAATACTGAGTCACGAACTCTAACTGAATTTATGAAATGATCTCAAGGATCTAGTATACAATACTGTTCGAATAATAATTAACAGTACAATAAAATGGAAAGACTCCAAGGGACTGCGACAACCAAGCAGCTGTACCTTGAATCCTTGCGATCAACACACTAACTCTGCCCGAGTCCGATATCTCTAATACCTGGCTCTGTACAAAAATGTGCAGAAGTGTAGTATGAGTACACCACGGTCGGTACCCAATAAGTATCAAGACTAACCTCGGTGGAATAGTGATGAGGTACAGTCAAGACACTCACTAATATATTAACCTGTGTAGTGTAGCAGTATATAATAATAAAAATAATAATAATAATAATAATAGAAACAAATGGAAATGATGGCAACAAGAATAAATAAATGATGTAAACAACAAGGCAACAAGAACACCATAAATATTGCTCAAATGAATAAGGAACACAAATACAACCAATCAATCAAGTCCCTCAAATATACGTCTTTCCAATGTAAGTACTTCAAGTATAAATCTTTCAAATATAAGTTTTTTCAATAAAAATCCTTAGAATATAACCTTGTCAAATAAATATATAATTCGAATATACTCCTTTCAAATAATTTTTTTTCAAATATAATTCTTTCAAATAATATTTTTGGAATATAATTCCTTCAAATAAAAGTCATCTTGTGACACCTCATTTCATAATCATAAAAATACGGGTCTCAACCCACTTCCATATTTTCACGGTACCTCGTGCCCATATTTCTATCACAACTGCACGGACAACTCACGTGCCAATAATATTAATGTATATAAGATCCACATGATAAATTTATTTCCACTAAAGTGAGTTTACAATTTTTAAATCAAGTAAGAAATCAACAAAGAAATGAATTTATTTTAGAAATTATTTGGGTGAAGAAAATAACATTGCACTTAAACTAAAGCATCAGATAAACTATTGATTTGGATGTAAAACTATTTAATTTAAAATATAATAATAATTTCTTTTATTTAAATCAACTCAATCATCAAAAATCAGTAAGAAAAACCAAAAATATACTTCTTCATAGTCTCGTGCTAAAAAGCCAAAGCCAACACAATACAACTAGGAGCACAAAACACATAATAATAAAGTCAACTAGTGCATCACGGAAGAAGACAAGAATTTACAAATAAAATGAAACAAAATCACCCAAGACAAGAACATAAATAAAGTAATATCAACAGGGCACTCTCGAGGTACCGCCTCGTAGTTCCAAATCATAAATAAATTGACAATATCTCATTTTCTTATATCACCGCGGGAGCCTTCACATTTAATTTTTAAGAAATTATTTTTTTCGAAATAGCGTCCCGCGTTTTAGCCACCCTTATCACACCGCATGACTTCTAGTAGTTCTCCTACTAGCCACGCGTTTCAAGCCACCCTTATCTCACCGCATGCATTTGAACACCCTGAGCTTATATCACCGCATGCGTATCAATATCACAATATTTCACAAACCGCACCTCAAGTGCCAAAATATCACAGCATAATACAACTTGCACCTCAAGTGCCCACATATCATAACATATCACAAATTGCACATCAAGTGCTCAAATATTATAACATATCACAAATTGCACATCAAGTGCTCAAATATTACAACATATCACAAATTGCACATCAAGTGCTCAAATATTACAACATATCACAAATTATACATAAAGTGCTCATATATTATAACTTTTCACAGAAATCAACAATACATTATTTTTTCACAATAAGGAGCCCATGGCTCGACCATAATATGCACAAAATCTATACAAATATATCCAGGAGTGAACAACTCAACAAAATAATATTTCATATAAAAATCAAGGTGGCAATCACACCAAATCATCATATAAAAACAAATCCAACAAAACAAGGATTCGGGTAAGACAATTAAAGGATTTAATAAGTGCCAATAATTTCCAATTTAATACATAAAGGCGTCTAAGGATTTAAACCAATGCCATTTGCACATATAAACCAAGTACGTACTCGTCACCTCGCGTACATGGTTTTCAATCACACAAATTGCACATAAGACTCAATGCCTAAGGGGAATTTCCCCCACTCAAGGTTAGGCAAGATACTTACCTTTTTGAAGTTAGGCCAATATTCCAAAATTGCCTTCTTGCTTGAATTGACCTCAGGACAGCTCAAATCTAACCAAATTAATTCAACTCAGTGAATACTAATTATAGGAATTAATTCCATATGAAAATATTAATTTTCCAACAAAATCCGAAATTTAACTCAAAAATTGCATGTGGGGACCACATCTCGGAATCAGAAGAAACTCACAAAATCCAACAACCCATTCAATTATGAGTCCACCCATACCAATTTTATCAGATTCCGATAACAACTCGACCTCCAAATCTAACATTTTCGTTCTTGAAACGTTTTGTAAAAATCTTGATCTCTTCCATTTAAGTCAGAAATAAATGATGAATATAACCACGGATTTATGAAATATAATCATTTTTGGATATATGATACTTACCCAAGTCGAAGTCGTGAAAAAATCGTCAAAATCGCCCAAGAACCGTGCTCCAAAAATCCAAAAATGAAATGAAGGAAATGACCATTTTTGGTCCTTAAGTTTCTTCCCATCGTCACTAAAAGTCCATTTTCCGTCACTAAAAGTCCATTTTTTGTCACTAAAAGTCCATACCAGAACTTACTTGCACCAACAGTTATTTGTTTCACTAAAAAGGCTCTAACTCCATTATACGAACTCGGAATTCGACGATTCTTGTTCCTATGAGTCACAAATAATAGTACGAACCTAGTCGTTCAATCGAAACTCAATTCAGATATCATTTGCTCAATGCGATACCAATGTCGATCGTTTAACAATTAACTGATGTTTTGCACTAAAAACCCAATCACGACTTGATGAAATTAGTCCAAACTTTTCAGATCACTCCTATAATTCATTATCAAAATCCGAAAAGTCTCGAAATCAAATTTCGATCTCTAGAACTAAAAATGGACATTTGGATCATTACATGCTTATGCTGAAAACATCAAACCCTTTCAAAACTCTTCCCTGACAGCGTGTATTATATCAACCATAACTTCTTGTACTCAATTCCAACTGTCAAACGGTTTAAATTTCTGCAAACTAGATACAAAGGTCTACAACTTTTGTGTTTTGCTCATCACCCAACTCCTTATAGATTGCGAGATATAAGCTCCCAAAGTTAGTCCCGTGCAGCAGAAATTTCTGGCGATACACACTGCTGTAGCCAAAAACTACAGTACCAGCTTCAGTCAATCGATCATAACTTTTTGTACAAATGTCGAATGATAAATGGTTTATCATTATGGAAACTAGAATCAAAGGGCGACAACTTTCAAGTTTTAATGTCCATAACTTTCTGTACAAATGTCCAAATAATAAATGGTTTAACTTTCTGGAAACAAGAACTAAAGGGCTACAACTTTCATGTTTTGAAATTTTTTAGATTTCTTTATAAAGTTCGAGATATAAGCTTCCAGAGTCGGCTCTGCGATTGCACCAGTTGCTGTCCAAAAACAGCTTCTGCAGCAGAAAAATTCCATCAGCTCCTTTTGTCCGAAATCCATTCCGTTAACCTTCCGAAATCCACCCGAGGCCCTCGGGACCTTAAATAAATATAACAACATGTCTCAAAATATAATACGAACTTATTTGAGGCTTCAAACCATGCCAAACAACGCCAAAATTATGAATCGCGCATCGAATCGAATTATGAGTTTTCAAATCTTCCAACTTCTATATTTTGCGCCGAAACATATCAAATCAATTCCGATTGACCTCAAATTTTGCACAAAAGTCATAAATGAAATAACAGATCTAAGAAAATTTTCAGAATTGGATTCTGACTCCGATATCAAAAAGTCAACTCCCCGGTGAAACTTCCCAAAAATTCAACTTTCGCCATTTCAAGCAAAATTTCACTACGGACTTCCAAAAAACATTTCAGACACGCTCCTACGTCCAAAATCACTATACAGAGCTATTGGAATCATCAAAACTCTATTTTGGGGTCGTTTACATATAATTCACTATCCGGTCAATTATTTCAACTCTTAACCTTTCAAAACACGAATTGTTCTTTCAATTAAATCCTGAATTATCCGAAAATCAAAATTGACCACCCTCGCAAGTCATAATACACATTTCAAAGCTGCTCGAGACCTTAAGCCACCGAACGGAACGTAAATTCTTAAAATGACAAGTCAAGTCATTACATCCTTCCCCTCGTAAAACATACGTTCGTCCTCGAACGTGCTAAGAATTATTCTGAGGACATTAAATTTTGTGTGTATTATTACACGCATAATCGCAGTTGATTCTACGTCACCACAATTTAGCATGGGTCCGACAACACCATCTCAGTTGAGATTATTTCTTTTATCCTCATTTATAAACTTTAAAGCCAACTTCTTACACTCGAATTAATTTCAAAAGGCCTTACTATGACATCAACGCACGGTATTAGTTTCAACAAGCTATAGCAACTCGTGCCTACGCAAACATCAACATATGCACATAACCACATCTCTTGTCATAATAGCTGTTTATAATTAATTCCATCATCCTCAATTAATCTCATATTAACTAAAATCTCATTTAAAATTTTTCCAACACTGACAACAACACGCGAGGCATGAAGACCTCATAATTATTTATCCGAATCAACGAGTCGCATTTAACATTACCTGGGCACTCACCTTATAGGTTAAAACGCAATGTTTACAGCACGAATATGGATAAATATGCACAGAAACTTATAAAAGAATTATCAAATAAGCCTAAAAGGCATGACTCCCCATTAATACTATAGTTCAAATTTAATTTCACAAAGGGAGAATTTAAACTCATAAATGTTTTACCACAAGTACCTCATCCTTATATAACTTCCATCGCGGCTTGTAGCCCAGTTTAAATATTTTACATCATATAAAAATGCGAGGATCTCGTCCTCAACTCCGAATCACAAGTATTTTGCACATTGTGCCAACTGAAATTTTCAATTTCCTTTCTTTCTTCTTTTCAATAAATGTCGTAAACAATTTTCTAAATACATAATGAACCCCTCATTCCAATAGGGCATAAAATTCATAAAATTGAAATCAATTATTCCGAAATCACATCAAAACCCACTGTAGTGAGTAATAAAAATCACTTTTGGACTTATAGCCCTCAATGGTGTACAAAAATAAAAATGATAGACACGGGCTAACATCATCAAATCTCCCAACAGGGATAAACATATAAGTGGGTCACAAAATTACGAAGCTCTCCCATAAGCGGAGCATAATAGGAGGACTCGCCTCAATATTCAGAACCGAATTAAATTAAGGAAAAATATTCTTTTATAACAGATCAGGATCATACCTGTAACGACACCATCTGGTGTAGTGGCTTCAGCCACACCATAGCAAATATATCAATGGGCTGGGCCTCCCCCTCTAGGGCGCCCTTTACCAGCCTGTCCTCCACCTCTAACTGGTTGTGCACGTGGAGTATTAACTGGAGTAAAGCTTGTAGCTTGAGTGCTCTAATGAAATCCACCCCTCCCAAGTCTGGGACAATTTCTCTTGATGTGTCTAGTATCACCACACTCATAACAACCCCTCTGCGGGTTCGGATGCTCACACTGAGTCTGTGCCGGATAACTAGAATAACCATTATAGGAACCTCATGTCGGTGGTGCATTAAAAGAACTTACTGGAACACCCCGAGTATTCTGAAATTGTTTCCATGACCCCGTTGATACTGAAATGTAGAATTATTAAGGACGCAGGAATACCGCAAGTACCAGCATCATCCCATACAAATCTCAGCTCTTAATCACATACAAGTTTCGGAGAACCTTTCAATACCACATAAATGCATCTTAGGCCAAAACTCATATAACACATGACCCCACAATCTGATCATTGATAGTGGATTTCCTTCACTTGGCGCGAAGCCATAGGACACAGTCTGATGATCCACAATACTAACCTTCACCGCTCGTACAACACCAGTCATATTACACATCAAGTCATTTATTTGCCGCATGTCATGTAATGACCCGGCCAGTCGTTCCGAGAGTTATAGCCTTGTTTCTCCATTTCTGCTTCTTTATGTGTTGTTCAGCTGTGTTGAGTTGCATCGAGTTGGTAGGTTTGGGTCCGGAGTAGTTTTCAGGTGAAATGATCACTTAGTCCCTTAGTTAGAAAGCTAAGTTAGAAAAGTCAACCGGAAGTTGACTTATGAATAAACAAACTCATTGGGTGATTTTAGACTTAAGAGTGTGTCCGGAATGTAATTTAGAGGTCCGTGGTAGAATTAGGCTTGAATTGGCGAAAGTTAGAAATTTGGCGATTTTGGTCGGCAGTGGAAAATTAGGTATCTGGGTCGGAATGGAATTCCAAAAGTTGGAGTAGGTTCGTAGTGTAATTTGTGACGTGTGTGAAAAATTTTAGTTAATTCCGAGTTGATTTGATATGTTTCGGCGCGAGTTTTTGGAAGTCGAAAGTTCGAAAGTTCATTTAGTTTGATTTGAGGCGTGTTTCGTCGTTTAAATGTTGTTATGCATGATTTGAGGCCTTGAGTTGGTCTGTGTTATGTTATGAGACTTGTTAGTATATTCGTACGGGGTCCCGAGGAGCTCGGGTGAGTTTCGGATAGGTTTGTGTTGTGTTGCGCTCGTTTTTCTTATGTTTCGACGTCGTTTTTTCAAGCATAAATGATATCATATTGAACAAATATGCTCTGATTTCTTTTTTGATTGAAGCATTAGATCCGTATCGTAATTACGGACCCGTAGCAAAAAGAATCGTCGAATTTGGACATCGTATGAGGATTTTATGGTCACTTTACTAAGAATTAGGTTGCCAGATTTTCAAATTACTTAGGAAATTGCCACTCCATTCGTATTTAAAATTCTGCACTATTTACAAATATTAAAACCTACATATCTACTTCATTATAAGGTCAAATTGAGTGATTCAAAAGTCTAACTTGACTAAAATTTCATAAGGAATCCATTGGAGGCATAAAAAGCGAGTTCGAGATCGTTTGGCATGAGAAACGAGGCAGAATAGTTGGCAGAAAAATATATAAAACGACAGTTTGTTCATTCGGTCATATTTTGAGTTGGGGAGCTCGGATTTGGGCAATTTTGGGAGAGATTTTCACCATAAGGATTGGGGTAAGTGTTCTCTACTCAGTTTTGGTTATATTTCATGAATCCATCTTCGTTTTTGGGATTTGATTGATGATTTCAAAGTGAAATTGAGGGAGTTAGGGTTTGAGTTTTGGAGAGTTTAAGTGTGGATTTGAGGGACCAAACGGAGTCCGATTTTGATGAATTTTATATGGTTAGACTCGGTAGAGGACGAGGTTTATTATTCTGGCATTGTTTTTTACTGATTTTGAGACATGGGCCCGGGGGCTAGGTTTTGGCCGGTTTCGAGTTTTTGGAATATTTTGTAGTTTTTATTGTGGAATTTGATTCATTAGTCTATTTTGATGGTATTAATATGATTATGGTTAGATTTGGAGCTTTTGGAGACCGAGTCCAGAGTCGAGGGCATCTCGGAATAAGATTTTACGTTGTTAAGGTAAGTAACAGTTTTAACTCTGGCTTTGAGGGTATAAACCCGGAGATTTGATATCACGTGATTGTTTGGAGGTGATACCCACGCTAGGTGACGGGCATGTGGGTTTGCACCCCGAGGGAATGAGTCTTGGTCCATCCCGTGAGGCCTCATGGCCATCATCTGTGTTTATGTAGTTACTTGTTGTTGGACTTGTCTGCCTTCATGTTAGAGATCATACTTAGGCTTTATTCATGCTCACATTATTTGTACTCAGTCATAGAAATTATTGTACATGTTTACCTCAGTCTCTATTATTCTGCTGATATGTTGTGATACTTGATGTGGGTTGTGTCCCCTTATTGGTGGTGCATTGTGAGGCTGGAGAGGTACATGACTGAGTGAGGCCGAGGGCCTGGTTGTGAGGATATTAATACCATAGCGTGTGAGTTGTCCACGTAGCACGTGAGTTGACCGTGCAGGTCCAGGTATTGATACCATAGCGCGTGAGTTGTCCGCGTAGCACGTGAGTTGACTGTGCGGATCCAGATATTGATATGATGGCACATGAGTTATCCGTACTTAGCGCTTGGGCTTTGGGAGCCCCTCCGGAGTCTGTACACACCCCCAGTGAGTGCAGAGTGTTGAGCGTTGAGTACGAGTGCTGATTGATGGAATGACATTGCTGTTAGGTTGCATTTACTTTTGTTGTTGCTACATTTACCTGTTAATTTTCCTTGTAAGTCTTACTGATTTATGAAATTACCTATCTACTCATGTTTGTACTTAATTATGGAAATAATAATTGGATTATTCTTCTTAGCTCGTCACTACTGCTCAGTTCCTTAGTCATTTCTATTACTACTGAGTCGGTTGTACTCATACTACACCTGCACTTTATGTGCAGATCCAGGTGAGTTAGAAGGTGGCAATCGTTAAGTTCAGGCCGACTATCTTTGGAGACTGCAAGGTAGTTGTTAGCGTCTGCAGGACCTTGTTACTCCTCTTGTCATTTCTTCTTTTGGATAGTTAGACAGTTTATATATCTTAGTTCATAGTTTTAGATGTTCATGACTTAGTGACACCCCGATGTTTGGGGCTCGTTTCCATATTTTCTATATTATATTTAGAGTTGATTTAGTTTATGAGAAATTCAAATGTTGGTATTGTTTTATTAAATTCTTATAATCGATTTAGTAGTAATATTTTGGGAAATAGGCTTGCCTTGTAACACGATAGGCGCCATCACGACCATGGTTAGATTTTGGGTTGGCGCATGTCATCCTCGTAACAGTTAAACTCGCTTCCTCCAGTGCCTTGACTGCTAGTATGTACCCTTCACTAAATGGAAATCCCATACGAACCACATAGTCTCTAATACCACCAACTATCTTCAGAATTACATCCACCTCACGACCCTACCACGATTGTGACAATTAGGCAACTAATTAAACCTTCTTAAGATCGTACTTATCAACCAAATGTCAGAACCTGCTGCACCCCCATGTGCACAACTGAATGATCTCTTAATACTTCCGCATCCTCGATCTGGACGACACGTGGTAACAATGGTTGAGCAACCCTGGCTCCCTTATAACCCCTTTGTAGTATCACGAACCATTGACACATAGTTGATACCGAGTGCGTAATTTCATGCACGAGTGGATGCAAAAGAACATAAGATATATGCTTCACGCTGAATAAATATCGCACGATAAGGAATGAAAGAAGTGAAAAATTTTCCTACAAGCTCTGTAGCCTCTCGAAGATAAATACAGACGTCTCCGTACCGATCCTCAAGACTCTACTAAACTCGTTCGTGACTCGTAGAACATATGAACCTAGAGCTCTGATACCAACTTGTCACGACCCAAAATCCCACCACAAGCATCGTGATGGCACTTAGTCTCTAAGACTAGGTAAGCCGATTACAATTACAATTCAAACCCTTTTTTTATAAAGATATAATTTAATACACGTGTCGAAACCAATAGCGGAAATAATTTTAAAAACCTCCCAAGACTGGTAATACCGAGTCACGAACTCTAACTGAATTTATGAAATGATCTCAAGGATTGAATATACAATACTGTTCGAATAATAATTAACAGTACAATAAAAAGGAAAGACTCCAAGAGACTGTGACAACCAAGCAGCTCTACCTTGAATCATTGCGATTAACACACTAACTCCGCCTGAGTCCGATATCTCCAATACCTGGCTCTGTACAAAAATGTGCAGAAGTGTAGTATGAGTACACCAAGGTCGGTACCCAGTAAGTATCAAGACTAACCTCGGTGGAGTAGTGACGAGGTACAGTCAAGACACTCACTAATCAATTAACATGTGCAGTATAGCAATATATAATAATAATAATAATAATAATAATAATAATAATAATAATAATAATAATAATAATAATAATAGAAACAAATGGCAATGATGGCAACAAGAATAAATAAATGATGTAAATAATAAGGCAACAAGAACACCATAAATATTGCTCAAATGAATAAGGAACACAAATACAACCAATCAATCAAGTCCCTTAAATATACGTCTTTCCAATGTAAGCACTTCAAGTATAAATCTTTCAAATATAAGTTTTTCAATAAAAATCCTTAGAATATAACCTTGTCAAATAAATATATATTTCAAATATACTCCCTTCAAATAAATTTTTTTCAACTATAATTCTTTCAAATAATATTTTTGGAATATAATTCCTTCAAATAAAAGTCACCTTGTGACACCTCATTTTATAATCATAAACATACGAGTCTCAACCCACTTCCATATTTCTACGGTACCTTGTGCCCATATTTCTATCACAACTGCACGAAAAACTCACGTGCCAATAATATCAATGTATATAAGATCCACATGATCAATTTATTTCCACTAAAGTGAGTTTACAATTTTTAAATCAAGTAAGAAATCAACAAATAAATGAATTTATTTTTAGAAATCATTTGGGTGAAGAAAATAACATTGCACTTAAACTAAAACATTAGATAAACTACTGATTTAGATGTAAAACTATTTAATTTAAAACATAATAATAATTTCTTTTATTTAAATCAACTCAATCATCGAAAATTAGTAAGAAAAATCAGAAATATACTTCTTCAGAGTCTCGTGCTAAAAAGACAAAGACAACACAATAAAACTAGGAGCACAAAACACATAATAATAAAGTCAACTAGTACATCACGGAAGAAGACAAGAATTTACATATTAAAGGAAACAAAATCACCCAAGACAAGAACATAAATAAAGAAATATCAACAGGGCACTCCCGAGGTACCGCCTCATAGTCCCAAATCATAAATAAATTGACAATATTTCATTTCCTTATATCACCGTGGGAGCCTTCACATTTAATTTTAAAGAAATTATTTTTTTCCGAAATAGCATCCCGCGTTTTAGCCACCCTTATCACACCGCATGACTTCTAGTAGTTCTCCTACTAGCCACGCGTTTCAAGCCACCCTTATCTCACATCATGCATTTGAACACTCTGAGCTTATATCACCGCATGCGAATCTATATCACAATATTTCACAAATCGCATCTCAAGTTCCAAAATATCACAGCATAATACAACTTGCACCTCAAATACTCACATATCACAACATAACACAAATTGCACATCAAGTGCTCAAATATTACAACATATCACAAATTGCAACATCGAGTGCTCAAATATTACAACATATCACAAATTGCACATAAAGTGCTCATATATTACAACTTTCCACAGAAATCAACAATACATTATTTTTCCACAATAAGGAGCCCATGGCTTGACCATAATATGCACAAAATCTTAAAAAATATATCCAACTCAACAAAATGATATTTTATATAAAAATCAAGGTGGCAATCACACCAAATCATCATATAAAAACAAATCCAACAAAATAAGGATTTAGGTAAGACAATTAAAGGATTTAATAAGTGCCAATAATTTCTAATTTAATACATAAAGGCGTCTAAGGATTTTAACCAATTCCATTTGCACATATAAACCAAGCACGTACTCGTCACCTCGCGTACATAGTTGTCAATCACACAAATTGCACATAAGACTCAATGCCTAAGGGAAATTTCCCCCACTCAAGGTTAGGTAAGATACTTACCTTTTTGAAGTTAGGCCGATATTCCAAAATCGCCTTCTTGCTTGAATTGACCTCAGGACAGCTCAAATCTAACCAAATAATTCAACTCGGTGATTACTAATTATAGAAATTAATTCCATATGAAAATACTAATTTTTCAACAAAATTTGAAATTTAACTCAAAAATCGCCCGTGGGGACCACATCTCGGAATTCGATGAAACTCACAAAATCCGACAACCCATTCAATTACGAGTTCACCCTTACCAATTTTATCAAATTCCGATAACAACTCGACCTCCAAATCTAACATTTTCGTTCTTGAAACATTTTGCAAAAATCTTGATCTCTTCCATTTAAATCTAAAATAAATGATGAATATAACCATGGATTTATGAAATATAATCACTTTTGGATATAGGATATTTACCCAAGTCGAAGTCGTGAAGAAATCGTCAAAATCGCCCAAGAACCGTGCTCCAAAAATCCAAAAAAGAAATGAAGGAAATGACCATTTTTGGTCCTTAAGTTTCTGCCCATCCATCACTAAAAGTCCATTTTCTGTCAGTAAAAGTCCATTTTCTGTCACTAAAAGTCCATTTTTCGTCACTAAAAGTCCACACCAGAACTTGCTTGCACCGGCAGTTATTTTTTTCACAAAAAAGGTTCTAACTCCATTATACGAACTCGGAATTCGACGATTCTTGTTCCTATGAGTCACAAATAATAGTACGAACCTAGTCGTTCAATCGAAACTCAATTCAGATATCATTTGCTCAATGCGATACCAATATCGATCGTTTAACAATTAACTGATGTTTTGCGCTAAAACCCCAATCACGACTTGATGAAATTAGTCCAAACTTTTCAGATCACTCCTATAATTCATTATCAAAATCCCAAAAGTCTCGAAATCAAATTTCGATCTCTAGAACTAAAAATATACCTTTGGATCATTACATGTTTATGTTGAAAACATCAAACTCTTCCAAAACTCTTCCCCGACAGCGTGTAGTATATCAACTATAACTTCTTGTACTCAATTCCAACTACCAAACGGTTTAAATTTCTGTAAACTAGATACAAAGGCTACAACTTTCATGTTTTTGTCATCACCCAACTCCTTATAGATTGCGAGATATAAGCTCCCAAAGTTAGCCCTGTGCAGCAGAAATTTCTGGCGATGCACACTACTGTAGCCAAAAACTACAGTACCAGCTTCAATCAATCGATCATAACTTTTTGTACAGACGTCGAATGATAAATGGTTTATCATTATGGAAACTAGAATCAAAGGAAACCTATCAAACACGTCCGATTGACCACAAATTTTGCACAAAAGTCATGATCGACATTACGAACCTACTCCAATTTCCGAAATCGGAGTCCGACCCTGATATTAAAAAGTCCATTCCCGGTCAAACTTCTCAAAAACCTTCAAATTTTTAACTTTCGCCAAATGATCCCGAAATGACCTACAGACCTCCAAATCCATATCCGGACGCGCTCCCAATACTAGAATCACCATACGGAGCTATTCCCAAACTCTGAATCCTAAACAGACATAGATAGCATTGAAATGCACTCCAACCCAATTTTATGAAATCCTTCCAAAATGACAACTTCCACAATATGAGCCGAAACGTTCCCGGGTCATCCAAAACCCGATTCGGACATACGCCCAAGTCCAAAATCATCATACGAACCTGTTGGAATCTTCAAATCCCGATTCCGAGATCGTTTACTCAAACATCACCCTTTAGTCAATTCCTCCAACTTAAAGCTTCTAAAATTAGAATTTTCTTTCCAAATCAACTCTGAACTTCCTGAAATTGAATTCCGACTATGCGTACAAGTCATAATACCTGAAGTGAAGCTGCTCAGGGTCTCAAACTACGGAATAACGCGCTAGAGCTCAAAACGACCAGTCGGGTCATTACAGCAGATTTTGGTGATATCGATGTCCAAACGGAATTCCGAGATCGGGAATAGTTCTGTAATGTTATTTAAGACTTGCACGCAAAATTTAGTGTCAATCCGGGTAGTTTAAGTATGTTTCGGCGCATTTGGAGTAAATTGAAGAACTTGAAGTTTATTGGTTTGATTCAATGAATTTTGGGGTGCGATTCTTAGTTTTAATGTTATTTCGGGTGTTTCGAGAGTTCGAGTGAGTCCATTTTATGATTTCAAACTTGCTGGTATATGCGGGCGGGGCCCCGGGGGCCCCGAGTGCCGATCGGGCAAGGCTCGAGCCAAGTTGGGAGCTTAGAGGAACAGCTGAAGCTCCCAGATCTGTCATAATCGCACCTGCACTTGGCCAGCCGCAGGTGCGGGCTCGCAGATGCGAGCCACGAGCCCCAGAAGCGAAATATCGAGGGCAATCCGAAATCGCAGATGCGGAAGATTGGGCGCACCTACGTGACCGCAGGTGCAAGAGTTGTGGTCGCAGGTGCAGCTAGGCTCGCAGAAGCGGCCCCTTCTGTCCGCAGATGCGGAGTAAGGCCAAGTGAGGGAAAAACGCACATGTGAGGTTATTGTCGCATGTGCGAGACCGCAGATGCAGCCAAGGCACTGCAAGTGCAAAAATCGCTAGCCAGTGAGGGTACATTTAATACGGTACCTAGGCCATTTTTATCACATTTTTCTTTCACTCTTGGGCGATTTGAAAGCTTTTAAGGAGGGGATTTCACCTAGCACTTGGAGGTAAGTGATTTCTACCAATATTGAGTTAAATACATTGATTAAGGGTAGCTAATAACATATAAATTAGTAAAAAATCATGGGTTAAAGTGAAAACCTAGGTTTTTGATAAAATGAGATTTAACCACGAAATTTATAATGGAATTTAATAAAAATCATATATTTGAGTTCATAAGGTTATGGGTAATAATTTTCTTCAAACATTTTTAGAATCCGGGCACGTGGACCTGAGGGTGAGTTTTAGGACTTTTGCAAATAGGCTTGGGAAATCATTTTGAATTTGATAGTTAAGGTATGAACTTTTAAGCATGTATTAATTATTTCATATAATATTTGACTAGTTTCGAGTCGTTTGGCGCCAAATTGAGGATGGGGCACAAATCTTGGACCGGAAAGTAGGCCTTGAGATGAGGTAAGTCTCTTTTCTAACTTTGTAAGAGGGAATTAACCCCATAGGTAAATTATAACTAAATATGTGCTCCTACGTGTGGGGACTACGTATGTACGAGGTGCCGAGAGTCCGTACGTAGCTACTAACTATGCTATTGTCCGGGTAGTCTAGGACCCATACCATGCTATACTTGAAATGTTTGCACTCCTACTTGTTGAGTTAATTGCTTAAGTCATATTGAAAGTTGATAAAAGAATTGTAAAAGGTTAAATTAATTTACTTAAAGTTGCGAATGGAACACTTGACTATAAATGAGAATTTGTGTGTTATTTGAAATATTTTCTATTTGTGGAGCAGGCCGAACGTCTCGGTAGCAGATAGATGCATCTATGGTTCGTGTTGTTCGACCATCGACAGTGCACAATTTAAATATTAAGTTGGATCGAGCCGTACGACCTCGGCATAATATGCGCATGAAAATCTTTGGAACTATTCATGATTTATATTGCTTAAAATGCCTTAAAATACGAGTTGTTAAATAATGAAACTAAACTCGGGATTTAATATTTGCGAAAGAAGAATTTACTATTTCCTGATATTTGAGCTTTCAGTATTGTTCATGAAATCCATGCTTAGTATAAAATTTGATATATCATTATTGGCCCATAGTAAGTGTCAAAGTCGACCCCTCGTCACTACTTCTTCGAGGTTAGACTGGATACTTACTTGGTACATGTTGTTTATGTACTCACGCTACACTTCTGCACTTGACTGTGCAAGATCTGAGGCAGGTACATCTGGTTACCAGTTCGGTGCGCATATTTGATCCCCGCTACGAGACTATACGGTGAGCTGCCCTTCCGAGCCGTTTTACAGCAGTTGGAGTCTTTCTTTTGTTAATTTGTTCCGTCTATTCCATTTCAGGCAGTAGATTAAAATTCTTTTGTATTTTCTACTAGTAGCCCATATACTTATAACATCGAGTCTTGGCACACACTAGTAGACTTATGATTTTTGGGTTGTATTTCTACGGTTATGATTTCATTTAGCTGAAAGAATTATATATACCTATAAAGAGAAACTATCCATATATTCTTTTTACCTCTCTCTCTAGTTTAGAATGAAAGAAAAAGAAAGATCAACAGCTTGATCGCTCTGTTTTTCATAAATGATAGAATTGTTTCTTCTAAAAAGGGTAGAAAGCATTAGTAGAGCGTATCAAAATACTTTCAATACATTATTTATTCTTTCGTAAATCATGACATCTTATTATTCTACCAGCTAGCTCCATGGCATTAATTTCCACGTCGTTCTTCTTTGTCTAGTTCTTTTGAAGGCAAGGTTATTCCATTGCAACATAATGGTTACAGTTCAAGCAATATTGACGATATTCGAAGTCCCCTTCCGTAGAAGAGAACTCCTCTGCTGCTATCATATTTATAGGTGAACACCCAGTCCCACAAATGGTACAAATCGACACTAGAAGCGAAATATCCAGGATTCAATCCTATCCATGTGGATTCATGTCCACCTATGTTGCTTGAACTCTCCTAAAATGTGGCCGAAAGTAGTGTATTTTTTAAGGATCCAACACGGGTGCGGCAGCATTTTGGAGAGTCCGTGCAACATAGCTCTCCACCCCATTATTATCCTTCCAAGCAATTTACTAATAACGTGACATGTACATCTTTGTACTGTCGATCTCACCCTGCAATGTCAATTGGTCGTTGACCATGTTGATACATCTAGCAGTAATGGAAGGAATAATAGGCCAGGATAAGATGAGATTTACTACCTACTTCTGATGAAGGTAGTACCAGTATTTCAAACATGGTCTTTGGTTGTGCAAGAAGCAATAATATTGGTGGTAATGTAGACGGGATTCTTGGGCTTGGATGGGGCTATATTTCAATTGTTCATCAAATTGGTAAATCGTTTTCATATTGTATTGGTAGCATTACTGACCAAACATATGCTTTTAACCAACTGATCCTCCAAACTCCAGGGTTACACTACGTCACTTGCAATCTATGCTGCTTCTTACTATGTTACTATAGTAGGAATCGGGATTGGGGACAAACAAGTAGCTATAAATAAATAAAAAGATGTTCTCCCAACCTAACCGAAATGTTGGAGTTCTCATTGAAGAGTATATGAAGTGGTCACTGGTCAGTGCATAGGTACAAAATCTATTGGATGGAGTTCTAGTTCCTAAACATCGCCCTGGACAATTATGCTATAAAGGTCTCATGTCCAAAGACTTGATAGGTTTAATCCCAGCTTTAGCGTTTCAATTTTCCCACGGTGCTGAGTTAGTGTCACAACCTGATAGCCTATTTTTTCAAGTATATGACAATCTTATATGCATGGGTATAGTTATGTCTGAGATTATCATTGGCATTCAAGTCCAACAGTATCACAACGTCGGGTTCGACCTTACTAATCATAAGTTGTATGTACAAAATGTTGACTGTGAACTACTGGAAGATTAGGTTTCTTGCACCTCCATAGTTATATTGATGTACTTTCCCCCCTTTCGGTTTCTAAATTGAATGTCGTGGGGATCAAAACCTGAGGTGGTGTATCACATGTATAGATAATTCCAACTGGATTAAAGCTGGCAACACGTAATTGCTGAATCTTACTCCCTCCATTCCAATTTATGTGATCTTGTTTGACTGGACACGGAGTTTAAGAAAAATGAAAACTTTTGTAATTTGTGGTACTAAACAAGTCAAAAAGGGGCCAGAATATTTGTGTGGTTATAAAAGCTTCTCATTAAGGATAGAATTGTAGGTTTAAGCTAAATTATTTTCAAATTTAGAAAGGTGTCATTCTTTTTGGAACGGACCAAAAAGTAAATAAGTTCACATAAACTGGAACAAAGGGAGTACAATTTACTACAAATTGAAAATTTTATGAGTTTTAGATCAAGAAAATACCAAAAATCCTTAGTGTATATGGCTAATTCATTCATTGGGAATCTCTATTAAAATGACCATATGAAAATAATGCTCAATATTTACAAGTTAAATCATCATCCTTGTTAGAGAATCCCCCACCTAATACTTGATCACGTGATGACGCAGCCACAGATCATACATGGCCAAATGAAAAGCATCATATCTGATGGGAGGTGAATGCCACTCGAAGTGCCTCTGGACCTGACCATGAAATAATAATCAGTAGAAAGTATTTTGCTTTTGATGCTTTTCGAGTTGATGACATTTCAAAATGCAACGCATCTGCTTTTCGCATATCCACTAAAAGATCGTTCCAAATTAAAGTACATGTGGGATAAACAGGAGACTGATTCTAATTTCTAAGGCATGTTGCTTAACTTTACTAAATTGGTGTGCAGCGCTTCAAGTTCTTCCAGCATAATGCTCTTGAGAAGTTTCTTCAGCTGATATACATCTCACTCTCTTAGTATGACCGCAAATTTATGCCAATTGAGAATGTCATTGAATGGCAAGTCATAATAATCAGAGAGTATTACTGCATAAGCATCCAAAAGTATTGGAGATTTAGGTACTATTCACACTGATCAATTAGGAACAATCAAACAAAAGAAGCAAAATGCCTTCTGAACTTTTTCTTGTGGGAGCAAACAGAATATTGTAAATGCAGAAATTTGTTCCTTAATTTTGTTAGCTCATTAAGTCTTCGTATAGGAGCTACACCAATTTTTTTACATTGAAAAAATTAAAAATTACGTTATCCCTCCCAAAAAAAAACAGAACAAACAAAAGATCTTGAGCAGCAATTTCACTAATTTCAGCATTTATTACCCTGACACCAGTAGATAACAGACAATCCATCATAGTTAGAAGGTTGCTTAATCATTTTGGGAGACTGGTAGCACATCATCACAGTCAACTTTCCAACCATTCATAACACTTAAAATGCTTTTAATCATATAATTATAATAACTTCATTCAGTAAAAACAAAAGAAGAGGTGAATGAGTCTCTTGAACCACAATTCAATAATTTCAGTGTTTTGATCACCCTGACACCAATAGACAACACAAAATCAAATACACTTAAAATGTTGCTCACTCCTTTGGGAGATCGGTCGCACACCATAACAGTCAACTCTCTCCACCATTTACAACATAAATCGAAGCAATAGCAATATGCGCAAAATTGAAAATCAAGACTAAGTTCCTCAATCTATAGCTTAAATTGCACAAACTTGTCAAGATCTTGCTTATAGAACATGCTCATGCCTTTCATACACTAGTTAAAAGCCTACAGCTTTTTCAGGTTTAATCTCCACGACACTGGGCTAATAGTCACTGGTGTACCAAAGCTGTCAGAACACCTTATGGCACTGGGTTATGGAAGGGTATCAGGAGACTGGGATGACTTCTCCTGCAACACATCTCTTCAAGTGGGAAATGGGGCACTCATTCAATTCTGGAAAGACAAATGGCTGGGACACACTACTCTAAAGGAGGCCTTTCCAAGATTATTCCTAGTTGCAACCAACCCAGATTCTACTATTGCTCAAAACAGGGAGGACAACACATGGAGACTGAACCAGAGAAGAGATCTAAATGATTTTGAGATTGAAGACCAATTTGCACTTCTTGAAAGCCTTCAGAACAGCTCATTCAACACCCAGAGCAGAGACAAACTCAAGTGGGGCAATAGCAGGGAAGGCACTTACTCAGTGAAAGCAAGTTATCTTCAGTTAAGCTCCAACAAAGACTTAATTGATCAATGGCCTTGGAAGGTTGTCTGGAGAGCAAAATTACCACCAAAAGTCACATGTTTCAGCTGGATCACTTTAAAGGGAGCATGCTTAACTCAGGACAATCTCATCAGGAGGAATTTTCAACTACCTAACAGATGTTACATGTGCCTTTGCAACCCAGAGACAATTAATCACCTGTTTCTTCATTGCCCAGTTGCAACAAGTATATGGAACATGTTTTTGTCACTTTTTGGACTGCACTGGACTATGCCATGCAATGTCAGGGAGGCTTTCTTGAGTTGGAATGCCTGGAGAGTTGGAAAGTCCATCAAAAGGATATGGTCTATGATTCCTGCTTGTATTTTGTGGTGCATATGGATAGAAAGGAATCAAAGATGTTTTGATGGCATTTCAATTGCCAACCATGCACTCAAGGCCAAATGTTTAGTTAATCTTTTTAGTTGGGTTAATTTTACACCTGTATATAACCCTGACTCTTATTTGGAATTTATGCCTTAGTCTTACAATAGTTTTTTTGTCATTGGGCTGATATTTCCCTTCTTTTTGTAACCTATGCATCCCCTGGATGCTTCTTGTTAATGAAATACAACTTTATTTCATCAAAAGAAAAAAAGTTGATATAACATGAATTCTTTTCAAAATAAAAAAAATGTTGATATGATACGAACTAATTCCAAAAATATTGTACACAGTCTCTATCAAAGTGTCTGTATACAGGGTCTTATCGAAAACCTCTTCATCTGCAAGCTGCTAACTTCACTAAGTTCTCTCCTCTATAATGGAAGTTAACAATATTAGTATGTTTGAATCACGCTGTTTATTACCATTCGTCACCGACCAAGTAGCCAAAAGTCAATGGCAAAATAATGACAAGATGCAGAATGAAGTAGAATACCTCTTTAGAATTACACAATTTATTGCAAAACCATTGCAATTCAATATCAAGACATGATAATTTTGCTTTCTGTAGTTTCCTTCCAAAAACAAAGGGGAAAATCACCAATAGTCCTTGCACGAACAACTCCCGCCCTCAAAACAGTGAAACCGACTGGAATCCCGCACAATAATTCTTCTCTTTTCAATTTTAGAGATATATTTGATCGCAGTGTGACAGTCAACGCAAGTCCGTAGATTCTTAAAAACCTTTATCTGTGTTCCAGGCAGAGTAGCAATAATTCCAAAGGCAACTGCTAGCTTTTCACTGTGATAGGAGAGATTTTGCTCTTTCTGCTCCTCTTCCACATCATGCAGCACATTGTCTATGTCAGGGACATATCCCTCTACTTTCATTCTCCTCCAAAGCTCCCCTAAGAAGTCATATATTTCATTTGACCTAGGATGTGATTTATCACCAACCAAGAAAACATAAACTTTTCTCTGTAAATTGATCCAACTTAAACCTGGCTTCTTCACCACACCTTTCTCTTCCATGACTTGTCTGATTTTTGCCACTTCAGTCCATTTTCCAGCAGTGGCATATATGTTTGCAATGGTAACATAAGTAGCTGCGTTCTCGGGCTCAATTTCAAATAGTGCTTCAGCAGCTTTCTTTGCTAGTTCAACGTTTCCATGAACTCTGCATCCTCCAAGCAAGGAAGCCCACAAAAACTTATCAGGCTTCATTGGCATCTGACTAATAATCTCTTCAGCCTCCTTAAATCTGCCAAATCGGCTCAGGAGATCAACCACACAAGCATAGTGGTCTGAAGTATGGGTTAGACGATGCTTGTTCTTTATTGAGTAAAAATATTCAAGCCCTTCATCAACTAAACCTGCATGAGTGCAAGCAGAAAGAACGCCAACAAAAGTAATATGATCAGGCTGAGTACCAGATTTAAGCAACAAGTCAAACAACCGAAGAGCTTCATTAGGTTGGCCATTTTGAGCATAACCATTAATCAATGAGGTCCAAGAAACTACATCGGGCCTTAGGAGCCGCTTAAATACCTTATACGCACTATCTACACTCCCACATTTGGCGTACATATGAACTAAGGTACTTGCTGCAAACGAACAAGGATCAAAGCCAATACGCATCATGTACCCATGTACTTGTTTTCCCAAGTGCTCTGTCGTTTGGTTCGCACATGCATTCAAAACTCCAGCAAAAGTAAAATCATTAGGCCTAATCCCCGACTTCATCAAATGTGAAAACAGCAAATAACCTTCCTCCCACCTCCCATCTCCAAAGTACCTATCGATCATAGCTGTCCACGACACAACATCCTTATCTTTAGTCCTATCAAAAACATGCCTTGCTTCATCTACACTCCCACATTTTCCATACATGTCACTCAAAGCACTCCAAACAACCGCATCAGAATCCAACCCAGTTCTCACAATATGACCATGAATTTCCTTTCCCAAACGTAAAGACTGAATAGAAGCAGAAGCAGCAAGAGCACTCGAGATTGTAAACTTATTACACTTAAAATTCTCATCCCTCTGCATCACTCTATACAATTCCAATGCACATTCAGGCTTATTATGCCTCGCATAACCCGAGATCATCGCGGTCCAAGAAAAGTTATCCTTCTCAGGCATTTCATCGAACAACTTCCTAGCTTCATCAATCAAACCCAATTTAGCAAACCCAGAGACCATAATATTCCAAGAACACAAATCCCTGTCAGACATTTCAACAAACAGGTCGTGTGCATCAAAGGGTTTATCACATTTGCAATAAAAGCCAAGAATCCGATTAGATATTACAACCCCAGGTCTAAAACCTGAACATTTCATACTCCTATGAACTCTCTTTCCCTCATCAAGAGCCCGATTTTCTGTACATATCCGCAAAAGGGTCGAAAAAGCTGTAGCTGAAGGACGGGTTTCGTGACGTTCGAGCAATTGAATGGCTTCTTTTAAACGCCTTTGCTCGCAAAGAATTTGAAGGGCTTCGTTGAATTTGTTTTCTTTACATAACCGCTTAATCATTTGGTCTTTGTTTGAGGATTCGAAAAAGGTCCTCTCTTTCAAATGGGTTGATATTTTTGCTGTAGACAAAGATCGAACAGTACATAGTGAATGATTATTAGGTGAAGAAGAAGTTGCAAGCTTCAGTGATGCTCTAAGATTTGCTCTCATGGTGTAGTAGTTGTTTTCTCTTAGTGATCAACACTAGTCGTTAATCAATATTGAATTTGAAGCATGTTTGGAATTTCTCTTTTAGGCGCGACAATAATTCTTTTGGATTTCCCCAGAGGTTTAATAATGTTTTTGGGTGTTTTGGGCGAAGAAGGATGTATTAGGAAAAATAATACTCATGTACTATTACTAATTTTCTATTTGGTAGTATTTTTATTAATTTCTTGTATTAGTTGTATACACCCTATTCAATATCTATTTATCTATAACTATCTATATTATATTAAAAGTATGAAAGTATTAAAAATATATTTTACACTAAACAAAATAATTATTTTATTATTTCAATAATATTCAAAACTTAAAAAGTCAACTAAAATCTTGCCTAAAATCCGGAAAACTTTTTTATTTTCTTGGTAAGAAAATTAAAAAAACTTTGCATTCAAGTTATTCAATTATTATGTATACGGTCGAAATCGGGCATACCCCATTTCGTTGGCAGGGGAGTTGCCTCGAGGGTAACCTCATAATAGATCGGGCTCAAGCTCGAAGATAGAACATCAAGCCTGGAGATCGAAGTGTTCATTGAGATTGAGGCCAGCAACAATCGAGATCAAACATGACTGACTTTAAGTAAGGCGTAATAACGGAATGGCGAGATATCAGTACCCGATCGAAGATCACGGCGAAAATTCCGGAACAGATCAAATCAAAGCGGTTATTAGTGTCAATCATGGGATCTACTTCCGTTATTAGAGTTGTACCTTATTTAGGATTCCTCTATTATATAAAGAGGGATCACATTCACTTGTAGGGGGCACAATCATTATTCACTGATAAGAATATACACATACGATGCTTTCTTTGTTTTACTTACTGTTCATCGTTGTTTGTTCCATCCTCTACTGTTCTTATTAACTAATCTCGAGACTATCACGAATCGAGGTCGAGGCATTGTTTGCAGACCGGTTTGATTTATTTTATTATTCAATTTATCTATTTAATTCGTTGTTTATCAATTGGTACTGGTTTAAATCACATTTCCTTAAAATCACAATATAAGTTTAATTGATACTCAATTTTTAGGGTAAACATATTATTTACTCCTTCGGCGGACATCTAATAATATTAAAACTCAACTATAAATTTTGTTCGCCCTTGAGAATGAACAACAATCAAGGAGTAACTCTCCAAAAAGCGATTGAAATCACAATTATTTATCATTTTATTTTCTGATATTTATGCTACATCGGAAAAACTCATGAAGATAATCAAGTGCAGGTTCCACAAAGTAAATTGCTATACAATTCTGTGTTGATAAGTTAGAAAGAATGAGTTAGAAATCTACTATATTTGAGACCCAATTTTTTTTTTGGCTTCTTTTTGTGGTTTTATGGATGATTTCTTTGTTAAATTTGTGGCGACAACATATTTTATTTTGATGAGTAAAGAGATTAAATTTAAACTTAACACGTAATGTTTTATGGTTGCATATTTGAAATTTGCAGGGGTTTGCATAAATTATATTCTCGAGAAGATCTAGCAAGTAACAACTTTAAAGAATACCATCCAATCTATCTATCTATCTTTGAATCCGCAAACCTATACGCACTATAAAAATAATAATATTTTGACTTTCTCTTAGTTTTAGATTTGTTGTTGTTTGACATTCAATATTTTATTCATTATTTGAAATTACTTTTCCTCTGAAACAAAACAGTAAGGAAAAGAATAATATTACAAGAAAAAGAGAGAGGTAATTCTTATTGAATTTCAGATGAATTACAGTGTGATAAAACTCCTCTATTGGGGAAATGTAACTTAGCCACAAAGTAACAAACTCTATAAAAGATAGACATTCACCTAGAATACAACTCTATTTATAACATTTTTCCTTGAATGTCTATCGTAATGACTCAGCAGGTCGCTTTGAGCATTTGCATTCCGTTTAGTTATTTAAAGTCTTGAGCAGCATCGTAAGATGTATTATGACTTGTGTGAATCGTCGGTTTTGGATTTCAAGCGTTTCAGAATTTATTTGGAAGAATGAGTTTCATTAATTAAGCTTTAAGTTGGAAGAGTTGACCAAGTTTGACTTTTTAGTATTTGACCTCGTCTGTTAGGTCCTGATGGTGATTTTCGACTTGGGCGTATGCCCAGTTTTGCATTTGGATATTTCTAGAAGTTTTCGACGCTAATTGGCGAAAGTCGGAAATTTAAAAGTTTGGAAAATTCATAAGTTTGACCGGGAGTTGACTTTGATGAAATCGGGTTCGGATTGTGGTTATGGGAATTTAAATAATTTTGTTATATCATTTGGGACTTGTGTGCAAAATTTGAGTTCATTCCGGGTTGATTTGATATATTTTGGCGCGAGTTTTGGAAGTTGAAAGTTCAAAAGTTTATTTAAGTTTTAATTGAGGTGAGATTCGTCGTTTAAATGTTGTTATGTGTGATTTGAGGCCTCGAGTAGGTCCGTGTTATATTATGGGACTTGTTGGTATATTCAGACGAGGTCCCGTGTGGCTCGGATGAGTTTCGGACGGGGTTCGGATCGTTTGGATCATTCTTGGTTAAGGCTGAGGGTAGGTCTGTTCTGGTGCGACCGCATCTGCGGAGGGCTGATCGCATATACGGCCCTTTGGTCGCAGAAGAGAAATCAAGCTGGATGTGGGGAGCCGTAGAAGCGGAAGGATGGGCGTATTTGCGCATCCGCAGAAGAGGAATTGAGAGTCGCAGAAGCGGCATGTGGCGCAAAAGCGTGCGTGGTTGTCGCACCTGCGTGTGCGCAGAAGCGAAGGAAATTCCGCAGGTGCTATGGGCTTGTCTTCAGCGATTTCTCGTAGGTGCGAGGCATTTACCGCATAAGCGGAGGTCGCAAGTGCGACTACTTGTTTGCATTTGCAAACAATGTTGGGCAGAAGCTATATTTTCGAGGGTTGGTCGTTTTATTCTTATTTTTGAGACTTGGAGCTCGATTTTGGGCGACTTTGAAAAGAAATTTCACCACACGAAATGATGTAAGCATTCTTAACTTGGCTTTGATTATATTTCATGAATCTATTCTCGTTTTTGGCATTTGGTGGATGAATTCAAAAGAGAAATTTGGGGCTTTAGTTTAAAGTTTCATAGAGTGAATTTTTGAGTTTTGAACATCGATTCGGAGTCAGATTTGAGTGAAACTAGTATGGTTGGACTCGTAATTGAATAGTTTGTCGGTTTTTGTGAGTTTCATCGGGTTTCGAGGTACGGGCCCGGGTTTGACTTTTTGGTTGACTTTGGGCTTTTGATTTAAGATTTCAACTTTTATCATTTGGAATTGTTTTCTTAGGCATGGTTTGATGTATTTGAGTTACTTTTGGCTAGTTTTGAGTCATTCGGAGGTCGGTACGCGCAGGATAGTATTTCCAAAGTATTGTTTGGCTTCCTAGGTATTGGATTCAGCTTGTTCGAAGTAAGAAACACTTCTAAACTTGGTGGCGTGGGTATAAATCCCTGAATATACATGTTATGTGTTGGTACTGAGGTAACGCACATGCTAGGTGACGGGCGTGTGGGCGTGCACCGCGTGAATTATGACTCGATTGATTATGTGATACTGCGAAGTTACCTAATCTTGTTTTCATCCATGAAATCTCTACGTGCTAGAGTAATTGAGATGTAATCCATGTTAGAAACCATGTTCAGGCTATATGCTTATTCAGTTGGGACCCACTGTGGCCATATCTGATGTTGAGTTATTTGATTAAATTGCAGTTACATACTTAGTCATACTCAATCATACTCATTCATTTGCATATCATATCTCAATCTGTGTTGTAATTTATTGATACATCATATCATCATTTTTGGGCTGATTTTCATGACATTGTGACCCCGAGAGACTGGAGAGATTGATGACTGAGTTGGGGCCTGAGGGTTGGATTGTGAGTGATATTGATGGGATGAGGTTGCACACCGCATTAGGTATTATCTATGATGGGATCGGGCTGCACGTCGCAGCCGGCTATATTGATTCATGCCATGATTGGCTTATTATAGCGCTTGGGGTGGATCTGCCCCTCCGGAGTCTGCACACCCACAGTGAGCGCAGTTGCTATCGATTCATGATGGGATCGGGTTGCATGCCGCAACAGGATTTATTAGAGTTTCAGCTGGATCTTCCATGTATAGTGCTAAGTGATTGAGTGTGTTGAGTGATTGAGCGTGATGAGTGGGAGTGCGAGACATTGATATTGAGTACTCTGAGAGCGTGGGTACATGAGTTCATCAGTGTGGTGCATTGCATTGACATGTATACTTGACACACATGCATAGAGATGCATTCCCTCATGTTACACGGTTTTGTGACATTCATGACTTTATATGCATATTGACATGTAGGCATAAAGATGTACTTTCTTTATGCTATCTGATAATGAAACATCTTATTTATTGTTGAAAGGTTTTGGAAAAAATCACAGTTTTTCGGACTTACTCATATTTTGGTGATTTCGGTGAAGGAACTAGGTTTTACTGTTATACTTGAAAAGCATGACTATTTTTCGTAACTGTGAACTAGCTGAGCATTATATCTCTGAGTTATTTCATGTGCCATTTTATTGTATTGTTATGAGTTGTTGTTGGATATTAGTGTTGGACTTTGACCTTTGTCCTACCTAGTCACTACTTTCAACCTAAGGTTAGGTTTGTTACTTATTGAGTATATGGAGTCAGTTGTACGCATACTACACCTTAGCACCTTGCGTGCAGATTTTTGGATGTTCATATCGTTGTGTATGGCGGGATCTAGAATTGAAGATGTACCTGCGTTCCAGTCATAGTTGCCTCTTGTTCTTGGTAGCTTTAGAATTATTAATCTGTTCATGTATATTTTAAACAGATGATGTATTTTATTTCATACTAGCTCTCTAAATCCTAAATCTTAGAAGTTCATGATTTGTAATACTAGTCCTTGGGAAATGTATAAAGGTTCAGTTATTTTATCATTTATTTGTCTCAATAAATCTCATTAAATTGGATAGTTATTATTTGGATTACCTAGCGGGTTGTGTTAGGTACCATCATGACTAGTTGAATTCTAGGTCGTGACAAGTTGGTATTAGAGCTCTAGGTTCATAGGTTATGCGAGTCATGAGCAAGTGTCTTGTAGACTCTTGCGGATCGGTATGATGACGTACATACCTATCTTCGAGAGGATAAATTTAACATCTTTCTTTCCTTATCGTGCGACATTGATTTAGCTTGAAGCATATCTCTTTGAATTCCTTCCACTCACCCGTATGCGCATGTGAGCACCCGGTATCAGTTGTATATCGACGGCTTGTGGATTCCATAAATAAGGCGCAAGATGTATTTTCTGTGTTTTGGTGATGGCTAGTCTAGAGGACTTGAGGCCGGGTTTTGACTGTAGCTTGAGCGCGGTGATTTCGGTTGTGTGAGCATGTACTTTTGGGATTATATGTCTGGTAGTTTTCCTATGTGTGGAATTTGTGTCTTGATGAGTTGGATGGCTATATGATGTGTAAGATGTGACTGCGGGGAGTGTTCAGATGGTTTGAATACGACGAAAAGAGTCTGCTTGAGATGTAAAAAGGAGTACTGGGTGCTTGATTTCTATCTTGATTTGACGTATAGTCTCGAGTTATGGGTGTGTTGAAGGATCTTTCATGTTGTTTAATTGTGGAGCGAAGCAGATTTCATGTCTTGTTGTGAGTTCATACTTAGGAAGATTACGTGATTGCATAGTCGTTGTGGTTGTTAAAGGGTATAGAGAGAGATGCCAACTTGATGCTAAGCAGGTGGAGTATGACCTGTGGGGTAATCTACGAATGTGTGATCCTGATGATGTTGTGTGGAGGCTTTGTTTTCTACCAGTGGGTATAGGTATTGCAATTTGAGTTTGGATTGGTTGAGAAAGTTGACTGGACCGTCACGAGGATGTATGCGAGCTTAGCAGATGATTTGAGGTACTAGATGGTTTGTGTTACATGAGCTTATGAAGGATTTAGTTGAATCTCACTGCGGTATTATAGTAGTAATGAGGTATGATTATTGTAAGTTATCAGATGTTTTATTCCATGGCTTGAGCCAAGTGGGGGAGTCTGTTATCGACGAGTTGATTGCACGGTTATGAGTTGTATTGGTTTCGGTCTAAGGCATACTTGTGGATCGGTTATGACTTGTAGAAGCTAGTTTTGAGGATGACTTAAGCAAGGAAATTTCTGGATGCATTATGTATTACACTTTATGGGTAATATGAATCATGGAATGATTGGGTTGTTATTCGTGAAGGATGTAGTGCGCATGGAGTAGGGATTTGCTTGGTTGCTTAAAGGTGTGGATTACTTCTTTGGGTGTCGTCGTACTAATGGGGCACAGGTCGTTCGGCCCGTTTGGGCGGTGCAATTCAGATTTGAGCAGAGTGGATGACTCTCGAGAAGGTTCTAATGGATTCAGGATGTTATATGTTGCAAATGGGAATTTTCAGGATTTATATATGGCTAGAATTACATTGGATGGTGTCGAGACTCGCGGTATTTCTATATCATTATGGATTATACATTTCAGTATCAGAAAGGTGAAGAAAATGACTTTAGATTCACAGAAGGTCTCTTCAAAGTGGGTGTCTTGGTTGTGGTACTTTTTGGGTGCTTAAGAGGGAATACAATGGCTTATGGGCCTTAGGACGGTGTGGTTTTATGTTAGGGTCGCGTATGGTGAGTTTTGGTTGAGGATCGTGGTATTATGGCGAGGAGAAGTATCAAATGGAAGGCAATTCAGAAGAAACTCGGAGGAAACATGCCAATTTGGTAGTAGGTTCGATCAGTATGGTAATGGTATGCTCGATTCTTTTGGTTCTTATGATGTGGTGAGTCTCTACAGGTGATTTATGGAAATACTCTTGGGTTTGGCGATCTGCGCGGCTTGGTTGAGTTAGAGAGATTCAGTTCTGACGGCTTGGTTATGTGTTAATGGGTTTTGAAGAGTTTTTGATGGTTTCTACCATGGTTTGAGATGGATATTTCCTACCGGCATGAGGAGCATGTTGCGTATTGTGATTTTCTCCTAGATGAGATCAAATGGAAGGTTTCTAACTGATCGGGTATGTATTCTGCTTGTGACTCAGGGTTGATTATGAGATTCTCATACTTTTTATATGATGGTATGATAGGCAATGTGTTGTGTGGGATTGAGATTTATGTGTGCAAGGTCACAGTTTAGTTTTGAAGGGAAGGTCATAATTCTTAGACAGCATGGACGGTTTTCAATGTTTAGATGAATGCTATAACTACTTGGTATTGCCTGAGAATGGTACGTATCTCACAAGGCACACTGAGTTTTGACTTACGGATGCTTCATTGGTATTGCAGTACTCGCCGGTTGATCGATTGCTGATATTCAGATTTTTCTATGTGGCACGGAAGAATTATAGAAGTATTCCTCGTGGGATGATCGTGTATGAGAGATGTGTTAGACATTCGGGCGGTGGAGTTGGGATCAGATATGGTGGTTCGTGTGTTCTATGGATTTGGAGACTGGGAGTTCTCAGAAGCAGGTTGTTTCGTGGTTGTGGACTATGAAAATGTGGCCAAAGCTATCCAGATGATAGTATGTGTTATGGTTAGGTCATTATGGGCTCTTGGAGGGTTATTTATCTAGTTGTGGATGACCAGAGTTGATTTGGGGCCCATTGGTAGGCCCAATGAGGATGTGTATTCTACACCGGGTCGGATTGGTTGCATCTGTACTGCTATTGTTGAGGGATGTGCCATTCGGTTAGAGTTGATCTCATTCGTATATGGTATGTTCTATGTAGTACTATTCTATGCTACAAGGGGTTATGACTCATTGGTTATATGCACATATGGTGCGGTTCTGTTTGGGCCTTATAGCAGAATTCGAGCGAGGTGGTGATTGGGGGGTGGAATAGTTGATTGCACCTTGGTTATGGCCTTTTCCGGTTGTGGTATATTGTTTTGTAGTCTTCTCCATGGTTATGGCCATACACTTTGTGTACTTGACGTCGAATTGCATGTGGGTGTTGATTTTGAGCATTGTGCCTTGAGGCATTTCATATGGACCGGTGTTTGGATAGGTCACGCATTGCAGTGAAGTTATGTTGGGATATAATCCTTTGTTTTAGAATCGTGTGTCTTGGTTCTACTATGTATGATGGGCTCATAGAATTGCGGTTGTGGTGGTACTTGTTGAGCTTGCGGGACGATTTTCTTATTTGAGTCATTTTGCTTTTTTGCATACATGGAGTTATTGAATATTGGTGCATGGATTGCACGATTTGTGGCTCTAGGTTGTATTGGTGTAGCATGTCACTAGAATGGTTGTGTTTGATGAGATGAGGTTATTGGACCTAGAATGGGTATCGTCGAATTTGATTATAGTATGTTTGAAAGAATAATATCGGAAGTCGGCTTAGGACTTGGCTTTGGTTCTTGTCGGACGAGAGAGAGCTCCATGACTTGTTGATCTGAGAGTGGTTAAGCATTTTTACGTGTTTCTTTCATCATTGGCAATGTACAAAGGTTCAAAACAAGATTTTAGTTAATATAAGGTTTGTTACCGGTGTCGGGTTGGTTATCGAGCAGCTATTGCGGTCAGAAGTTATTGCTATGAGTATTTGAGTTATGTGACATATAATGTGATTGTGTCTTGGGTTATGGTTATGGATTGATGCAGCTTGTTCAGATTTATATAGTGTGTAGATGCGAGATTCGGGTCTTGTAGGAAATTTCGGGTGTTGTAAATTGGATTCTAAGGTTATGGGCTAAGGATGAATTAAGTATCTTTAGTTATGTTATGTCGTCAGGCTTATATGGATTAGGGTGACATGGGATCACCCCCGAGTATGTGCATGGTAAGGTTACACGGCGATTTGACGGCTTTGAAAAGACTCTTGGCACGTTCAAGGACAAACACATGTTTAAGTGGGGGAGAATGTAACTAACCGACCAGTCATTTTGAGCATTTGCATTCTGTTCAGCTGTTTGAAGTCTTGAGAAGCATCGTATGATGTATTATGACTTATGTGAATCGTCGGTTTTGATTTTTAGGCGTTTCGAAATTTGTTTGGAAGAATGAGTTTCATGATAAGCTTTAAGTTGGAAGAGTTGACTAAATTTGACTTTTCAGTATTTGAACTCGGATTGGAGTTTTGATGGTTCCGTTAGGTCCGGATGGTGATTTTGGACATATGTCCGGATTTGCATTTGGATATTCTTAAAAGGTTTCGGCGCTAATTGGCGAAAGTCAAAAATTTGAAGGTTTGGAAAGTTCATAAATTTGACCAAGAGTTGACTTTGATGAAATCAGGTTCGGATTGTGGTTCCCGTAATTGATATAGTTTTGTTATGTCATTTGGTACTTGTGTGCAAAATTTGAGTTCATTCTGGGTTGATTTGATATATTTCGGCGCGAGTTTTAGAAGTTGAAAGTTCAAAAGTTCATTTAAGTTTGAATTGAGGTGTGATTCATCATTTCGATATTGTTATGTGTGATTTAAGGACTCGAGTAGGTCCGTGTTATGTTATGGGACTTGTTGGTATATTCAGACGGGGTCCCGAGTGGCTCGGATGAGTTTCGGATGTGGTTCAGATTGTTTGGATCATTCTTGATTAAGGCTAAGGGCAGGTCTGTTCTGGTGTGACCATATTTGCGGAGGGTTGATCGCAGATGCGGCCCTTTGGTCGCATAAGTGAAATCGAGCTGGATACGGGGAGCCGCAGAAGCGGAATTGTGAGCAGAAGCGGCGTGTGGCACAGAAACGTGCATGGTTGTCGCACCCGCGTGTGCGCAGAAGCAAGGCAAGTGCGAGGCATTTACCGTAGAAACGGAGGTCGCATGTGCGACTACCTGTTCGCATTTGCAAACAGTGTTGGGAGAAGCTATATTTTTGAGGGTTGGTCGTTTTATTCTCATTTTTTAGACTTGGATCTCGGTTTTGGGCAACCTTTGAGAGGAATTTCACCACACAAATTGGGGTAAGCCTTCTTAACTCGATTTTGATTATATTTCATGAATCTATTCTCGCTTTTGGCATTTGGTGGATGAATTCAAAAGAGAAATTAGTGGTTTTTCTCTAAAGTTTCATAAAGTGAGTTTTTGAGTTTTGAACATCGATTCGGAGACGGATTTGAGTGAAACTAGTATGATTGGACTAGTAATTGAATAGGTTATCGGATTTTGTGAGTTTTGTCGTGTTCTGAGGTGCGAGCCTAGGTTTGACTTTTTAGTTATCTTTGGGCTTTTGATTTACGATTTCGACCTTTATCATTTAGAATTGTTTCCTTAGGCATGTTTTGATGTATTTGAGTTGCTTTTGGCTAGTTTTGAGCCGTTCGGAGGTCGGTACGTACGGGATGGTATTTCTAGAGTGTTTTTTGGCTTGATTGGTGTTGGATTCGGCTTGTTCGAGGTAAGTAACACTTCTAAACTTGGTGATGAGGGTATGAATCCCTGAATATACATGTTATGTGTTGGAATTGAGGTGACGCACATAATAGGTGACAGGCGTGTGGGCGTGCACCGTGTGAATTATGACTCGGTTGATTCTGTGATACTGTGTAGTTACCTAATCTTGTTTTCATCCATGAAATCTCTATGTGCTAGACTAATTGAGTTGTGATCCATATTAGAAACCATGTTTAGGATATATGCTTATTCAGTTGGGACCCACTGAGGTCATATTTGCTGTTGAGTTATTTGCTTAAATTGCAGTTACATACTCAGTCATACTCATTCATTTGCATATCATATCTCAGTATTTGTTGCTATTTCTTGATTCATCATATCATCATTTTTGGGCTGATTTTGCATGACATTGCGAGCCCGAGAGACTGGAGAGATTGATGACTGAGTTGGGGCCTGAGGGCCGGATTGTGAGTGATATTGATGGGATCGGGCTGCATGCCGCAACAGGTATTATTGATTCATTATGGGATCGAGCTGTATGCCACATCAGGCTTTATTGATTCATGCCATAATTGGCTTATTATAGCGCTTGGGCTGGATCTGTCCCTCTGGAGTCGGCACACCCACAGTGAGCGCAGTTTCTATTGATTCATGATGGGATCGGGCTGCACGGTGGATCTGCCATGTACAATGCTGAGTGACTGAGTGTGTTGAGTGATGAAGCGTGATGAGTGGGATTGTGAGAAACTGAGATTAAGTACTCTGAGTGTGTAGGTACATGAGTTCATCACTGTGGTGCATTGCATTGACATGTATACTTGACACACATGCATATAGATACATTCCATCATGTTACACGGTTTTGTGACATTCATGACTTCATATGCACATTGACATGTAGGCATAAAGATGTACTTTCCTCATGCTATCTGACAATGAAATATCTTATTTATTTTTGAAAGGTTTTGGGAAATATCACAGTTTTTTGGATTTACTCATATTTTGGTGATTTCGGTGAAGGAACTGGGTTTTACTATTATACTTGAAAAACATGACTATTTTTCGTAACTGTGAACTAGCTGAGCATTATATCTCTGAGTTATTTCATGTGCCATTTTTATTATATTGTTTATGAGCTGTTGTTGGCTATTGGTGTTGGACTCTGACCTTTGTCCCAGATCGTCACTACTTTCAACCTAAGTTTACGTTTGTTACTAATTGAGCACATGGAGTCAGTTGTACTCATACTACACTTCTACACCTTGCCTGCAGAATTTTGGATGTTGATATCAGTGTGTATGGCAGGAGCTGGAATTGAAGATGTACATGCGTTCTGGTCATAGCTGCCACTTGTTCTTGATAGCTTTAGAATTATTAATTTGTTCATGTATATTTCAAACAGATGATGTATTTTATTTCATACCAGCTTTGTAAATCCTAAATCTTAGAAGCCCATGATTTGTACTACCAGTCCTTGAGAAATGTATAAAGTTTCAGTTATTTTATCATTTATTTGTCTTAATAAATCTCATTAAATTGGATAGTTGTTAATTGGTTTACCTAGCGGGTTGGGTTAGGTGTGATCACGACTAGTTGAATTCTGGGCCGTGACATCTATTCAACAAATAATGTACCTCGTTTAAACCTTAACTAAAATAAAAATCTGTGGGAAGAAATTCTAGTAAAGAAAAAAGAGTACACATTTTTAAAAATACGCTTTTTAGTTGCCTCGTTAAAAACCTAGTAAGGAAAATCCAGTGGGACAAAATCTTGCAAGGGAAAAAGAGTACAATGTGTATTCACTCCCCCTGATAAAATCATCAATTCACATCTTTGAGGCTTCACATCCCGATCTTGTACACTAGTTTCTTGAAGGTTGACGTCGGTAGAGACTTGGTGAACAAATCAGTAATATTATCACTTGAACGAATTTGTTGCACATTGATATCACCATTCTTTTGAAGATCATGTGTGAAAATAACTTTGGTGAAATGTGCTTTGTCCTATCTCCTTTTATGAATCCTCCCTTCAATTGGGCTATGCATGTTGCATTATCTTCATACAAAATTATGGGTAATTTGTCACACTTCAAACCACATTTTTCTCGAATAAGATGTATTATAAACCTCAACCACACACATACTCGACTTACTTCATGAATAACAATTATCTCAGCATGATTAGATGAAATAGCCACGATTGATTACTTGGTCGATCGCCAAGATATGGTAGTTCCTCCACATATAAACACATAGCTTGTTCAAGATTAAGCCTTGTGTGGGTCGGATAAATACCCAGCATCGGCATAACCAACAAGATTGGGACTGCAATCATTGCCATAAAATAAGCCCATATCGGTAGTCCATTTTAGATACCACAATATGTGCTTGATTCCATTCCAATGTCTCCTTTTAGGAGCAGAGCTATATCTTGCTAAGATATTAACTGAAAAAGTTATGTCGGGCCTTGTAGTATTAGAAAGATACATTAGTGCACCAATTGCAATAAGATATAGTAATTCAGGACCAAGAAGCTCTTTATTTTTTTCTTGAGGTCGGAACGGGTCCTTATTCACTTCAAGTAATCGAACAACCATCAGAGTACTTAATGGATGTACTCCATCCATGTATAACCGTTTCAATACCTTTTATGTGTAGGCAGATTGATGAACAAAAATCTTGTTAGCCAAATGTTCAATTTTCAAATCGAGATATAATTTTATTTTTCCGAGATCTTTCATCTTGAATTCCTTCATTACATAATCAATAGCCTTTTGGAGTTCTATTGGAGTTCCAATAAGGTTTATGTCATCAACATATACGGCAAGTACAACAAATTCTGATGTTGTTTTCTTTATAAAAACACATGGACAAATGACATCATTTATATAACCTTCCTTTAATAACTACTCATTAGGGCGGTTATACTACATTCGTCCTGATTGCTTTAGACCATACAAAGATCTTTGTAATTTGATTAAAAAATAATTCCGGGACTTTAAATTATGCGCGTTAGGCATTTTAAATCCCTCAGGAATTTCACGTATATCTCATTATCAAGTGAGACATAAAGGTAGGGTATAGCCACATCCATTTAAATGCATGTAAAGCTTTTCATGGATATCAAAACTGATGAGATAATAAAATGTTATTGCATCCATAACAGTAGAATACATTTTTTCATAATCGACACCAGACCTTTGTGAAAATTCTTGCGCAACAAGGCGTGCCTTATTTTGTTTTACCTCATTTTTCTCATTCCTCTTGCATACAAAGACCCATTTATAGACAACAGGCTTAACACCATTAGGTGTTTGGACTACAAGCCCAAAATCTTCCCGTTTCGTAAATGAATCCAACTCAGATTTGATTACTTCTTGCCATTTTGGCCAATCACATCTTTGTCGACATTCTCTAACATATTGAGGTTCACGATCCTCACTATCTTGCATAAGGCTAGATGCAACATTGTACGCAAAGATATAATCCACCACTATATCCAATCGATTCGAATTTGTCTCAATATCGATTGGAGTTTTTGATAGTTCCTTATTTTGTTGAGTCTCAGGCACTATGATTTTCTCATGAATCTCAAGATTGGTTAAATCGTGGATTTTTTATGAGACTATTTCGTAGTATCATCTTAATCATTTGCTTTTATTTTTCTAGAATTTCTATCCTTAGAACATAATGGTTTGCCACGATTTAGGTGTGCTTTTGACTCATTAGCTATGACACTAGAAGATTGTTCAACAGGGACATCAATACGGATTAGAACATTCTCTGCAGAGATATGTGATTTTGTTATTCTTTTCAGATCCGTAAATACGTCTGCCATTTGATTTGCTATTTTTTTTACAAATGAATAATTTTTTGCACCTCTTTTTCACAAATAGAGGCGCGTGGATCAAGATGAGACAATGATAAATTTTTTCATAAAACTTCCTGTTTGGTTTTACCATTTTCTCCCCCTAGTTTTGGGGAAAATATCTCATCGAATTGACAATCTGCAAATCGAGTAATGAACAAATCTCCCGTTAATGTTTCATTCAAACCCAACATATATTCCTAACCTTCTTTGGAAACCCATCTTGGTGCGATATGGTTGTGCTACAGGAACATATACTGCGCATCCAAAAATTATTAAATAGGATATATTAGGTTCATGACCCAAAACTAATTACAACGGGGAATATTTATGATAACTTGTGAGTGTGAGACGAACTAGCATTGCTGCATGCAAAATGGCATGATCCCAAATAGAAGTGGGCAACCTCGTTTTCATGAGTAACGGTCTTGATATCAATTGCAGACGTTTAATCAAAGATTCTGCAAGGCCATTTTGAGTGTGAACATGAGCTACATGATGTTCTACTTTTATCCCAATTGATAAGTAATTGTCATTAAATTCTTGGGATGAAAACTCAGCAGCACTATCAAGTCTAATAGACTTAATTGAATTATCAGGGAGTTGTGCCCGTAATTGAATTATTTGTGCCATTGATTTTGCAAACACGAGATGATAATAGGTACACTTGATACCATCTAGAAGATGCATCTATTAAGATCATAAAATATCTAAACGACCCGCTAGGTGAGTGAATAGGTCCACAAATATCCCTTTGTATATGTTCCAAAACGTAGGGGACTCAATCCCAACTTTTATTAGTGATGGTCTAATAATTAACTTTCCTTGATAACAAGAAGTGCGAGAAAATTCATTATTTAAAAGAATCTTTAAATTCTTTAATGGATTCCCATTTTAGTTTTCTATAATTCGTCTCATCATAATTGATCCAGGATGTCCCAGTTGATCATGCCAAAGTATAAAAGTATTGGAATCAGTAACTTTTTGGTTTACGATAGAATGTGCCTCAATTGCACTAGTTTTTGTCCAATACAGGCCACAAGACAAAGATGAAAATTTCTCAATAACCCTTTTCTGGCCAGAAACATTGTTGGTAACGATGAGATATGCAAGATTATTCTCATCTATTGTCTCAATGTGATATCCATTTCGGCGCATATTTTTAAAACTCAACAATTTCCTTCTGGACTTGGAGGAGAATATTACATTATCTATGATAGGTATTGTTCCCTTAGGTAGAGTTATAGTAGCTCTTCTAGAGCCTTCAATTAGATTACTACTACTAGAAATTGTAGTAACATTTGCCTTACACATACTTAAATGAGAAATATTTCTTCTCTTTGAATATCGTATGTGTCGTACATGAATCAATTAAATAATTTTTTTTACAATTGAACTTTGATCCAAATTTGCTTTGTGGGATATCCATATTTGTTTCCCATGGTTTGACATACAAAACAAATAAACGAATAAACATTAGTATTTTAAGAGAAAAGGAAAAGAAACAAAGTAAATCAATGATTCAATAATGACATTTTAATGCAATTTCGAGCAAACTCTGATTATGATATAAGCAATTACAAAGCTAAAAATTAATATAATTATACATACACTGCACATATAAAATATGGGTGTTCCTCGTATGTATTGATCTTTACGCTTATGTAGATTTATAAAAAGAATGTATCATGTATATTCTAAATCTTGTTATATTAGATAATAAGATTAAGTGCAATCTCTATGCTTCTGCATTAATATATCAAGGCAGCAGTAACCCAAAAATTTTATTAACCCAAAAAATTTGTTGTTGTATCTCAAATTTTTTGTGTAGAAAAATAATTCACTTAGTGACAAATAAAAATAGTAAGGATGTGCTGACTAAATGTCCACTTTGTGATTGATAGGTAAAGAAAACTAAATCACTCTATTCTAAGTTGAAAAAGGTGCTAACGTCCCCCGCCTTAAGTATCGAATTGTATTGCGAATTATTTTCCTGGAAATTAGCTAGTGCAACTGTTGTGTATTACTATTGTTACAACCCGACCGGTCGTTTTGAGAGTTATAGCTCCGATCCCCTATTAACTGCTTTTCCAGTACCTATTTCTACTATTGTGACTTGCTGGGAGATTTTGTTTTGGTTTTTGGAGTGTTTTGGGACACTTAGTCCCTAAACGGAGGTTTAAGCCTTAGGTTTTGGTCCGTAGTCGGAACTGTGTGAAAATGACTCCGGGAGTTATGTCGGTTCTGTTAGTTCCGCTAGGTGATTTTGAAATTAGGGGCGTATCCGGATTGTGTTTTGGAGGTATGTAACTCATTTAGGCTTGAAATGGCGAAAGTCAAAGTTTGGTAGATTTTGACCGGTAGTGAAATTTTTGATATCGGGATCGAATTCCGATTTCGGAAAATGGAATAGGTATGTAGGGTTGAATATGACTTGTGTGAAAAATTTGGAGTCAATCAAACGTGGTTTGGTTAGTTTCGTCATCGAATTCGAGTCCTTTAAGTTTGAATCAAAGGTTGATTTGTGATTTTAGCATTGTTTGATGTGGTTTGAAGGATTGACTAAGTTCGTATGGTGTTTTAGGATTGGGTGGTATGTTTGGTTGGGGTCCCGGGGGCATCGGGTGTGTTTCGGATGCTTAACGGAAGAAATATTGGACTTAGGAAATTGCTGAAGCCTTCAGGCATCTGGTGTTTTCGCACATGCGGTGGGGAGACCACAGGTGCGGGGCCGCAAGTGCGGATGATTAAGCGAAGAAGCGGTTTTGGAAGGAATGGTCAGGGGTCGCAGGTGCGAGGTGAGTTCTGCATCTGCGATGCCCGCAGATGCGCTGGAGAGATCGCAGGAGCGGTGGAGGACCACATAAGCGGACATAGGTCCGCAGGTGTGCACATGCAGGTGCAACCTTTTGACCGCAAAAGCGGGGGATGAGTTTTAAGTAAAATCCGCACCTGCGATAGAAATTCCGCAGGTACGGGACCGCAGATACGGTTGAAGGCTCGCAGAAGCGAGATCTCTGGCAGAAAAAGGGCTAAGTGCGAGGGTTTGATCTCATTCTTCATTTTTTTGGATTTGAGAGCTCGGAATTTGGCGTCTTTTCGAGAGATGTTTAGAGGAAGTTTTGGGGTAATGATTCCTAACTCGTTTTTTATTATATCTCATTAATCCGTAGTTGATTCCACCATTTAATCTCGGATTTGGGTCGAATATTTGGGGAAAATGGGGAAAAGTTCTTCAACCGAATTTTTGAGTTTTGATTGGGATTTAGACATCGGATTTGGATAATTTTGGCACGAGTTAGCTCGTGAGTAAATGGGTGTTCATATTTGGTGACTTTTACTCGATTTCGAGACGTGGACCCGCGGAGGCTTTTTAGGGCGATTTTCCAATTTCTTGCTTTAGCTTTGATTTCATTAGCTAGATTAGTTCCTTGTAGTTTTATTTATGATATGTAATTGATTTTAGCTAGATTTGGACTATTCGGAGTCGTATATTCGTGAAAAAGGCATTGTTACTGATTCATTGAGCTTGGTTCGAGGTAAGTGGCTTGCCTAACCTTGTGGGGGAGGGGGGATCCCCTTAGGATTTGGTACTGTTGTGATATGTGAGCGCCGCGTACGTGAGGTGACGAGTACGTACACTGGCTATTTGTTGTAAAAACCCGATTTATTTTACTGAATAGTACTCTGCTTACCTTTAATTTGAGTTATACCGTTTAAATGAGTATTAGTCTGTTTTTCCTTCTTAATTGAGTTATTCCAATATATGTAGCTATCCTGTTTAGTCTAATATCGCATGTCTAGGTGCTTTAATTGCTTATTTGAACTTTGTGAAGCATGCCTAGTTGATTTCCTATTTTTCCTTGTTCTTTATCAGTATAACTGTAGAAATCGTGTTGTTAACTGTTGTATTTATCATTTTGAGCTGTGTGTTTATTTTTGAGACTACTAGGTGGTTCTTCGGGAGTTCTCCCTGCATATTTATTTTTGGGACTACGAGGCAGTTCCTCAGGAGTTCTCCCTGCATATTTACTTTTGAGACTACGAGACGGTTCCTTGGGAGTTCTTCCTGTACATTTAATTTTGAGACTACGAGGCGGTACCTCGGGAGTTCTCCCTGTACATTTACTTTTGAGACTATGAGGCGGTACCTCGGGAGATCTCCTCGCATATTTACTTTTGGGACTATGAGACGGTATCTCGGGAGTGCCCCTGTTGTTATTACATTGTTTGTGTGTTGTTATTCCTCTGTGAATTCTTTCTGTTAAATTCTCCGTTTTACTTTATTTTATTATATCATCGGTCTTGTTATTATATCCAGTAGGGCCCTGACCTGACCTCGTCACTACTCTACCGAGGTTAGGTTTGGCATTTACTAGGTACCGTTGTGGTGTACTCATATTACTCTTCTGCACATGTTTTGTGTGCAAATCCAGCTACTTCTTATCAGCCCCGCTACTAGCTGAGAGTGCTTGTTGTTGTACGGAGACTTCAAGGTACATCTGTCGCGTCCGCAGACCTCAGAGTCCCCCTTTATTCTCTCCTATGTCATTTACCTTCCGTACTTCTTTTATTAGACTCTGGTGTATAGAGATACTAGTTTTCCTTCTGTATCTTGTGACTCATGATGTTTCGGGTTTTGGGAAGCTGCGTACGTCTAGCGTTTTGATTGTTGTACATGCCTAGCAGCATTGTTATTGGTTATTCATTATCTATTGCAGTTAGTTGATAAGTTTTACTTTCGTATGATTATTTTCGCAATTTGTTAGGCTTACCTAATCTTAGAGACTAGGTGCAGTCATAACGTTATACAGAGGGAGTTTGGGTCGTGACATCTATTGCTACACGTTTTGCATTAGCTTTGTTGGCTTTCTACCGTACACGTAAACATACTAGAAATTATTCCATTCCAACATAATAAGCGACAATAAATGTATCACCCTTAGTGAAACATTATTTAAAACTATGAACTATATTTTATCAAAACGAACTAACGATATTTCATAAAATAAATAATACTAATGACTTTTACTCATGTAAAGAATTATGGTTACATGATTTCTATTCACTAGCTACTAAGAATTGGCAAAAAATAAAAATCAAACTACTCAATCATCTTTAACTACTGACCCATCACCGATCAAGTGGTCTATTTTTCCATCAGGGTGCAAAAAGAAGTTTGCCACATCCAAGTGGGTAATGTCAAATTCATTGTCAGAGACAGAATTAGCTTCAGGACCTTTATTCTTTAGAGATGCTTGATAGAGCTCAACCAAATATCTTGGTGTACGACAAATATTTGCCCAATGTACTTTTCCACCGCAACGATAGCATTCTCTGCCTTTGGCTTCTTATCTTTCCCTTTCCACGTTTGGTGATTATTTTTCTTTGGGGGATGATTAACACTAGAAATATTTTTTCCTTGGCCACAGCCACGGTCATGACCACGACCGCGAACAGGTCCACGACCTTTTCCACGCTTAGTATAATGGAAATACACCTCATCCACTTCAGGCAATGGTGTAGACCTAGTGGGTCAATTATCGTGATTCTCATGAGCAAGTCATTGTTTCGTTCAGCTACAAAGAGAAGAGAATTCAACCTAGAGTACTTCTTGAAACCTTTCTCTCGGTACTGCTGTCGCAGGACCAATTGGAGGCATGAAACATCGTGAATAGTTTTTGTCACGACCCAAAATCTCACCCGTCGTGATGGCGCCTATCTCAATACTAGGCAAGCCGACAATCTCTATAAAACTCCCATATATTTTAAGTTTAAAAACATAATGAATACAAGTCTGAAAAATACGATCCATAATAGTCTGAGACCAGATGCAGTAAATAAGAAGATAGGGAAGGAGAGTCAAGGTTTGAGAAACATGGCAGCTACCTCAGAATCTCCGAAAAATCAACTAGGTGAAAGAATCACCACTCGCTATGTCCGAGAACACCTGGACCTGCACACAAAGTGCAGGATGCAGTATGAGTACAACCAACTCAATAAGTAACAATAATAACTAAGGAACTGAAGATAGTGACAAGCTACACAATTATAGTTCACTTTCAGTAATTCCAGCAAAGAATCGACATGCTTTCAAATCCAGCAGTTTAAGTCAAATTAATTTTATACAGTTCATGTAATCCGGATATAGAATCTTTTAGAGAATTTCACAATAATGACAGATAGCATCTAAATGCAATAACAAATGAAAAGCAAGTATAGCCTCTCAGGCAACAGTCACTCAACTCGTCACAACAACTCAACCACTCAGTTCTCAGCCCTCAGCACTCACACTCAATGGGTACCCACGCTCACTGGGGGTATACATACTCCGGAGGGGCTCCTACAGCCCAAGCGCCATAATCCGCACGGACAACTCACGTGGTGCAAAGACAACTTACGTGCTATAATATCCTACACGGACAACTCACGTGCCATAATATCCTTACCTCACCGACATGCCCTCGTCCTTACTCAGTCCTCAACCTCTCTAGTCTCTCGGAAATCACAAAGATCAGCCCAAATAAAGATAACATAGTGAATCAACAAATATCAAGAAAGACTGAGGTATGATGCACAAGAAAAATCATGACTGATTACAAGACAGTAATTAGCAAATAATTCAACAAGTGTGCGACCTTTGTGGGTCCCAACAATACTATCACATAGCCTAAGCATGATTTTTAACATGATTTACAGTCAAATTTCTTCAACACAAAGAGAGCATATAGCTAACAACAAGTTATTCAACTTTACAGTTTCACAGGGTGGACCAAGTCACAATCCCTTCGGTGCACGCCCATACGCCCGTCACCTAGCATATGCGTCACCTCCAAAATAATCACATGACACAAAAATCCGGGGTTTCATACACTGAGGACCAGATTTATAACAGTTACTTACCTTAAAACGTGAAATTCTTTACTCTACTATGCCTTTGCCTCGCAAATCGGCCTCCGAATGCCTCGAACCTAGTCACAAATAATTCGTTTCAGTCAATAAAATTTATTGGAATTAATTCCATAAGAAAATACTAATTTTCCATAAAAACCCAAAATTTAGCTCAAAAATCGCCTGTGGGGCCCACGTCTCGGAACTCGACAAAAGTTACAAAATCCGAAATCCCATTCAACCACGAGTCTATCCATACCAATTTTACCAAAATCCGACCTCAACTCGACCCTCAAATCTACAAATCGTATTTCCAAATTTCTAAGTTCAAATTTCCGATTTACACCTCAAAAATATGTAATTTAGTCAGATTATTCGATGATAGTTCAATATTATGAAGTAGAAATGATTACAAGGGACTTACCTCAAGTTTTCCTTGACGATCTATCAAAAAACGCCTCTCCTCAAGCTCCAATTTGTCAAAAATGGCGAATGGGACGAAGTCCCCATAATCGATCCTGGGCCTCAATTTTGACCCTCGGTCCTGGCCCTCGATCATAGCCCTCGATCCTGCCTTCGATCGTGGCTTCGATCCTGGGCTCGATCATGGCCCTCGACCCTGCCTTCGATCGTGGCCCTATTCAGGGCACGATTCAGGGCTCGATTCTGTGCTCGATTCTTGGAGAAGGAATTTGCAGCAGAAGGAAATTGCAGTAGCTATTTTAGTCCACTTTTTGATCCGTTAACTATCCGAAACTCACCCAAGGACCTCGTGACCTCAACCAAATATACCAGCAAGTCCTAAAACATCATACGAACTTAGTCGAGTCTTCAAATCACATCAACAACACTAAAAACATGAATCACACATAGATTCAAGTCTAATGAACTTTGAAACTTTCCATTTCTACAAACAACGTCGAAACCTACCAAATCACGACCGATTGACCTCAAATTTTGCACACAAGTCGCAAATGACATAACGGACCTATTAAAAATTTTCATAATCGGATTTCGATCCCGTTATCAAAAAGTCAACCCCCGATCATACTTCCAAAAAATTCAACTTTCGGCATTTCAAGCCAAATTTCACTACGGACCTCCAAAAAAAAATTCCTTTTTTTCGAACATGCTCCAAAGTCCAAAATCACCATACGAAGCTATTGAAATAATCAAAATTCAAATCCGAGGTCATTTACACATAAATCCATATCCGGGCAACTTTTCTATCTTAAATTTTTTAATTATGAGACTAAGTGTCTCATTTCACTCTGAATTCCTTCCGGACCCGAACCAACTAACCCGATAAGTCATAAATTAATTGTAAGGCATAAATTGAGCAGTAAATGGGGGAACATGATTATAATAGTCAAAACGACCGGTCGGGTCGTTACATTCTCCCGCTCTTAAACAAACGTTCGTCCTCGAACGAGTTTAGAATAATACCTGGAGTCTCAAATAAGTGTGGATATTTGCTCCGCACCTCCTGCTCAATCTCCCAAGTAGCTTCTCCAACTGGCTGGCCTTTCCACTGCACCTTCATTGATGCTATGCTTTTTGACCTCGGCTTTCGAACCTCTCGGTCTAAAATAGCCACCGGCTCCACATCATAAGTCAAATTACCATCCAGTTGTACCGTACAGAAATCCAAAATGTGAGACGGGTCCCCGACATACTTTTGGAGCATGGATACATGGAATACTGTATGAACACCTGTTAGACTATGTGGCGAAGCAAGTTCATAAGCCACCTCTCCAATTTTCTTAAGTATCTCAAAAGGCCGAATATACCGAGGGCTCAACTTGCCCTTCTTCCCGAACCTCAACATACCCTTCATTGGTGAAATCTTGAGCAGAACCTTCTCCCCAACCATGTAAGTAACATCACGGACCTTCCTGTCGGCATAAATCTTATGTCTAGACTGCGCCGTGCGAAGCCGTTCCTGAATCACTTTGACCTTCTCCAAAGCATCCTGAACCAAGTCGGTACCCAATAGCCCAGCCTCACCCAGCTTAAACCAACCCATCGGAGACCGACACTATCTCCCATATAATGCCTCATACGAAACCATCTGAATACTCGACTGGTAGCTGTTATTGTAAGCAAACTCTGTGAGTGGTAGAAATTGATCCCAAGAACCCTAAAATTAATGACACAAGCGCGTAGCATATCCTCTAATATCTGAATAGTGCGCTCGGACTGTCCGTCCATCTGAGGGTGAAATGTTGTACTCAACTGAACCTATGTGCCTAATTCTCGCTGCACTGCTCTCCAAAACTGTGATGTAAACTGCGTGCCCCGATCTGAAATGATAGACACTGGCACACCGTATAGGCAAACAATCTCGCGAATATAAATCCCAGCCAACCGCTCCGAAGAATAATTAGTACCAACTGGAATAAAATACGCAGATTTGGTCAACCGATCTACTCTCACCTAAACAACATCAAACTTTCTTAAAGTACATGGAAGCCCAACTACGAAATCTAATGGTAATACTCTCCCATTTCCACTCCGGAATTTCAAGTCTCTGAAGCAATCCTCCCGGCCTCTGATGTTCATATTTCACCTGTTTACAATTTAAACACCGAGCTACAAATCCAACTATATCTTTCTTCATTCGCCAACCACCAATAGTGCTGCCTCAAATCCTAATACATCTTCGCGGCGCCTGGATGAATGGAGTACCGTGAACTGTGAGCTTCCTGGAGAATCAGCTCATGCAAACCATCTACATTAAGCACACATAGTCTGCCCTACATCCGTAATACACCGTCATCTCCAATAGTGACTTCCTTGGCATCACCGTGCTGAACCGTGTCCTTTAGGACAAGCAGATGTGGATCATCATACTGCGCTCTCTTATGCGATCATATAAAGAAGACCGAGAAACCACACAAGCCAAAACTCGATTCGGCTCGGAAACATCCAATCTAACAAACTGGTTAGATTTCTCTGAGTCGCCTTCGTTTACCGACTCCATGATCAACGAGGCTGAAACGCTGAAAAGTCACCTCAACAAGGGGACCCAAGGGGTGGCAAATCCCTTTCACAACTTTTTTGACGGCCTAGACTCTACCGCCACGGAGGACGTCGCCGGGTTGGGTGACTTACCGGTGCCAAGGAAGAGTGCGTCTTCAGGGACCAACGGGCCTTCTTCAAGTCTGAAACTAGTCGATCAGTTCCCAGCTCAGAGCAAGAATCCTGACCAGAAGCGATCATTCATCATGTCTATTCTGGAGGATGCCCGGGTCCTTTTTGCCCCCGTAGGGATTGCTAGTTATCTTCGATGTCTGGTGACCGAAAAGTATCAGGCGAAGATGAACGAGGTGGAAGTGCCCTGCCTGTTATACGAAGCACACCATGCATTAAATCGGGTAACTTCGGATGCCTCTTGACAACCTTTATTGTGTACTTAGATTTAGTCGTAAATAATCGTAACCTTTTTCTTTGTGCTTGCAGGCCTTGATGCTTCATCACGAGACTTTTCTCCGATATTGGGAAGTGTTAAACCATTATGAGGCCGAGACTCGAGGTCTCACTGAGAAGAGGGATGCTTACAAACTTCTCAATGAGAAACTCCATGCCGAGCTAGAGGTGGCTCGAAAGGAGCATGCCGACCTGGTGAGCAGGTAAGAAGAGTATTCGATGTTAGTGACGATGAGTCAGATATAGTGGCTATCGGTCCGAACCCACAGGTCCAAAACAAACTTGATCAGATTGAGTAGCTCCAGATAGAGGTGGATGCAGTAAAGGCTGAGGCTGAAGAATAGAAAAGAAACATGGACCGTTTGGCCATGGAAAAGGAGACTGCTCGGGCACAGTTGGCCTCAGCTGAGGTCCAACTTCGAGATGCAAAGGAAAAGGCCTTGGCGCAGGCTAAAAAGATTGATAAGCTTCAATCTCAGCTGAATTCGGTTGTTTCTGATCGAGAAAAGCTAGCCAAGGAGCTCGAGACGACCAAGTCAGAGGCCAAGGTAATTGAAGTCAACACTGACGAGATGGTAGCCGTTTATAAGGCCGATGCCGAGGCTGCTCAGGTTCGAGCAAAATATGCCATCGAGCTCGCAAAATGGCAATCACGAAGAGAAGCCCTCGAGGAAATTCATGCTCGTGGTTTTAAAATATCGGCTGAGATTGAGAGTGAAAAAGAGCACGAAGCCGAGGCCGAGGCCAAAAACTAGCCTTTTCCGATGATGAAGGTTCTGAGGATTTGGGCAAGTCCGAGGAAGACTAGGCCACTTAGGCTCCTTTTAGATGTTTTTATTTTTTACTTTTCGTGTTACCCTTTTGTCAAGGTTGTTTGGCCCTTGTAAAAAGAATTTTGTTTGATGTATAAATATATAAGGCTTTTCCGCTTCAACAACTTTTGAACTTTTCCTTTGCTTTATTACTTATATTTGTAAAGGTCAAAATGCCTTAACATGAAATAATTAGTTACATTCGGGGGTTCGAACAAACCTTGCCTTCAATATTATTTTGTTTTAAGGCATTGTGGGGGTTCAGTATAACCGAAAACTTTTTCCTAATGTAGTTTAGATTATAGTTTGTTGAGGGTAGCCTTTAGAATCGGTTATGAAATTTTGAAGGCCTTGTTTTTCATCACGGGTCTCGGACGTCTCCGAGCCATTTTAGTATGGCCGTAGCTTTTTTAGTTCGGGTGTTGCCTAATGGGCTTGTAACCTGGAGTTATCCGGGCTTGACTAAGATAATAGTCCCCAAATAGAGGTAGCCGTAACCTTTAAGATTCGGGCGTTGCCTAATAGGTCTTGTGCCCTCGGGCTCCGATAGCCCGAGCCATCCGAGTTTGTTTCCGAATGACAATATCCAATTGGGAATGATCGTTTGAGCCTGGTCAAATGTGACCCTTGGGATCGATACCCTTAGGGGATCAAATGTGAGAAAAAGAAAGTTTATAAAGGGCAAGATATTTATCTGCAAGGTAGAAACTTTTATTCGTGTATGCGATAGTTACACATGTGTACAAGTTTTGTGCCGGGGCTCGAATAATCTATGCGGGCACGGTTCATATGACCGTTTGGCCCTTACTGTAAACCCTATCGATCGTGCCGGGACCATTAAATCGTAAAGTTTCCTTCCTTGCTAAAGTTGTTATCCGAGGGTGATGCCCCTAGTGTTCGGGGCCGAGCATAGAGAGGCCTCGAATACTGTTTTGGTGACCTTTGATACCGATTCATAACCGACCTTCAATTCTAAGTTAGCACGATTTATTGTTGCCTCATTAAAAACCTTTCCGAAAAACCCATTTAGGATAAAATCGGTTCAAGGAAAAAAGAGTGCAACGCGCGCTTTCAGACCTAAAAAATTGTATTGCTTCCCGATGATTCCCTGAAAATGTTAGTCCATATTGTAAATAAAAAAAATGAAATGAATGGGATCGTACCTTAGCAATAGTATCGCTTCAAGTGAGCTATGTTCCAGTTGTTCGGTAGTTGCTCATCGTTCATTGTTCCGAGTTTGTACGATCCTTTACCAGTTATCTCGATAATTTGGTAAGGGCTTTCCTAGTTCGGTCCCAACCTTCCTTCATTCGGGTTTCGGGTGTTTAATATAACCTTCCTTAGGACCAAGAACCCGACACTGAAGTGTCGAAAGTTGGTCCTTCGATTGTAATATCTCTCAATCCGCTGCTTTTGGATGGCAAACTTGACAAGGGCTACTTCGTGCCTTTCATCCAATAAATCAAGACTCGTGTGCATAGCTTCGCCATTTGAATCCTCGGTTGCATATCTATACCTGAGACTTGGCTCTCCGACTTTGACTAGTATTAGAGCTTCGGCATCGTAAACTATTGAGAATGGGGTGGCCCCGGTACTGGACTTCGGAGTAGTTCTGTATGCCCATAAGACTTTGGGTAGGATTTCCTTCCACCTTCTTTTGGCGTCGGTTAACCTCTTTCTGAGGTTTTGGAGTATGGTTTTGTTGGTCGAATCTGGTTGTCCATTCCCACTAGGGTGTTAGGACGTTGATAAGATCCTTTTAATCTTATGATCTTCGAAAAACTTGCTTACCTTGCTGCCGATGAATTATTTCCTGTTGCCGCACACGATATCAACCGGCATTCTGAATCGGCATATGATATGATCTCAAATGAAGTCGATGACTTCTTTCTCCCTCACGTTTTCGTATGTCTGGGCTTCCACTAACTTAGAAAAATAGTCAACCATAAATAATATGAATCGAGCCTTATTGGGTGCCCATGGAAGGGGGTCGAGAATATCAATTCCACACTTCATGAACAGCCATGGTGATAAGATCGAATGCAGTAGTTCCCCGGGCTGGTGAATCATCAGAGCGTGTTTTTGGCATCCATCGTATTTTCGTACGAATTCTTTTGCGTCCTTTTCCATATCAATCCAGTAATTGTCGACTCTAATAACTTTTGGAAACAGTGATTCGGTGCTTGAATGATTTCCACAGGTGCCTTCCTGGATTTCCCTCAAAACGTATTCAGTATCCCCTGGTCCTAGACATATCGCGAGTGGGCCATCGAACTCCCTTCTGAACAAGGTTTCGTCTTCGGATAGGCTAAATCAGGCTGCTTTTGTACATAAGGCCCTCGATTCCTTTGGATCCGACGACAGTTTTCCGATCATCAGGTATTCTATATATTTGTTTTTCCAGTCCCGAGTTAGGCTTGTCGAGTTAATATCAGCATGGCCTTCCTCCACTACTGATCTGATAAGTTGTACTACTGATCCCGAGTTGAATTCGTCATCCTCGACCGATGATCTTAGGTTAGGGAGGGCTTCGGCCTTACTGTTTTGATCCCGAGGTATGTGTTGCAAAGTCCATTCTTTGAATCAATGTAATGTTACCTACAATTTATCTAGGTACCTTTGCATTCGTTCTTCTCTGACCTCGAACATCCCATTAACTTGGTTTACCACAAGGAGGGAGTCGCACTTGGCTTCAATTATCTCTGCCCCCAAGATTTTGGCTAGTTCGAGACCTGCAATCATGGCCTCATATTCAGCCTCATTGTTAGTCAATTTCACAGTCCTGATAGATTTCCTAACTAAATTTCCTATTGGTGGCTTCAATACGATGCCAAGTCCGGGCCCTTTTAAGTTCGAGGTGCTGTCCGTAAAGAGGCTTCAGATTCTCGAGGAGGTCCCTAAGTTAATTAATAACTCTCTTTCGACCACGGGTATTAGGGCCGATGTAAATTCGGCCACAAAGTTTGCCAATATTTGAGACTTAATGGCAGTCCGAGGTCAGTATTCAATATCGTACCTGCTTATTTCCACAGCACATTTGGCCAACCAGCCTGAGAGATCGGGCTTATGCATAACGTTTCTCAACGGGTAAATAGTTATGACACATATGGGGTGACATTGGAAGTATGGTTTTAGCTTCCTAGAGGCTCTTTCTAGGTGAGGGTACCTAGTTTTGGCCTCACAGAGGGTCCTGCTAATATAGTAAATTGTAAATTGCGTACCTTGCTCTTCCCGGACCAGGACTCCACTTATCGCTATCACCGAAACTGCCAAGTACAAGTATAGTTGTTCGTCTGTCTTCGGTGTGTGAAGCAACGGTGGGCTTGATAAGTACCGTTTGAGTTCCTCCAAAGCTCGTTGACATTCTAGGGTCCATGAGAAGTTGTTGTTCTTCTTCAATAGTGCGAAGAATCGGTGGCTCTTGTCGGATGACCTTGAAATAAATCGCCCTAGGGTGGCTATACGCCTGGTTAATCTTTTTACGACTTTCACGTTATCCACAATCGCGATGTCTTCGATGGCTTTGATTTTGTCGGGATTGATCTCGATTCCTCAGTTAGATACCATGAACCCGAGGAATTTACCTGATCCAACTCCAAACGTGTATTTCTCCGGGTTCAGCTTTATGTTGTATTTCTTCAATATACTGAAAGTTTCCTGCAAATGTTTTAAATGGTCCTCTGCTCGAAGGGACTTAACCAATATATCGTCAATGTAAACCTCCATAGATGCTCCTATTTGTTCCTCGAATATCCTATTTACTAGGAGTTGGTAAGTGGCATCGACGTTCTTTGAACTGAATGGCATCACGTTGTAGTAATATGTGTCGTATTTAGTGATGAAAGAGGTGTTTTCTTGGTCATACGGGTTCATCCGTATTTTGTTGTACCCGAAGTAAACATCGAGAAAACTGAGGATCTCGTGGCTGGCCGTGGCATTGATCATTCGATAGATGTTGGTCAAAGGTAAAAAATCCTTAGGACATGCCTTATTCAAATCCTTATAGTCTACACACATTCTTAATTTATTTCTTTTTTTAGGGACTACTACCACATTTGCTAACCAATCTGGGTATTTAACTTCCCGAATGGACCCTATTTTAAGAAGTATAGATACCTCATCCTTGATGAAAGCATGTTTGACCTTGGACTGGGTCTCCTCTTTTGCTTGATCGGATAGAACTTCGGGTCCACGCTCAGCTTGTGAGTGGTTATCTCTGGTGGGATCCCTGTCATATCAAGGTGGGACCAAGCAAAACAATCTAAGTTCGCCATAAGAAAATGAACGAATTTTTTTGAGCTTAGGATTTAGCCTCGTGCCCAGGTATACCTATCGGTCGGGTAGATTCTCGACCAATATGACATGTTCCAGCTCCTCGACTGTCGATTTGGTGGTTTCGAAATCATCGGGGGCAATAAAAGACTTGGGTACCCCGTAATCATCGTCTTCATCAGTCCCCTATTTTTCGGTTGGGTTGGAGCTAGTGACGGTAATTGCTACTTGGTTTCTGGCTTTGTAATCGAACTCGACCCCTTTGTCATTGTGAGTGTAGATATCAGAATTGCCTCTTCGACCGCAAACTTCTCCTTTACGGCTGGCTGTTCTCCGTAGACCATTTTAATTCCATCAGGTGTTGGGAATTTTAACACTTGGTGCAGAGTTGAGGGTGCTGCCCTCATGTTGTGGATCCATGGCCTTCCGAACAAAGAGTTGTACCTCATGTCCCCTTCGATTACATAAAACTTAGCTTCCTGTATGGTCTCGCCGGTGTTTACCGGTAATATTATCTCACCCTTAGTGGTTTCACATGTCATGTTGAATCCGTTTAGAACTCGGACTGTAGGCACGATTTGGTCTTGTAGACCGAGCTACTCCACGACCCTCGATCGAATGATGTTGGCCGAGCTACCTGGATTAATTAACACACATTTAACTCGAATTTTATTTACAAGTACAAATATTACCAGCACATCATTGTGGGGCTGTACAATCCCTTATGTGTCCTCATCGTTGAAAGATAAAGTTCCTTCCAGTATGTAGTCTCGATTCGTTTCTCCCTAGTGATGGGTACTTTGGTGCGTTTAAACAACGGTCCTTGAGGGATATCGACCCCACCGATGATCATGTTAATGACGTGTTGAGGTTTTTCTTGTTCCGTCTGTTTGTTAGAATCCCTACTCCTGAAATGATTCCTGGCTTGGTCGCTCAAGAACTCTCGAAGATGCCCGTTATTGAATAGTCGGGCTACTTCCTCTCTCAACTGTCGACAATCTTTCGTCCTGTGGCCGTGAGTGCCATTATATTTGCACATATGGTTAGGATCCATTTGGGTTGGATCGAATTGTAGAGGTAGAGGCCATTTGGTATCTTTGATGCGCCCGATAGCTGATACAATGGTGGCAACATCTACATTAAAGTTATATTTTGATAGCCTCAGTGCTTCTTTAGGATCGATGAACCCGTTGAAGCTGTTTTTGGTCAGGAGTCCCCGGTTGCTCTGACTTTGGTCATTTTTCCTTTTGTTTCTCATGGAGTTCTGCCCAAAACCACTACTTCTTCGCTCTCTATTATATGGCTGATACCAATCCATGTTCGACCTAGGTTCTCGACCGATATCTCTCTTGACTCTGTCGAAAGTTCTGACGGGATAAACAGACCCTGGGGGGGCTCCGAGTTGATCATCTTCCACTATGATCTTCGATTGATACCGGTTATGCACGTCGTCCCAAGTAACGGCCAGATATTCTATCAAGTTTTGTTTTAACTGCTGCGAAGCCACCGAGCTTCGAACATTGAGTTCTTGAGTGAAAGCCTGAACAGCCCAATCATCATCGACCGGTGGCAGATTCATTCGTTCCATTTGAAAACGGGACACGAATTCTCTGAGTATCTCGTTATCCTTTTGTTTTACTTTGAAGAGGTCTTATTTCCTGGTCTCGACCTTGATGGCCCCGGCATGTGCTTTCACGAAAGAATCAGCAAGCATAGCAAATGAATCAATAGAATTAGGAGACATGTTATGATACTATATCATAGCCCCTTTTGATAGGGTTTCTCTGAACTTCTTCAATAGGACAAACTCAATCTCATCATCCTCAAAGTCATTCCATTTGATGGCATATGTGTAAGAGGTTACATGCTCATTTGGGTTGGTCATTCCATTATACTTAGCAATCTCGGGCATGTGTAATTTCTTAGGGATCGGCTTCGGAGCCGCGCTCGGAGAAAAAGGTTTTTGCACGAACTTCTTGGAATCCAAGCCTTTTAATATTGGCGGCTCTCCTGGGATTTGGTGTATTATGGAATTATAGTTTTCCACCTTTTTGTCATTAGCTTCAATTTTCTTCTCCCCTGATTCTATCTGTTTCGTCTGCTCCTCGAGCATCTTTATGATCTCGGGGTTAGCCTCTGATTTATGTTCATTTGACCTTTCTACGATCGGTTCATCCCTGCAGGTGACTTCCCAGGGTAGATCGGGTTCGAAACTGCTCGGTTCACGACTTTGGTTCTGTAACTGAGCAATCGTCGCATGTTGGGCCTGCAGCATTTCGAAGATCACCCATAAACTCACCCCGTCTCCTTCAATATTTTGTGTGTTTCGAGTTGTCGATCGGGCTCCACCACGGATGCTATTTTCGAGATCGGTAGGTAAGTTTGCGTCGATAGCCACATGTGAATTAGCGTCAATTGGATCTGCGATCGGAATTTCGATGGGATCGACGGGCGGTACTTCTTCACCAGGCGATATGTTGTTGTTTTCACCGTGGTGAATGGACTCGTTATCAACGTGTAGGGGTGCTGATTGAGAGTTTGACACTTTGTGATTTAACCTGAAATCAAAGATACTTCAAAGAGCAAGTGTAAAGTAGCGTGTGTTATGGAGATTTGTATCAAATAACCACTATTATCCTTAGCCCCACGGTGGGCGCCAAACTGTTTACCCTCAAAATCGGATAACAATTGAATATAAAAGTAGTTTTAAGGATACGTAATTTAATTTGATACAGAACGGCAAATCAGAATGCAATTGAAATAAGTAATGGAAAAGTGAATGCAAACCGCTTAAGTTGAACAATCTTAGCCTTGGAAGGGTAGCCACCCTCGAGCCAAAAAGGCTTTAATTGATATCAGAACAAAACAACGAGAGAATGATAAGAGCTAGAAGAGAATCATAATATATTGATTTGAGATGCGTGTTACAATATAATTTACAAGTAATCAGACCTTCTTTATATAGTAGAGGAGTTCTATTTTAGGTACAATTCTATATAAGGTAAAAATCCCCTGGTTTGCTAATTTGCCGGTTCTTTATTGATACGTGCCGAGATTCCCGCCAAATATCCGACCGATTACGGATATTTTGGCCTTCCGTTATTTCGATCTTCTGTTGGTTATACCGACAATGTTACCTCGAGCTTATTCAGGGTCAGGATCGACTCCGGGATCATGGGATCAATGTTCTCGAGGATGGATATTCTGGCCTTGTATTCTGGTTCGACGAGATTCGGAGTCGACCTTCAACCCCTCGCGTTCCGAGCCCGATCTGTTATGCAATAGTCGAGCCCTATTTCGACTGTATACAAAAATGAAGAAAATAAAATGTCTTCAGGCTGAGGTGCGGATATCTCCCTCTCTTTAAGGAGATTCAAGCCCACTACATCAAAGTCTTCACTGGTCCAGCTGTAATCCTCTTGACTTTTCTCCCCAAAGATACCACACAGCCCGATCACGTCGTATGACTCGAACAAACTCTAGACAAGTTGTTGAGTCCAAAGCTCCACCAAGATGAACATCTTCCTTCATCAAAAGTAACAACTCTCTTCTTCGTTTTTCACAACTTTAACCTCACTTTATTGTAACACTCTACAATTATTTTTTCACACCACATTATGGAAGAAAGACTCCTATTTATAGGTGTAGGAATTCTTCCTTGAATTAAATTAGAAGAAAGTAGGGTAATAAGTTATGAAATCATGGAGAACATGAGATAACGGTTAAATTATTATGTAATTAGTGGTAGAACATGGGAGAAAAGTTCCAAAAGAGTTATGGCAATTTTCTACATCATGGAGTAGTGGGAGTTATGGAATATTTTATTTTAATAATAAAATGTTATTATACTAACACCTAATATCTGATTGCCGAAAGATAGCATGTATCACATAAATTAGCCGACGTATGCTCAAACTGATTCGAATAGTGTTGTTATAAAAAAATGCATGCTAGAGAGTTCGTATCCTAGTTATTTTCTATTGCCAACTTAAAATTCTTTTTATATTACGGTTTTGTATGTTCTATTTTCTTAAACTTGAGAGCTTATATGAGAAGCTTTTATAAATTGAACCCAAAAAAAAACATTTGTGGTTGTTGTTAAATCATTTTGTAAGTATCTTGACAACATATTGGTTTGCAAGTTGAAAGAAACTCGTGGTTTTGTAAGTATCTTGATGACAACATAAATGGTGAAGTAGGAAGACAACATAATCTTCGACACGGGTGTACAAACCGAATCGAAAAATCACACCAAATCGAAAAGTCAAACCAAATCGATTAAAAAATACGACTTGATTTGATTTGATTTGGTTTGGTATTGAGTAAAAAATCCGAACCAACCCGACATATAAATATATAATTTTAAGATTTTATTTAGAATTTTCTTTTAAAAAATATCTAAAAATATTTGTAATTCTCTCGCGGGATATAAATTTTAATAGAATATGAAGTGCTCCATATTTGTTGACCTTAAATAATGGGTTGTATGATCACTTTCTTATCAAGTGTTACTGAAATGTGTTTATCTCTTTGTTCTTCCACATTCATATCATATGTTTAGATCTATTAAATTCTTATATCTTTTTCGAATGTGAAGTGATTATTAATAGTTAGATATCATATTGATTTTCATGTTTAATTACTAGATTCGGTTAACCTGAAAGTGTACATCAACGAAAAACTATTGTCAGACGACTAACCCAACAAAACCGAATCAATCCAAACCGATATAGTTGGTTTGGTTTGATTTTGATAAAAACCGAACCAACCCGATCCATGTACACCATTCTTTTCATTATTTATTTATTTTGGAAACTTCTATACGGAAAACTTGAAGTCAAAACATAACCATAAAGAAAGAAGTTCGAAACTACACGTAATAAGGCATGAAAATTAAATATAGAAAAGAAGACAAAAGAAGAGTCTAAAAGTTCAATTTTTATAATATACTCATGATTGAGTGTATTTTTAGATAAATATAATAAAATAATAGTAATAATAATGAAGGGCGCTTAATGGGCCAATATGGTCCAAAATGATCATCTCATAGGCCTTTTGCTATCCAACTTCTGTGGATTTTAATTTTTAGTACTCTTTCAGCTAATTGTAGATAGATGACTTACCAAATTTCTTTGTGGTTATTTATTACATATATGTTTGTTTGTTTTGATTGCTTACATTTAAAAAAAATAAATTTCTAATAATATTTAGTATTCATTTCATTTCAAAACGTAGGTATCATTTATTATTTTGTCTTAACAATGTCATATTTATTCTGTATCAGATTTTTTTTTTAAAATGGAACTACAAAATATTTCTCTAGAATATAACAAAAAAGACAGTTTGATGCATTAAGCTCTTGCTATGCACAGAGTGCCAGAAAGAATGAGACCAAATCAAATATATTATATTTTTGCAAGAAACTGTTTATATAACTTGATCGATCAATTTGTGACCTCCTAATCACAAAATGATAGTAACTCTTATTGTCGCACCATGACTCCCCAGCTTCCTACTCTATAAAACAAAATCTACATATAATTTATTAAGGTTTTGTAATTTCATCTTATTAATTATTATGAGCATAGCTTTTATTACAACTCTATTCTAATTCATGTAAATCTTGTTTACGAACCAAATATCGACAAGTCTTAAGAACTATGTTCTCCTTTCTACACGTCTTTGTTACACAATATTATGATTTGGTCTTCCATCAATTCTAAGTACTAAAAAAGTAGAAGTCAATTGTAACTTGCATAAATCACAACTGGTAGCGCTTGTTCAAGTCACATTTATATTTTGGTCAATATACAATACAGGTTAGAAATGCTGGATGTTTTAATTTAATTTTATTTCTTGTGACTTTTGTCATTTTCATGAGGTTAATAAATCAAATTAGAGGACGAAAAAGAAGTTTCTATCATGCATTGATTACTAGTTAGTTTCTGTAATTAATGTACAATTAAAAGTGAAAGAAAGGAGCATAAAGAGATGACTAGATTTTATATATGTTTTAATATACGGGATTGATAGGATAAATAAGATATCTCGCGTTTGAAAAACAAAAAAAAATGAAAAATCTTGGTAGCCAGAGTTTTTCCCTCTAATGGGCCATTTGCAGTACGAATTTGATTAATGGGGCCCATTAAAGATACCGACAAACGAGTGAAAAGCATAAAAAGTATTTTAAAAGTGCAATTCATACTTTTGATCATAACATTATGCATGTTAATCTATAATTATATTATATTTTGTCATTCACTACATTCAATAATTATGTGAAGAGAGTTCAAAGGATACCCTAAGGAGTCATTTGGTCGAGGAATACGCTATCTTAGGATTATAATAACGGGATTATAATACGAGAATTAAATAATAATATAATTATTTGGCGAATATATTTTTATTGGAAGATATTTGGTTAATTAGACTAAAGTGGGATATACATGCTTGGTGTATACTAAATAAGTTCGGATAAACTTTTATTTTTAATTTTAACCTTAAATTTTTAAAAGAATTTTGAGGGAAGAGCCTTGCAAAAGGCATCTTTGTCATTGTAGTATTTTATATATATCACGATATAGTAATTCCGGAATTATTATTTTATCCTCAATGTGAGGTAGAATATTATCAGTAGTAGTATAAATTAATCTCGGGATTGTTAATCCCGGACTCAAATATTCAACGAAACGTGAAATAAATAATTCTGCATCTAATCCCGGCAGAGGCGGATGCAGCCTACTAGTTACGGGTTCAACTGAACCCATAACTTTTGACGCGGAGTAAAAATTTGTATGTAAAAATTCATTAAAATTGCGAAAATAGTAGATATGAACCCATAACTTTAAAAATATAATGGATTCAATGTTAAAAATTTTAAAATTGAACCCATAAGATTTAAATTCTGGATTCGTCTCTGAATCCCGAAATCACTATTCCTTATCCCACCAACCAAATTACCCCTAATAGTGGGGGTAATAGAAAAAAAAACTTAAGAACAATATCAAGCTTATTCATCCGCTTGGCAATAAAATTTAAAAACATAGAAAGAAAAACAAAAACAAATTAGGAAATGAAGGGAAAAAGACAAATTACGAAAAAAATAGGAAATTACACTTCGGGATTTTGGTCCACCAAGAAAAAGATGAAAATAAGAGAAAGACATGATCCGTCAAATCTCTTTGTTTGTGAGTGTGGGCCTCTAGAATTTTTGACAAAGAAGTTGTGATGTACAATAGTAACAAACAAATGGAATCATCAATTATAGCGATTAAGACATACAATTTTTGTTTGGTCAAGAGAGTATGATACAATTAATGTTTGTTGCCTGCCCACTTTGTCTCATTCAAGATAGAGGAGTATGACTAAAAGGGCCACAAAATGACCCGTTTTTACTTTTATTAAATTATAGTGAAGAGTTAACTTAAATAGCTACTTTTTGGATCGTTTAAACTAAAACTAGTTAGCAAATATATAATTATATGTAATTCACGTATAATATATGTATAACTTATATATAATCAACATATAATTTATATATGATTAGTCTTACGAAGTTGTTGTCATATCACATCATTTCTAACACTTGCTTCTCCACGTTTGTTAAGAAAAGGACACTAGGCATATATTAGCTTCTACTTTTGTATTATTTGGTCATTTAATTTGATAAATGAAAGGTTGAGAGACAAAATATGATTTATATTTTAATTAGTCTTACAACATGTAATGTGCTACGCATATCTTTATTCACCCACCTAATCAGTATGCTTGATTAGGCATGCCTTTATTCACTCACCTAATCGATAAGCTTGATTTAATAATACTAACTAGTGACGAGCAAACTAAAGTAGGTTAAAAGTTTGTTTGCAAATTTAAGATTTCTCTCGAATAAATAATATACTATTATATTTTTCGGTATCTCTAATTTATTTTTTGGTAAAAAATCTTTATCCGAAGTGGGAATCTCACGTCTAAGACAATGCTGAAAATACTTTTTGATATTCATGAAATCATTCTCAAGAAAACAAACGTTGTTTTTCTTGACGGTGAAATTATAAGACTTATTTGTTTACTTAAGACCATTATTTTGTCATGATATTTTTCTCATACTTCAAAATCTCTGAAGAGGGGCCAACTATCTACCGAATCATCTAATGCATTTAAATCATTTAATGAAATCCTAGACACACACAAAGGAATATAGCAACAATCCCTAAGTCACATTTAATAAAACACAAAGTTGGTACTTTGTTGGGAGTATAGAAGGCAAGAGTAATTGTTGATTTGTGAGCTTTGATTACATCTCTTCCCTCTGATTTAAGATGACACAACTATTATTTAAAGTGTCAAACAATCTTTTCTTTTCTTTAAATTTTAAAATGAAATAAGTCCTAAAAGATATAATTGCCAAATTTGAAGTAGAGTGGCTTGATCATTGCGTTTGTGCCTAAACTAATCCATTACTGAGTTGGTCATGATCTCGAGTCCACAAGTCAGGTCAGCTTTGGTTAAACCTTGATTACTATAGTCCTTTCAAGCGAATTCAAAATTTAAATTTTATGGGTTTAAACTTTAAGGTTTTTTTTTTAACATTAAACTGATTATATATATTCAAAATTATGGATTCATGTCTACTATTTATTGCAATTTCAATAAAGTTTTCACACAAATTTATATTATGTGTCAAAAGTTATAGATGAACGTAAAATGTCTTGATCAAATTTTCTCTTTTTTTCCCTCCAGAAAATAGACAGGGAATAAAATATCAAAGGAACTATTATTTTTATTTTCATTGCAGGAGATAGTAAAAGATTGGTAGGTGTCTAAAATATTGTAAAGGATCAAAATGTATTTCCATAATATAATTAGTTGTTGTACATATATTTAGGAGTTTCGAATGCTTTGACTCTCTGTGTAGGAGTATTTATTAAATTTGACAAAATTCTCATTGGAATAGAATAATAGAACGAACAATAAATAAGAAAAAGTTAACGTGGGTAAAGATCTTAGTCAATTAGGCTCTACTGAAAAAAGCTTGCACAAAGTTATGCAGATGTCCTTTATAACCTCCCATCTATCTAAACCATGTATCTTTCTAGGATACAGTAAAATAAAATTCATTACAAACAGGAAAAAAGGCCAACACAAAAGGAGGAGAGCTCCTTACTTGCATAGGATATTTAGGTTAATTTATCATTATGTGAAATGACAAGAATAATTCATCAGACCTTATTCATTACGAGCTCTCTATTTATTCTTGTCATTTCAAATTTTAAGATTAATACAATGAATCCTCAGACGCAAAAGATTCTGCAACTTCAAGACTAGAGGTACTGCAAATTGTTATTAGGAACCTACACATAAATTGTTAAAAACTGAGTGATAACCTAATCAATGACACTTCAATCCTTACTTGCATAGGATATTTAGGTTAATTTAGCTTAAGATTTTTTTTTTTGTTTCTGTTTTTGTTCAATATTTTCGTAAATATTTTAAACTCACTGAAATATGTGTGGTACAAATATGCAATATTCAAAAGGTATCTTATACCTTTTGTCTCAATTGAAAGTGTTGATTTTCCCAAACATTTGAGGAAAAACAAGTTATATTTATCTCGAAATATTATGCTCCACAAAACCTTCTCGATAAGTTATGCGATTATGATTTTGATGGTTCGTCAAACTTCATTGGGGAACTAGATAGGAACCTAATACAATCAGTTCCTTTGCGCCTGGTGGACATGCTAAGTTGTCTAGTCAAACTCTCGAGAAATCAGAAAAGGGAACATATAAGATCAATTTCTCAATTGTCGTACAGTCAATCGACTAGCAATAGTGCAGCGCTGCTAGAGGCCAAACCAAAAGCTAAACTGTCTCTATCTTTTCATACATGCTCTCTCATATATAAACAACATTATACAAGGTTTGACCTACACTTGAGAATCTAAATATATATTCTCTCAAGTGTGCAAGCGGTCACTGTTTCCTCCAGGAGCATTCAAGAATAAAGCTACTACAAACCAAGGACCAAATCCCAACACTGAAGATGTCTTGAGTCTTTAAGTTTGTTGTGTCTTTGTCTTTTGTTCTTTACTTATATTCCTACACGGCATTTTTAGAACTAATTCGTGGGACATCATTTAACTATTATTGTTTTGGTTGTTTGACTAGAGTTAGTCAAAAGTATTGCTTTGTAATAACGTTATTGCAAAGAGGTTACGATAGAGTTATTATAAGGGGTGAGAGATTAAGAGTTTAATTCCTATATTGTAATATGTTGTAATTTGAAGTTTGCTCAGTTTAGTAGAGTTGAAATCCTATTGGGGTAGGTCGTGATTTTTAATCCCTTGCGCAGGAAATTTTTCACATAAATATCGCGTGTTCTTTATTTACTGTAGAAACTGATAAAGAATCTGGTTCTCTATACTATTTGATGGACCTTAATTTCTATCACTTCTATATAATCAAAATGTAGAAAAGCAAATATAAAGGGCAAAACGAGAAACCTATACATTTCTATACTCAATGCAGAGACATAATGATGAAAAAGATGAAAACTGAGCACTAAAATTAGTAGTAAAAGAGAAGATCTAACTAGCAAATAATATCTACATATATTTCATTTCCATAATATGAAAAAGGGGAGGAGATTGTCAACCACATATATGTCACACACAGTGTGAAAAATGACTAAAATTTTATTAAATTCAGATAACGAATATTAAATTTATAATCCTTAAATTTTAAAAGTATAATGAGTTTAATACTAAAAAAAACTTAAAAGAACGAATAAATTAAGTATAAATAATGAATTCATCTCCTAATCATCTTTAATCAACTTTTTTTCTAAATCCAAGTAAATCATCGAGTGTGGTGATCTTCCCGAAAAGACAAGACATATGATCAACAGGATATGGACATAGACGGTCCACATATTCAGGAAGCTCAATCATCAAATTGGTGAATTTTTTCTTGATAGGATCATAAGTGTAAAATAAGTATAGTCCATCTCCATTATTATACTTACAAAGCCGAAGCAAGAGAGTAACAACTCACCAGAAGGGAAGTTTCCAATAGGTGTAGCCATATAAAAGTGTTTCTCTACTTCAGCTGGCAAATCAATAATGATTTTATTCCATTTAGAATTTTGATGATTTTTTAACACCCAAATGTCTAAAACCCAAGAATTAGGATTCTTCCACTGTGTATAAGATAGTGCTAGGTGCTCCTCAAATTAACCTAATCTTCTAATTGGTAAGCTTGTTGGAGGGTTTATAGTGGTGAAATTTTCTTTGTGGACATCAAAAGCTATAATATATTCTTCTCGCCAGTTACAACATTTCCAAAAGATTACCCCATTTACAAAGTAAGGTTGATCCTTGACAGAAGTTATGGATACTATTTGTGGAACAACTTTCGTTCTCCATTTCCATGTAGATTTTGAACTTGGATTCAGAGTGAGGATCTCGTAATCTAGTTGCGGACTAACTTTAAGCAATTTGTACATATTATCCACAGGGTCGAAACCAAGTGCATACCAAATTCGAGGACCTTTAATATATAAACGGGAAGGGAAAAGCTCCATAATCTCACAAGTAAATATATTAAAAAGTGAAACTTGATGTCCCGCGTAAAGGCAAGCAAGCCCGTTTAAAACTGGAGTAATATTTTTATAACCAAAATAGGGCATGCTTAATCGTTGCACAAATGTTTCCCCCAAAATAGAGACAAATTCAAGTTATAAGTGTATGTGTATGACCAGAGTCGGATTTAGGATTTTTATAACATGGGTGCACCACTAAAGAAAAGAGAAAAAAATTATTAAGTGAATTTAATCCCTGTTTTTCTAGGTAAATAATTCAACATTCAACCAAGTGCACCATTTAGCACTTTTGAAGCATGAGTGCCCGTAAATAATATTAGACCAATTCTAAAAATATGTACATAAAATATCTAGTTTGACTAGAAAGACCATGAGTTCACGTACCCTATATATTTGCTTATAAATCCGCCTAGTGTATGACATACTATGCAAGATATCTACAATTAAGTTTTGTTCTTTATATGTACATATTTTTATTTCTTTTCTCTTTCAAACACAAAGCTACATTTATGTCGCTATTATACTCTTTCACACACATATGTATATTTAGATCCAAATCACATGCAATATTGGGTTAGAGGGAAACTGCTGAAGCCTTAAACTGACAGGGTCTTTGTTGATTCCCCCTTTCAAATAGAAAAATTATCCCAGTAATATTTGAAACCGTACACTTTGCTTCTACCGAATCGTCCCTCCCCAAATCAAAATTAATCAGCAGCCGAATACTCTCGACATAAATATATTTTGAAAATAATGAGTATCTTGCTTTGTATCGGTTGAGATATGATTCAAAAATATAATCAAACTGTTCATCCTATTAATCCAAAAAAGTACTCCTCTGTTCCACGTGAAAGTGATTACTATTTGGAGAGTTGAACAAATTATTCTTTAATCACGATTTTTTAAATATTTGTAAAGATATTAAATTGTTAATTATTGTAACTTATAATACCTCTATTTAGTTTCTTCTTCTTCTTCTTCTCCTTCTTCTTCTCTTCTTCTTCTTCTCTTCTTCTTCTTCTTCTTCTTCTTCTTCTCTACGTGCATGGCCATGCGGGTGAATCTGTTTTATGTCAGTAGGACGCCAGCAAAATATTAGTACTCGAGAGTGGTGGCTAAATTTACTTCTGGTTATAATGTGAATATATTTGACGAGGAAAGTATATAGAAGGGAAGAAGTTATATGATGACCTATTTTCTTTTCCTAAAAGTTAGGAGTGAGGAACTCTTTCTTTCTTGGAGAACAAGTTTTGCCCCTTAACTCTATGATATTGGCCAATTTGAATACATCATGGGATTTTTACAAAATCACTTTTTACTTTTTCTAGCCGGTAATACCTAAATTATATATTCGTAAGTTATTTTTAGTTTAAATGGTGGATTGGCGGTTATTTAGTTTAATTATTCTTGACTGTATGTTATTTCACCTTATATTCTTTACGACCAACCTAGTGGCTCTTTTCTCTCTCTAGAAAAATCCCCAATGGATACCTAGATGCGCGAGGACCCCACGCTCCTCCCTAATGGACCCACCCGATGGCGCCATTCAGGCGCGCCTGGAAAGTCAAAATACTTCTTAAAATAATGGTGAACCCATATTGAAGCAACAACAACAACGACAACCCAGCAAAATTTGACAAGTGGGGTTTTGGAAGGGTAGTGTGTACGCAAACATTATCCCTATCCCGAGAGAGTAGAGATGTTATTTCCGATAGACTCTCGTCTCAAGAAAACGAACGAACCCATACGTAAGCAATTGATGGAAAGTTCTTCTATGCTACGAAAGTAACATTATCACCAAATTCAACTGCGACCCCAAGTTGCCATGAATGAGAATCGGTGATTGCAAAGCAAACTACTCACAATGTGATACCGATAATATTCTTTAAGGCAACAGACTACAACGGTATTATGGATGTTGAATATAAGCTCACGATTGTAGGAAGATTCCTTAAACTGAGACCTCAAATCGATCGAATCATGTCCAAATTTAACGAATTGATCTCTGTTTAGGGTTCTTCCCAGTTCAAGGTGTATGATAGTTGTAATATTTTCCTTTGATTTTACTAATGAAGAGGACTTCATTATAGTCTTGTACAAACGAGTGATTGAAATTGAGGGTTGCCACTACTACTACTACGTTATTTATTTAATATATGTTTGTTTGTTTTGATTGTTTACATGCATTTTTTTATAAGTTTCTATTAATTTTTAGTATTCCTTTCATTTCAAAACATAGACAATATAAACTATTTTGTCACAACAATGTCACGTTTATTTCGTATCAGAATTGTTTTTTGAAATAAAATTAGAAAATATTTCTCTATAATACAGTAAAAAAAAGATAGTATGGTGCATTGATGGAGCTCTTGCTATGCACAGAATTCGCAGAAAATGGGATCACATCGTGACTATTATACACAAGCTTACAATAAGTTTATGCAAGAAATTATTTACACAGCTTGAATTCGTGACTTCCTATTCACAAAACGACAACTCTTATTATTATGTCATGATATGTGGCGGAGCCAGTTTTTACCAAGGGTGTTCGAAATATTAAAAGGTAAACACACGAACATGCCAAAGGAATTCAACATCTACTATTTATGTATAAAAATAATTTTAGTGTAATTTTTCGGCGAAAGGGATTTGGATAAACTCCCTTCCGCCAACCTAGTTCTGCCCCGGGCTATGACTATCGTTCCTATCATATAACACAATATCCACATATAATTCCGAGTTTCTGTTGCATCTCATTTTGAGCATAGCTTATATTATTACTATCTATATCTATATCTATATCTATATCTATATCTATATTCTATATTATATTAAAAGCACAAAGTTCTTAGCGAAATGTCGTTCGCCTTTTTTACCTTTTAAAAATATATTTTGCATTGGATAAAATTATAATTTAAATTACTTTCCTAATATTTAGGAATTTAGAATCAACTCAAATTTTATTTATTAGATCTTTCCTTATTAAACTAGGTAAAAGTTCTAATATTTAGGACTTTAAAATCCATTAGCATTTTACCTTATATAAATTGTGCTAATTGAAAACAAATCCATATAAGTAATATTTAGACGCTTAACGTGATGATCATATTTTATTACATCATCACCAAAGAGTAAACATAAAAATACATTCATGGAAAGTACATGAAGCACGTAAAATTGTTGAGAGCAAAGCAATTAAATATGCATTTTAAAATTCTTACTGTAGTTATACAAAATAATTAATTCATATACAATTAAGCCTAAAAAATAATTAATTCAAATACAATTAATCTATTGTGTTATTTGAAATTTTTTGAAGAATCGTAATAAAATTATAGCTAATTAACTCTATTTGTGTCTCTTCGAATGAATTTGAGAATAACTTTTCAAAAATATCTTTAGAAAAACTCTTAAATCTTTAAGGGCTATATGTTCTTGGTGAAACTAAAAATGAAATATGGCAACATGAGAAATTGAACACGCGCAAAACGCGTACACTAAAACTAGTTATATTAAAAGCACGAAGGCCCTTAGCGAAATGTCGTTCGCCTTTTTTACCTTTTAAAAATAGAGTCCACACTGGATAAAATAGTAATTTAAATATTTTTCTAATATGTAGTAATGGTCATTTAATTACTTTTCTAATATGTGGGACATTGAAATCAACTATAATTCTGATTATTAAATTTCCATAACTGAATTATGTAGAGAATCTAATATTTAGGATTCCAAAAGCAATTAAATTTTATTTTATATAATTTTCCTTATTTCAAGCCCATTAATATTAAAGTTGTTGTAAACTATAATATTATTTTATCATTCAAAACTTAGAAATTAAGTACTCATACTTGTACTGCCTTTTTTCCGTAGATTAGCACTATTTAAAGCTATAAAAAATAGGTAAACATAAGTTATATATAAAACAAAAGTAGAATACTCATTGTATTTGGAAAAATTAAAAGGAATATAGAATTATTAATAAAAATTAAATAATTGTAATTTCTTTTTTTCATCAATTGAATTTTCTCATGAAATTTTAAATGATATTAGACAATTTATTTTTTGACAAATTTGTCTAAGTATTTTTTTTACATGTTGTACGTAAAACGTAAGACTCAATTTAAAATTGAGTTTGAAATGTTTACTTTAGTGTCTTACAATTTTGGGGGGATATTTTCCTTCTAATGTATTTTATAATATGACATATTTCAGTGATTTAGATTCTTAATATACATTAGCACAGTAAAATCAGGGGTTTAAATTTTTATCACACATTCACAATTTTATAATATTAATAAATAAATTAAAAGATATAATTGAATAGAAAGAAGATTAACTTATCTCATTTCTAAAGATCAATATTCAGTTTAGGTAAATAAATATGCAATTTCATGGAATAGGTTAAATTCGAGCTTGAGATGAAAGAGTTCTAATCCCAGCTTTATCATTTTGGAAGTGCAAATATTTTTATTTTGTACTAATGTAAAGAATTTTGTATTATTAAATTTAGTGTTTAATATCTAATGCCATTGAAGGACAATTGGAACATTACATAGATGTTATTAGATTTTATCATATGAAATTTATTTTGTAATAAGAAATAAAAATAAGAGATGTGAGTGCAATTCTCAAACCGCAATAGAAGTTTGTGTTATAAAGAGAATTTCGAAGGAAAGTGTAACGACCCGCCCAGTCGTTTTGAGTATTATAACTCCATTCCCCCATTTACTACTCAAGTTATGCTTTACAATTATTTTATAACTTATCGGGTTAACTGGTTTGGGTCCGGAAAGATTTTGGAGTGAAATAAGACACTTAGTCTCATAAACTTAAGTTGAAAAAGTTGACCGGATGTTGACTTATGTGTAAACGACCTCGGATTTGAATTCTGATGATTCCAATAGCTCCGTATGATGATTTTGGACTTTGGAGCGTGTTCAGAAAATGTCACGATCCGAAATTCCCACCGTCAGGACCGTGATGACTCCTAACATTTCACTTGCTAGGCAAGCCAACGTTAGAAAATTATTAAACCAATCCTTATTCCATTCAATGATTAACATCAAATTAGCTAAGATGAAATATAGTGAGTGCGGAATAATATCAAAATTTTATTAATTTTATTAACTACTACCACCCGGATCTGGATTCACAATTCACGAGCATTCTAGAATTTGCTACAAATAATAGTATGAGAGAAATACAACTGTTTGAATGAAAGAAACAGTAAAACAGATGAGATAGACGGGGACTTCAAGGTCTGTGAACGCCGACAGATCTACCTTGAGTCTCCGGATAGCCAGTCCAACAACTAAAATCTCGATAAACCCAAGCCGGTACCAAAATCTGCACAGAAAGTGCAGAGTGCAGTATCAGTACAACCGACCCCATTTACTGGTAAGTGTCGAGCCTATCCTCAACAAAGTAGTGACGACGCTAAGACAAGACACCGACAAATCAACCTGTACAATTTAACAGTGTATATACAAATAACAGCAATGAAAGCTAGACAAGTAGTATCGGGAGGGGGAAACATGCTGAGGAGAAATACGAGATAATGAACTACAGCAGATTGATAACTGAAACAGTCAATATACTATGGATCAACAGGAATAGTGAATACAGTAAAGGAAAAATGCACGGCATCACCCTTCGTGATTTTACTCTCAACCTCACCATAAAATTTATAGAAACGACACGGCATCACCCTTCGTGCATTAACTCTCATATCATGGCACGACATCACCCTTCGTGCATTAACACTCACAATATGGCACGACATCACCCTTCGTGCATTAGCACTCACAATATGGCACGACATCACCCTTCGTGCTTTTACACTCACAATATGGCACGACATCACCCTTTGTGCTTTAACACTCACAATATGGAACGACATCACCCTTCGTGCATTAACACTCCCCCTTACCATAATGCAATGAATAAATAACAATAGGGAGATAGAATAACAAGTACAAGCCTTACTTTAACATTTGATTCCACAATATCAATCTCAACTTCGAAATAAATACTCAATTATCACCAGAAGATCCGTAAACATGATAAGAATGATTAATTTAACATTAGACTAAACCTGTAGCAATTAGGCATAGGAAAGAGACAATATGAGAAAACGAGAGAAAACATGGGAAAAACAGGTAAATTGGCGGCGCATAATTACTCGTCAACTCACATATATACCGCTCACATGAATTTCACATAGCAAATAATCTGAGGTTCCTAACTCCCTCAAGTCAGGGTTAACCACGACACTTACCTCGCTCCGAAGGCCACTCAATACTCAATCACATATTTTCTTTTAGAATCCACCTCCAAACCACTCGTATCTATTCAAAAACGACCCAATAAAATTAAATATTGCTAAAGGAATCAATTACATTGCATAAATTTAGATTTCCCAAATTTTCTCACAAAATGTCAAATATCGACCCCGGGCCCGCTTGGTCAAAACCTAAGGTTCGGACCAAAATCCATTTACCCATTCACCCCCGAGCCCATAATTGATTTTGGAATCCGACCTCAATTTGAGGTCTAAATCCCCAAATTTTTGAAATCCCTAGTTTCTACCCAAAACCCCTAATTCTGCCATGAAAACCTTAGATTTTAGGTTGAAATCTTGTAAAATGTAGTGAAAGATTGAAAAAACCCAGTTTAGAATCACTTACCTATAATTTGGGGAAGAAATGGTCTTTAGAAAATCGCCTCTTGTGTTTTAGGTCTTGAAAATTTGGAAAATGAATGAAAATTCCCGTCCAAAAGTCATTTTGATCAGCTGCAGATGTCGCATTTGCGACTTGAGCTTCGCAAATGCGAAGGAGTCATCGCAAATGCGAAGCCCTTCACACTTCTGCTGCCTTCGCAAATGCGAAGATAAGTTCGCAAATGCGACCTTGAATCTTCGCAAATGCGACTAAATGATCGCATTTGCGATCACTGTCCTTCCCCTACTCCCTTCGCAAATGCGAAAGAAAACTCGCAAATGCGAAAACTGTTGGCCCAGCTTCTGTTCGCATTTGCGATGAGAAGCTCGCAAATGTGAACCTCTCAGAGGTCGCAATTGCGATGCCTGATCTCGCACAGGCTCGCAAATGCGAGATCAGAGGCCTGCAGTAATATCAGATGCACCAGTAGTGTTTTCCAAGCCAAATCTCACTCCGTAGCCTATCCGAAACTCATCCGAGCCCTCGGGGCTCTAAACAAAAGGTGCACACAAGTCTAAAATTCTCAAGAACACTTTAAAATTTCTATTTTCTCAACTGGACGTCCGAATCACGTCAAACCAACTCCGTTTCTCACCAAATTTCACAGAAAAGTCTTAGATATTATAATGAACCTGTACCGGGTTCCGGAACCAAAATACGGACCCGGTACTAACAATGCCAAACATCAATCAATTATTAAAAATATTAGATTTTCAGACTTTTAATTTTCATCAAAAATTTATAACTCGAGTTAGGGACCTCCGAATTCGATTCCGTGCATACGTCTAGGTCCTATAATTCGATACGGACCCACCGAGACCGTCAAAATATGGATCCGGGCCCATTTACCAAAAAGGTTGACTGAAGTCAACTCAACTGAAGTTTTAAGGCAAAAATTCTTATTTTTATCAGTTTTTAACATATAAACCTTCCGGGCCAACACCGGACTGTGCACACAAATCGAGGAAGGTAAAAATGAGATTTTAAGGCTTAAGAGAGCAATATTGAGTTCAAAAATATAAGATGACCTTTTGGGTCATCACATTCTCCACCTCTAAAATAACCGTTCGTCCTCGAACGGACATAGAAAAGTACCTGAGCTGGTGAAAAGATGGGGATATCTACTCCGCATATCGGATTCGGACTCCCAAGCAGCTGCCTCAATAGGCTGACCTCTCCACTGCACTCGAACTGAAGGGTAACTCTTTGATCTCAACTGGCGAACTTGCCGGGCTAGAATAGCCACCGTCTCCTCCTCGTAAGTCAAATCCTTGTCCAATTGGACAGAGCTGAAATCTTACACATGGGACGGATCGCCGTGATACTTTCAAAGCATGGACACATGGAACACCGGATGAATTGATGATAACCCCGGTACGCAAGCCTGTAAGCCACCTCTCCCACTCTCTCTAGAATCTCAAAAGGTCCGATATACCTAGGGCTCAACTTGCCCTTATTTCCGAACCTCATTACACCCTTCATGGGTGATACCCGAAGCAACACTCACTCCTCGACCATGAATGCAACATCACGAACTCTGCGGTTGGCATAACTCTTCTGCCTGGACTGAGCTGTGCGAAGTCGATCCTGAATAATCTTGACCTTATCCAAGGCATCCTGTACTAAGTCTGTACCCAACAACCGAGCCTCCCCCGGCTCAAACCATCCGACCGGCGATCGACACCGTCTACCATATAGTGCCTCATAGGGAGCCATCTGAATGCTCAACTGGTAGTTATTATTGTAGGCGAACTCTGTAAGGGGTAAGAACTGATCCCATGATCCTTCAAAGTCTATAACACATGCGCGGAGCATATCCTCCAAGATCTGAATAGTGCGCTCGGACTGTCCATCCGTCTGAGGGTGAAACGTTGTGCTCAACTCAACCCACGTGCCCAACTCACACTATACTGCCCTCTAGAAGTGCGAGGTGAACTGCGTACCTTAATCAGAAATGATAGAAACGGGCACACCGTGAAGACGAACGATCTCGCGGATATAAATCTCGGCTAACCGCTCTGAAGAATGTGAAACTGCAATAGGAATGAAGTGCGTTGACTTAGTCAGCCTGTCCACAATCACCCAAATGGCATCGAACTTCCTCTGAGTCCGTGGGAGTCCAACAACGAAATCCATAGTGATATGCTCCCACTTCCACTCAGGAATCTCTATCTTCTGAAGCAAACCATCAGGTCTCTGATGCTCGTACTTTACTTGCTGACAATTTAGACATCGAGCTACATAAGCAACTATATCCTTCTTCATTCGCCTCCACCAATAATGCTGCCGCAAGTACTGATACATCTTGGCGGTGCCCGGATGAATAGAATACCGAAAACTGTGGGCCTCCTCAAGAATCAACTCACGAAGTCCATCCACATTAGTCACACAAATATGACCCCGCATCCTCAAAACTCCATCATCTTCAACAGTAACCTGCTTGGCACCACCGTGCCGCACTATACCTCTAAGGACAAGCAAATAAGGATCATCATACTTCCACTCTATGATGCGCTCAAACAAAGAAGACCGAGCAAATGTACAAGCTAGAACACTGCTGGGCTTAGAAATATCCAACCTCACGAACTGATTGGCCAAGGCCTGAACATCCAATGCAAGCGGTCTCTCACCAATTGGAATATATGAAAGGCTACCCATACTAGCTGACTTTCTACTCAAGGCGTCGGCCACCATATTGTCCTTCCCGGGATGATACAAGATGGTGATATCATAATCTTTCAATAGCTCTAACCACCTCCTCTGCCTTAAATTGAGCTCCTTCTGCTTGAATAAATACTGCAAGCTCCGATGATCCGTGAATACCTCACATGGCACACCGTAAAGATAGTGCCTCCAAATCTTCAGCGCGTGCACAATGGCTGCCAGCTCTAGATCATGAACATGGTAATTCTTCTTGTGAACTTTCAGCTGCCGCGAAGCATATGTAATAACCTTGCCACCCTGCATCAGTACCACACCCAGACCAATACGGGATGCGTCATAATATACTGTATAAGATCCTGAACTTGAGGGTAACACCAATACCAGTGCCGTAGTCAAAGCTGTCTTGAGCTTCTGGAAGCTCGCCTCACACTCGTCTGACCACCTGAACAGGGCACCCTTCTGGGTCATCCTGGTCAACGGGGTTGCTATGGATGAAAACCCCTCCACAAACCGATGACAATAACTTGCCAATCCCAAGAAACTACGGATCTCTGTAGCTGATGTAGGTCTAGGCCAGTTATGAACTGCCTCAATCTTCTTAGGATCCACCTGAATACCCTCTGCTGATACAATGTGACCCAAGAAAGCAACTGAACTCAACCAAAACTCGCATTTTGAGAACTTAGCATATAACTGGCTGTCTCTCAGAGTCTGAAGAACGATCCAAAGGTGCTGCTCATGCTCCTCTCGGCTGTGGGAGTAGATCAAGATATCATCAATAAACACAATCACAAAGGAATCCAAGTAGGGCTTGAACACCCAGTTCATCAAATCCATGAATGCTGCTGGGGCATTTGTCAGCACAAATGACATCACTAGAAACTCATAATCCCCATACCGAGTCCGAAAAGATATCGTAGGGACATTGGATGCCCTAATCCTCAACTGATGATAGCCAGATCTCAAATCAATCTTCAAAAATAGCTGGGCACCCTGAAGCTGATCAAATAAATCATCAATCCTCGGCAATGGATACTTGTTCTTGATGGTGACTTTGTTCAACTGCCGGTAATCTATACACATCCTTATCGATCCATCTTTCTTCTTCACAAACAACACAGGTTTACCCCAGGGCGAGACACTAGGCCTAATGAAGCCCTTATCAAGCAAATCTTGCAGTTGTTCCTTCAATTCTTTCAACTCTAGCGGGGATATGCAGTATGGCAGAATGGAAATGGGCTGAGTGCCCGGAGCCAAATCAATGCAGAAATCAATATCCCTGTCGGGTGGCATCCCCGACAGATCTGCAGGAAACACCTCTAGAAACTCACAAACAACCGACACTAACTCTATGGAAGGAACCTCCACACTAGAATCACGGACATAAGCCAAGTAAGCTAGACACCCCTTCTCGACCATATGTCGATCCTTCACATAAGAGATAACCCTACTGGTAGAATGTCCAAGAGTCCCTCTCCACTCTAATCGAGGCAACCCCTGCAAGGCTAAGGTCACTGTCTTGGCGTGACAATCTAATATAGCATGATAAGGTGACAACCAATTCATACCTAGTATGACATCAAAATCAACCATATCGAGAAGTAGAAGATCTACACGAGTCTCAAGACTCCCAATGGTGACCACACACGAATGATAAACATGATCTACAACAATAGCATCTCCCACTGGTGTGGACACATACACAGGAGAACTCAAAGAATCACGGGGCACAATAAATATGAAGCAAAATAGGATGACACATAGGAGTAAGTAGACCCCGGATCAAATAGAACTGAAGCATCTCTACTGCAAACGGAAATAGTACCTGTGATAACAATGTCAGATGACTCAGCCTTAGGCCTGGCTGGGAAAGCATAACACCGGGGCTGGGCCCCACCACTCTGAACTACGTCCCTGGGACGGCCTCTAATTGGCTGGTCTCCACCTCTAATGGCCTGACCCCCATCTCTAACAGTCTGGCCTCTACCCCTAGCTGCCTGACCCCTACCTCTGGCTGGCTGAGTAGGTGGTGCAGCAACTGGTGCCGGAACCATGGCACGAGAACTCTGATACTGTGAGCTGCCCGTTGCCCGTTGTCCGAGGGCAAAATCTAGCAATTTGCCTCGGATTACCACAAGTATAACATAACCTCGGCTGCTGTGACTGCTGACCTTAAAAATGACCCTGTCAACCTGAGTAACCACCCTGATAACTCTAGAGCGGAGGTGCACTAATAGGAGCTGGTGGTGCACGGTAGGCTAGCTGGTCGGAATAAGGCATATGAGGACCACAACCATCTGAGGCACCATGGGATGCTTGGAACGCTGAATGAAATGGTCTGGGAGGATGGCCTTTACCGAAAGTACCCCTGCCTCTAGATGAGGCATCGCTGAACTCACCGGAATGATGAGGTCTTTTGTGAGACCCCTGACCTCCTGAGCAAGAACCATCTTGACTCGTCTGGCGACATTAGCAGCCGCCTGGAAAGAAATCTCACTCCCAGTCTCCTTAGCCATCTGCAATCTGATAGGCTGAGCAAGTCCGTCAATAAACCTCCTCACCCTCTCTCTCGGTGGGAAGCAGAAGAATAGCATGACGGGCCAAATCCACAAAACAGGTCTCATACTGAGTAACAGTCATACTGCCCTGCTGGAGATGCTCCAACTGATGGCGACGCTCCTCTCTTAATGTGATAGGCAGAAACTTCTCTAGGAAGAGCTGAGAGAACTGGTCCCAAGTAAGAGTAGGCGACGCAGCTGGTCTGGTCAACAAATAATCTCTCCACTATTTCTTGGCAGAACCAGTCATCTGAAATACAGCAAAATCGACCCCATTGGTCTCCACTATACTCATGTTCCGTAGAACCTCGTGACAACTATCGAGATACTCTTGGGGATCCTCTGAAAGAGCACCACTGAAGTGAACTGGGAAGAGCTTGGTAAACCTGTCCAATCTCCACAAAGCCTCAGAAGACATAACTGACCTGTCACCGGTCTGTGGAGCAACAACCGGCTGAACTACTCTGACTGGATGACCTGCTAGAACCTAATACTGGGGAGCTATCTGCTCCGGAGCGGGAGTAGTGGGAGTCTGGGCTCCTCCTCCAGCCTGAGAGACGGCCGATGCCATGGGAAATGCGCCAGTTTGGGCCACACTCTCCATAAGGCCGACCAAACGAATCAAAGCGTCCTGAAGTACTGGGGTGGCAATGAACCCCTCCGGAACCTGAGCTGGTCCAGTAGGAACAGTCTGGGCTAGAACCTCCTCGTCAAGCACTATCTGAGGCTCCACTGCTGGGGCTACTGCTCGGGCTCTGGATGATCCCTGCCCCTGCCTCTGGCATGGCCTCGGCCTCGACCTCTGCCCCGCGTAGGAGCTGCCACTGGGGGCTCTGGCTGCTGCTCAGCTGAGGAAGCGGTACGTGTTCTCGCCATCTACGAGAGAATAAGAGGGGAAGAGTTCAATTAGTATTGAGAAAACAAAATCGCACGACAGAGAAGAATAGAAGTAAAATTTGTTCCTAAACTTCATAGCCTCTGGAAGATAAGGACAGACGTCTCTGTACCGATCCTCCAGACTCTACTAAGCTTGCTCGTGAATCGTGAGACCTAGGCAACCTAGTGCTCTGATACCAACTTGTCACGATCTAGAATTCCCACCATCGGGACAGTGATGGTGCCTAACATTTCACTTGCTAGGCAAGCCAACGTTAGAGAATCATTAAACAAATCCTTATTCCATTCAGTGAGTAACAACAAATTAGCTAAGATGAAATATAGTGAGTGCGGAATAATATCAAAATTTTATTAACTACTACCACCCGGATCTGGATTCACAATTCACGAGCATTCTACAATTTACTACAAATAATAGTCTGAGAGAAATACAACTGTTTGAATGAAATAAAAAATGAGATAGACGGGGACTTCAAGGTCTGTGAACGCCGACAGATCTACCTTGAGTCTCCGGATAGCGGGTCCAACAGCTAAAATCTCGATCAACCTGAGCCGGTACCAAAATTTGCACAGTAAGTGTAGAGTGCAGTATCAGTACAACCGACCCCATGTACTGGTAAGTGTCGAGCCTAACCTCGACGAAGTAGTGATGAGGCTAAGACAAGACACCCCTGTACAATTTAACATTGTATATACAAATAACAGTAATGAAAGCTAGACATGTAGTATTGGGAGGGGGAAATATGCTGAGGGAAAATACGAGATAAAGAACTACATCAGAATGATAACTGGAACAGTCAATATACTATGGATCAACAGGAATACTGTATATAGTAAAGGAAAAATGCACGGCATCACCCTTCGTGATTATACTCTCAACCTCACCATAAAATCAATAAAAACGACACGACAACACCCTTCGTGCATTAACTCTCATATCATGGCACGACATCACCTTTCGTGCATTAACACTCATAATATGGCATGGCATCACCCTTCGTGCATTAACACTCACAATATGGCACAGCATCACCCTTCGTGCTTTTACACTCACAATATGGCACGACATCACCCTTCGTGCTTTAACACTCATAATATGGCACGGCATCACTCTTCGTGCATTAACACTCTCCTTTACCATAATGCAATGAATAAATAACAACAGGGAGATAGAATAACAAGTATAAGCCTTACTTCAATATTTGATTCCACAATATCAATCTCAACTTCGAAATAAATACTCAATTATCACCAGAAGATCCGTAAACATGATAAGAACTATTAATTTAACAACATTAGACTAAACATGTAGCAATTAGGCATAATAAAGAGACAACATGAGAAAAATGGGAGAAAACAGGGGAAAAACAGGTAAATTGGCGGCGCATAAGTACTCGTCACCTCACATATATGCCGCTCACATGCATTTCACATAGCAAATAATCTGAGGTTCCTAACTCCCTCAAGTCAGGGTTAACCACGACACTTACCTCGCTCTGAAGGCCACTCAATACTCAATCACATATTTTCCTCTAGAATCCACCTCCAAACCACTCGTATCTATTCAAAAACGACTCAATAATATCAAATATTGCTAAAGGAATCAATTACATTGCATAAATTTAGATTTCCCAAATTTTCCCACAAAAGGTCAAAAATCGACCCTGGGCCCGGTTGGTCAAAACCTGAGGTTCGGACCAAAATCCATTTACCCATTCACCCCCGAGCCTGGATATATAATTGGTTTTAGAATCCAACCTCAATTTGAGGTCTAAATTCCCGAATTTCCGAAATCCCTAGTTTCTACCCAAAACCCCTAATTCTACCATGAAAACCTTAGTTTCAGGTTGAAATCTTGTAAAATGTAGTGAAAGATTGAAAGAAATCAGTTTAGAATCACTTACCTATGATTTGGGGAAGAAATGGTCTTTGGAAAATCGCCTCTTGTGTTTTAGGTCTTGAAAATTTGGGAAATGAATGAAAATTCCCGTCCAAAAGTCATTTTGATCAACTGTAGATGTCGCATTTGTGACCTAAGCTTCGCAAATGCGAAGGAGTCATCGCAAATGTGAATCCCTTCACACTTCTTCTGCCTTCGCAAATGCGAAGATAAGTTCGCAAATGCGACTAAATGATCGCATTTACGATCACCGCCCTTCCCCGACTCCCTTCGCAAATGCGAAAACTGTTGGCCCAACTTCTCTTCGCATTTGCGATGAGAAGCTCGTAAATGAGAACCTATCAGAGGTCACAATTGCAATGCTTGATCTCGCACAGACTCGCAAATGCGAGATCAGAGGCCTGCAATAATATCAGATGCACCTGCAGTGTTTTCCAAGCCAAATCTCACTCCGTAGCCTTTACGAAACTCATCCGAGCCCTCGGGGATCTAAACCAAAGGTGCACACAAGTCTAAAAATATCATACGAACTCGCTTGCACGATCAAATCGCTACAATAACACCTAGAACGACAAAATTAGCACCAAACCAAATGAAATTCTCAAGAACACTTTAAAATTTCTATTTTCTCAACCGGACGTCCGAATCACGTCAAACCAACTCCGTTTCTCACCAAATTTCATAGACAAGTCTTAAATATTATAATGAACCTATACCGAGATCCGAAACCAAAATACGGATCCGGTACTAACAATGCCAAACATCAATCAATTCTTAAAAGCATTAAATTTTCAAACTTTTAATTTTTATCAAAAATTCATAACTCGAGCTAGGGATCTCCGAATTCGATTCCGGGCATACTCCCAGGTCCCATAATTTGATACGGACACACCAGGACCATCAAAATATGAATCCGGGCCATTTACCAAAAATGTTGACCGAAGTCAACTCAACTGATGTTTTAAGGCAACAATTCTTATTTTTATCAGTTTTTAACATTTAAACCTTCCGGGCCAATACTCGGACTGTGCACGCAAATTGAGGAGGGTAAAAATGAGATTTTTAAGGCTTAAGAGTGCAGTATCGAGTTCAAAAATATAAGATGACCTTTTGGGTCATCACAGAAAATTATTTGGAGGTCCATAGTGGAATTAGGCTTGAAATGGCGAAAGTCGAACTTTTGGGAAGTTTGATCAGGGGGCTGACTTTTTGATATCGAGGTTGGAATCTGATTCTAGAAATTTGAATAGGTATGTTATTTCATTTATGACTTGTGTGTAAAATTTGAGGTCAATCGAACATGATTTGATAGGTTCCGGTGTCGTTTGTAGAAATTAGAAGTTTTAAAGTTCATTGGGCTTGAATCTATGTGTGATTCGTGTTTTTAATGTTGTTTGATGTGATTTGAAGACTCGACTAAGTTCGTATGATATTTTAGGACTTGTTGGTATATTTGGTTGAGGTCCCCGGGGCCTCGGGTGAGTTTCGAGTGGTTAACGGATCAAATTCGGACTTAAAACCTGTAACGACCCGACCTGTCGTTTTGAGCTCTAGCACGTCAAATTTGGACTTAAAACCTGTAAAGGGAGGATTTTCAGGTTTGCTCGAGCAAATGTGCTCAACTGGGTTATGGTAGCATGGGTAGGTGCACGAGGTGTTAAACAATGATTTCAGACAACTCTAGAGCAGTTCTTAGCACGATCGCAGAGATACGTATGTTTAAGTGGGAGAGAATGTAACGATCCGGCCGGTCATTTTGAGCTCTAGCACATCATTCAGCGGTTTGAGACCCTGATCAGCTTCACTTAAGGTATTATGATGTGTACGCGTGGTCGGAATTTAATTTTGGAAAGTTCAGAGTTGATTTGGAAAGAAAAATTCTAATTTCGGAAGCTTTAAGTTGGAGGAATTGACTAAAGGGTGATTTTTGAGTAAACGACCTCGGAATCGGGACTTGAAGGTTCCAACAGGTTTGTATGATAATTTTGGACTTGAACTTATATCCGGATCGGATTTTGGATGACCCAGGAACGTTTCGACGCCTATTGTGGAAGTTGGCATTTTGGAAGGATTTCATAAATTTGGGTTGGAGTGCATTTCAATGCTATCGATGTCCGTTTGGGATTTCTGAGTCTGGGAATAGCTCCGTATGGTGATTTCGGTATTGGGAGCGCGCCCGGATGTGAATTTGGAGGTCCGTAGGTCATTTCGGGGTCATTTGGCGAAAGTTGGAACTTTGAAAGTTTGACCGAAAGTGGACTTTTTGATATCGGGCTCGGATTCTGATTCCGGAAGTTGGAGTAGGTCCGTAATATCAATTATGACTTGTGCTCAAAATTTGAGGTCAATCTGACGTGATTTGATAGGTTTCGGCATCGATTGTAGAAGTTGAAGTTTCAAAGTTCACTAAGTTTGAATTGGAGGGTGATTCATTTTTTTAGCATTGTTTGATGTGATTTAAAGGCTCGACTAAGTTCGTGATGTATTTTGGGACGTGTTGGTATATTTGGTTGAGGTCCCGAGGGCCTCGGGTGGATTTCGGATGGTCAACGGATCGAGTTTGGACTTGGATGAAATGCTGAGGCAGCTGATACCTGGTGCAATCGCACCTGCGTGAAAAGGGCCGCAGGTGCGAGCCACGAGTCGTAGGTGCGAAGGAGAGGAGGCTTGTCAGCAACCACAGGTGCGGAATATTTGGGCGCATCTATGAAGGTGCAGGTGCGAAGTGGGCAATGCAGGAGCGGGCGATGGCCGCAGGTGCGGTGCATGGACCGCAGAAGCGGACGCGCAGATGCGGGAGCGTTGGGCTGAGCTTGAAACGCACCTGCGATGGAATTTCCGCAGGTGCGAGGATCGCTGGGCAGTGAGGTTTCACTTCATTTCATCCATGAGAGCCGATTTTAGAGCACTTTTGGAGTGCCATCTTCATCAACTATAATGGGGTAAGTGATTCATTCACATTGTGAGTTAAATACATGGTTTTTACATGGATTCAAGCATGAAAATTTGTAGAAATTTTTGATTTTGTAGAAAAAACCGAGAAATTGGTATTCTTGGAATTTGATCACGAATTTGGGCATGAAATTGAGAATAAATTATATATTGGAGTTTGTAATTCTATGGGTAGTATTTATCTTAGAATATTTTCGGAATCTGGGCAAGTGGGCCCGAGGGTTGCTTTATCGATTTTTCAAGCGGAGTTGAAAATTGTTATAAATTGATTAATTATGAGTATTAGAGTATATTTTGATTGAGTTGCATCTTATTTGACTAGTTTTGGATCGGCGGTCATCGGTTTGAGGTGTTAGAGCGGCGTTGGAGCCGGTTATGAAACTTCGGAGCGAGGTATGTCTCCTTTCTAACTCTATGAGGGGGAAAACTACCCCTAGGTAATGTATTTAATGTGTGCAACTTGTTGCGAGGACTACATACGCACGAGGTGACGAGAGTCCGTACGTAGTTAGATTCATGTCATTGTCCGGGTAGACTTAGGTTCACACCATGCTGTACTTGTACTATAGGGATTATCCTTGCTTGTTTAATTCCTTATTTTAGATTTCTACTTGAGACTAGACTTGCTATTGTAGAGACTTCACGATTTCACGATTCGTCGCCGAATAACTTCACTCCTCCTATGACATGTTTCCGTGATATATTTACTTCATTGAAAGGATTTTGTTAAAGAAATTACAACTCACACATTTATTGATGCTCATGCACTTGTGACACCGGGTTTTGGGGTGACTATGAGTTATTTTGTATTGAAATTTGTTAAAAATATTATCATTTACTCTGTAAATTTCATCTTTAACTGTTTAATGGAAGGAAAAATATGATTTCAAAAATATTAAAACGAGAACCAAATTGACTACTTATGGTTGGCTTGCCTGACAACGGTATACGGTGCCATCACAACCTTTAATAGATTTTGGGTTGTGACAAAATCACTACTAGAAAGTTTGCTTCTGGTTTTCTCGCACCTGCGGAGGGCTGATCGTAGGTGCGAAGTCGCATGTGTGCACCAGCCCAACGCAGAAGCGTTCAGGAGTGAAGAGGGGCAGTGGTCGCAGGTGTGAAGAAATTTCCGCACCTGCGAGGTCGCAGGTGCGAAGCTATGCACGCAGAAACGGAAAAGGGGAGAGGGAGATGGCTTCGCAGAAGCGAAGAAAACGTCGCATGTGCGACTCCGCAGGAGCAGACTTCCTGTCCGTAGAAGCGATGAAGCTGTAGAAGCGAAGGAGTTCTCATATCTGCGAGATCGCAGGTGCGGTTAAAAATTCCGCAGAAGCGAAAACCCCTGGGGCAGTACAAAAACAGAGGGGTTCCGAGCTTTTGCCATTTTTGGGCATTTCAAGCTCGGGTTGGGCGATTTTTTAGCAAGGTTTTCACGGAAAATCTTGAGGTAAGACACTTGTGATCATTTCTAATCCATAATATTGAATTATCATCGTATAATCCGACTAGATTACATATTGTTTAGGTGTAAATCGGGGATTTGAAAATAAGATTTGAGGATTTTGAGGTTGAGTTGAGGTCGGATTTTGGTAAAATTGGTATGGTTATACTCGTGGTTAAATGGGCTTTCAGATTTTGTAACTTTTGTCGTGTTTCGAGACGTGGGCCCCACAGGCGACTTTTGGGTGAAATTTTGGATTTTGATGAAAATTTTGTATTTTCATATGGAATTAATTCCTATAATTTTTATTGACTGAATCGGCTTATTTGTTGCTAGATTCGAGGCGTTTGGAGGCCGATTCGCGAGGCAAAGGCATTGAAGAATAAAGAATTTGACGGTTTGAGGTAAGTAACAATTCTAAATTTGGTCCTGAAGGTATGAAACCCCGGATTATGTGTTATGTGATTGGTTTTGAGGTGACACACATGCTAGGTGACGGGTGTGTGGGCATGCACCGTAGGAATTGTGACTTGGTCAATACCATGGAACTGTGTAGTTGAATAATCTGTTGATATCCATACATCATTCCACGTATTTAGAGAAATTAATCTATAAATAATGTTTAAACTATGTGTTGACATTGTTGGGACCCATAGAGGTCGTGTACATGTTGAATTATCTGTTAAATTGTTGTTGCATACTCAGTAACAATTTTTACTCGCATGTTACATCTCAATTTCTCTTATTTATTATTGATGCATCATATCATTATTGTTAGGCTACTTATCATGATTTCTGAGAGCTCGAGAGACTGGAGAGGTTGATGACTGAGTGAGGCCGATGGCCTAATTGTGAGAATATTTATGGGATCGAGCTGCACACCGCAGCATGTTTTGTTGATTTATGCCATGATTGGCTTGTTATAGCGCTTGGGCTGAAGGAGCCCCTCCAGAGTATGTACACACCCCTAGTGAGCGCAGGTACCTACTGAGTGCGAGTGCAGAGTACCGAATGCTGAGTGATTGAGAGGAATGAGTGACTATGAGGAAAGAGTGACTGTGAGGTCGAAGTGAATGGGAGGGCTGAATGACTGTTACTCTGAGAGGATGTATTGATTTCATTATTGTTGCATTTCAGCTGTCATATATCACTGTTTTGGAAATTTCTGAAAGACATTATCTTCTGTCTCAATCGAAGTTGATATGAAATTACTGTGGAATTTAAAATGTTGAACTTGAGAGCATGCCTACCTTTTTATGTTGAAAATCACTGTATTTGGATTTAGCTGTGAAGCTCGTCACTACTTTTAGTTCTTATTTATTATTGTTACTTACTAAGTTGGTTGTACTCATACTACACCTTGCACTTCGTGTGCAGATCCAGGTGATCTCGGATACAGTGGGTGTTGATTCTTTCACACAGTTGATTTTTCGGATATTCAGAGGTAGCTGCCATGTTTCGCAGACCTTGTCTCTCCTTCCCTATCCCTTTGTTTATTGTATTTGGTCTCAGATTATTATAGACCATGTTTCCTAGACTTGTAATGTATAGATGCTCATGTACTCAGTGACACCGGGTTTTGGGAGTGTATTTATATCCAGTATTTGTGGGATTTTCTCTTAAACTTAAATATTATGTTTTCCGTATTTAAAAGAAATTATTGGTTATTGATGTTGTCGGTTTGCCTAGTATTGAGATAGGAGCCATCACGATGGGTTAGGATTTTGGGTCGTTACAAGTTGGTATTAGAGCCTAGGTTACATAGGTCTCACGACTCATGATCAGGTTTAGTAGAGTCTTATGGATCGGTACGGAGACGTCTGTACTTATCTTCAAGAGGCTGTCGAACCCTTAGGAAAAATTCACTTTCTTGTACTCTGTCGTGTGAATTTGTTGATTCCGGAAACTAAATTTCTGTTATTCTATTCTCTCACAGATAGTGAGAACACGTACTACCGGATCGGATGGTCAGCCACCAATGCCACCAGTTAGGGCCGTGGGAGGCCGGGGATGTGGCCGAGGTAGAGGTCGAGGTTTAGCTCGTACAATAGTTGGAGCAGCACCTGTAGCACCACCAGTTGCTCCGGCTCAGGAGCAGATTCTAGATATAGTTGAGCCGGTAGGACCAGCTCAGGCACCAGCTGTGCCCATTGTGATTCCAGGCCTTCAAGAGGCTTTGGCCCAAATATTGACAGTTTGCACTGGCCTTGCTCAGGTGGTTTTGACTCAGGCCGCACCAGCCACTTCTCAGGCCGGGGGAGGTACTCATACCCCTATTGCCCGTACTCCAAAGCAGGTAGTGCATGGAGTTCAGATACCGGGGGCACTACCAGCCCAGCCGGTTGCAGCTGTTCAGGCCCCGGTAGTCCCCGTTATGGCAGATGATGAGCAAATGAGACTTGAGAAATTTGGGAGGCTTCGACCTCCATCATTTAGCGGTGTTGAGTCATAGGATGCTCAGGGATTTCTGGATAAGTGCTAGCGGATGCTGCGGACAGCGGGTATTATCGAGACCAGTGGGGTCTCGTTCACTACTTTTCAGTTTTCTAAGGCTACCTTCAGATGGTGGGAGGCTTATGAGCGGCGCAGGCCGGTTGGTGCAGTACCACTTACATGGCAGGAGTTCTCTATTTTCTTTTTGGAGAATTTTGTGCCGCAGTCTCGCAGGGAGGAGCTGTGCAGACAGTTTGAGCAGCTTCGGCATGATGGCATGTCTGTGACCCAGTACGAGATGAGGTTTTCTGAGTTGGATCGTCACGCAGTTTGGTTGGTTCCTACTGATAGAGAGAGGATTAGGAGGTTCATTGATGGCTTCACATACCAGTTGCAGTTACTTATGACTCAGGAACGGGTATCTGGTGCTACTTTTGACGAGGTGGTTGAGATTGGTTGGTAGATAGAGGTGGTTTGTAGCCAGGAACGAGAATAGAGGGAGGCCAAGAGGCCTCATGGATCGAGTGGTTTCAGTGATGTTCCTTCAGGGGGTCAGTATTACCACGACAGGGATCGTCCTTACAGACACGCTCAGACGGATCGTCCAGTTCACCGTGGTGCATCATCCAGCCATGGTTCATATAGTTCTCATCAGGGTCAGTCATCTCTCAGTGCCCTTCCAGCCAGAGTTCATCCCGTGCTCCTTCAGTTCAGGGTTCATTCGCACCGGGTGCTTCTAGCGGTTATTCTGGTTCTCGGGGTCCGATTCAGTCCTCACCACCACCAGTACCAAGGAGTTGCTTTGAGTGTGGGGAATTTGGGCATATGTGAAGGCAGTGTCCTCGTCGCTCGAGAGGTCCAGTGCAACAGAGGAATCTGACTATGACTTCAGCACCAGTTACTTCGCCACCCGCCCAGCCAGCTCGGGGTGGGGGTCAGTCAGCTAGGGGTCGCCTAAGAGGGGGAGGACGATCAGGTGGTGGTCAGTCCTGATTCTATGCTTTTCTTGCCAGGACAGATGCCATTTCTTCAGATGCAATAGTCACAGGTATTGTCTTAGTGTGCCACAAAGAAGCTTCTATATTATTTGACCCTGGTTCTATTTATTCGTATGTATCATCGTACTTTACTCATTATCTGGATATGTCCCGTGAGTCCTTAGTTTCACCTGTTCGTGTATCTACACCGGTGGGCAATAATATTATTATGGACCGTGTGTATCGATCATGTGTGGTAACTATTGGAGTACTGGAGACTAGAGTTGGTAACTTATTGCTCAGTATGGTTGATTTCGATGTAATCCTGGGTATGGATTGGTTGTCTCCATGTCATGCTATCCGGGACCGTCACGCAAAAACTGTGACGTTGGCGATGCCGGGGTTGCCGAAGGTCGAATGGAGAGGTTCTCTAGATTATGTTCCCAGTAGGGTAATTTCTTATTTGAAAGCCCTACGTATGGTTGGGAAGGGGTGTTTGTCATATTTGGTCTTTGTGAGAGATGTTGATGTAGATACTCCTACTATTGATTCAGTACCGGTCGTGTGAGACTTTCCAGATGTATTTCCTGTAAAACTACTGGGTATGCCACCAGATCGGGATATTGATTTCGGTATTGACTTGGTGCCGGGCACTCAGCCCATTTCTATTCCTCCATATCGTATGGCACCATCTGAGTTAAAAGAATTGAAAGAGAAACTTTAGGAACTTCTTTATAAGGGGTTTATTAGGTCTAGTGTGTCGCCTTGGGGTGCACCGGTTCTGTTTGTGAAAAAGAAAGATTGTACTATGCGGATGTGCATTGATTACAGACAATTGAACAAAGTTATGATCAAGAATAAATATACTTTTCCGCGTATTGATGACTTATTTGACCAGCTTGAGAGAGCGAAGGTATTCTCCAAAATTGATTTGAGATCGGGGTATCACCAGTTGAAAATTCGGGATTCGGATATTCTAAAGACGACATTCAGGTGTCACGACCCGAAATTCCCACCTTCGGACCGTGATGGCGTCTAACATTTCACTTGCTAGGCAAGCCAATGTTAGAATAATCTTATCCATTTTCAAAACAATTTTTAAATTTATTAATAACAAAAAATAATTGCGGAAGTAAATTCTGAAATATAGTGAATAATCCATAAAAACAACGGTGTCTAAATACCATCCCAGAATTGGTGTCACAAGTGCACAAGCTTCTAGAATAAATACAAATAAAGGTCTGAATAAAATAAAGCTGTCTGAAAATAAACACACAGCTAAAGTAAAATAGACGGGGACTTCAGAACTGCGGACGCTGTGCAGTTATACCTCAAGTCTCCTCCAAGTAGCTGAAATCCGAGCAAGTCTATAGTACACCGCTGGGACCAACTCCGAAATTTGCACAAGAAGTGCAGAGTGTAGTATCAGTACAACTGACCCCATGTACTGGTAAGTGCTGAGCCTAACCTCGACGAAGTAGTGACGAGGTTAAGGCGGGTCACTTATATTAACCTGTACGCAATATTAGTAACAACAACAAATAATAAAAATAAATCAGGTAACTCATTTATAATAATTGAAACTAACTCAGCAGTCATAACCAATTATCATTTCCATCAATTTCTATTGAGGCGTGCAACCCGCTCCTCCAATATATTCATTTTAATCAAGTCTGTTGCGGCGTGTAACCCGATCCCCCAATATATATATATATATATATATATATATATATATATATATATATATATATATATATATATATATAGACTTTTAAATAAGTCTGTTGCGGCGTGCAATCCGATCCTCCAATATGGACTTTTAATAAGTCTGTTGCGGCGTGCAACCCGATCCTCCAATATAGACTTTTAATAAGTCTGTTGCGGCATGCAACCCAATCCTCCAATATATCCATTTCAATTACTCTGTTGCGGCGTGCAACCCGATCCTCCAATATGGACTTTTAATAAGTCTGTTGCGGCGTGCAACCCGATCCTCCAATATATCCATTTCAATTACTCTGTTGCGGCGTGCAACCCGATCCTCCAATATATCAATTTACCAATTCTTATAGAAGAAAATTCCCCAATAAATGCAATAATTAATATAAAATTATAAGACAACAAGCATACAATAATTATGATTTAATTATGAAACAAACAATGACAAATAGCAAATTATTATGGACATCAGGGAGAAAATAGGCAGTTTAATATTTATTATGCTAAATGTCAAATAGCAATTAAGACACATAATTCAAATAGCATGTAACAATTAATGCAGAAATTCAAGAATTAATATTTGATAAAGAATAGGAGAGAAATAATTATTATAATAATTAATTCATGATTTAAAATAATTTATGATTTTTCAAGTAATTATGCAAACAATTAATTTGACGACGTATAGACACTCGTCACCTCGCCTATACGTCGTTCACATACATTTCACATAACAAATAGTTTAAGGGTTCTATTCCCTCAAGTCAAGGTTAACCACGACACTTACCTTGCTTTGCAAATTCCAACCAATTACTCGACCGCAACTTTTCCTTTTAAATTTATCTCCAAAAGCTTCAAATCTAGTCATAAACAATTCAATATACTCAATACGAATCATAGGAATTAATTCCATATGAATTTACTAATTTTCCGGATCAAAATCCGAAATTCATTAAAATATTTGACAGTGGGATCCACGTCTCAAATCTCGAAAAATATTACGAAATCCGAACACCCGTTCCGATACGAGTCCAACCATACAAAATTTATCAAATTCTGATATCAAATGGACCTTCAAATCTTAAATTTTTGTTTTTGGAAGATTTTATAAAAAATTCCAATTTCTTCCATATAAATCAGAAATAAATGATGTATATAGACTTAGATTTATGAAATACAATCACTATATGATAAATAACACTTACCCAGTTCGAAATCGTGAAAAACTCCTTTGAAATCGCCCCTAAACCGAGTTCTAATTGAGGGTTAGTGAAAAATGGAAAAAATCCCATTTTGGTTCTGTTTTAAGTCACAGGCGTTAGGCCTTCTTCGCGTTCGCGAAGAGCCTGTTGCATTCGCGATGAGTAGCAGCCTGTGGCTTTCGCGTTCGCGAGTCGTCCTTCGCATTCGCGAATCCTCCTTCACGTTCGCGAAGGCTTTCCCCCCCCGGCCTTCGCGTTCGCGAGCCAGTGCTCGCGTAGAAGGACGACTGACCCCTCCCCCAGGCCTCTAAAGCTTCGCGTTCACGTTGACCTGGTCGCATTAAAGTCCCCATAGCTTCGCGTTCGCGACCCAATCTTCACGTTCGCGAAGAAGGAAAATTCAGCCAGCCCAGTTTGCTCTTCACGTTTGCGAGAGTACATTCGCGAACGCGATGAAGGAAATACCAGAAGCCTGGAGTTGCAGAAAATCAGATTTTTCTAAGTTCAAAATCATCCCGTATCCTATCCGAAACTCACCCGAGCCCTCGGGGATCCAAACCAAACATGCACGCAAGTCCTAAAATATCATACGAACTTGCTCGCGCGATCAAAATCGCCAAAATAACACCTAGAACTACAAATCGGACGCCAAATCAAAGGAATTTTTTCAAGAAAACTTTAAAACTTATATTTTTACAATCGGACGTCCGAATCTCGTCAAATCAACTCCGATTCTCACCAAATTTGGCAGACAAGTCATAAATATTATAATGGACATATACTTGGTTCCGAAACCAAAATACGGACCTGATGTCAATAAATCCAACATCAGTAACTTCTTAAAAATCATTAAGCTTTCAAGCTTTTAATGTTTCATCAAAATTCCATATCTCGGGCTAGAGACCTCAGAATTCGATTCCGGGCATACGCCCAAGTTCCAAATCACGATACGGACCTACTAAAATTGTCAAAATACTGATCCGAGTCCGTTTGCTCCAAATGTTGACCAAAGTCAACCTAATTGAGTTTTAAAACTCTATTTCACATTTTAATCCATTTTTCACATAAAAACTTTCCGAAAGATTGTACGGACTGCGCACGTGAGTCGAGAAATAATAAATAGTGCTTTTCGAGGTCTTAGAATACAGAATTAATAATTAAATTTAAAGATGACATTTTGGGTCATCACATTCTGTACCTCTAAAACAAACGTTCGTCCTCGAACGGAGTTAGAAAACGTACCTGAGCTGGAGAAAAGGTATGGATATTTCCTTCGCACGTCCGACTCGGACTCCCAGGTGGATGCCTCTACCAGATGACCTCTCCATTGAAACCGAACTGAAGGATAATTCTTAGACCTCAACTGCTGGACCTGCCGGGCTAGAATAGCCACCGGCTCCTCCTCGTAAGTCAAATCTTTGTCCAATTGGACTGAGCTAAAATCTAACACATGGGATGGATCACCATGATATTTCCGGAGCATAGACACATGGAACACTGGATGAACTGTTGATAAACTAGGTGGTAATGCAAGCCTGTAGGCTACTTCACCCACCCTTTCAAGATTTTCGATATACCTAGGGCTCAACTTTCCCTTCTTTCCGAACCTCATTATACCTTTCATAGGTGAAACTCGGAGCAATATTCTTTCTCCAACCATGAATGCAATATCACGAACTTTACGACCGGCATAACTCTTTTGCCTAGACTGAGCTGTGCGAAGTCGATCCGGAATAATCTTGACCTTATCCAAGGCATCTTGTACCAAATCGGTACCTAATAACTGAGCCTCTCCCGGTTCAAACCAGCCAACTAGCGAACGACATCGCCTTCTGTATAATGCCTCATATGGAGCCATCTGAATGCTCAACTGATAGCTATTATTATAAGCAAACTTTGCAAGTGGCAAGAAATGATCCCAAGAACCTTCAAAGTCTATAACACAAGCGCGAAACCTATTTTCCAATATCTGAATAGTGCGCTCTGACTGTCCGTCTGTCTGTGGATGAAATGCTGTACTCAACTCCACCCGCGTGCCTAGCTCATGCTGTACAGCCTTCCAAAAATGTGAGGTAAACTGCATACCTCAATCTGAAATAATAGACACAGGCACACTGTGAAGGCAGACAATCTCACGAATGTAAATTTCAGCTAACCTTTCTGAAGAATAGGTAACTGCCACTGGAATAAAATGTGTTGATTTGGTTAACCTATCCACAATAACCCAAACTGCGTCAAATTTTCTCTGAGTCCGTGGGAGTCCAACAACAAAATCCATAGTGATACGCTCCCATTTCCATTTAGGAATTTCTAACTTCTGAAGCAAACCACCAGGTCTCTGATGCTCATACTTAACTTGCTGACAATTCAGACACCGAGCTACATATGCAACTATATCCTTTTTCATTCTCTTCCACCAATAATGTTGCCGCAAATCTTGATATATTTTGGCGGTACCTGGATGAATAGAATACCTGGAAATGTGTGCCTCTTCAAGAATTAATTCACGAAGCCCATCCACATTAGGCACACAAATACGACCCTGC